>NC_045690.1:20412711-20738528 GCF_003331165.1 Xiphophorus hellerii
GACAACATGGAGACTCAATAGACACAGAAACCTAAAATAAACACAAAGAAAAACTCAAATCCTGACATTTGCTTTGTTTTATATTCAGCATCTTTGTAGAAATGTCATTTCAGGTTAAACGTGGTTGCGAGACGGTTTAGTCATTCTATACTTGTGGTTATGCTCTTCTTCTAACCTTTGGTTTACAAACATGACGTCAACTGAGATGTCACGTTAGCATTATTCAGATTTTATCTGTTCTTCTGTGGCGAAAAGATAACCTCTACTTAGAATCAGCAAAGTAGGCCCAAACCATAATAATAATACCACAACAAAGTTTCTCTGACGACACAAACTGCATTTTATTGCATTGCTATTCATTTACGCTTTCTGCCTTTCTTCAGTTGTAACATCTTGTTTAACTGTGTATTAGCTGATGTCTAACTTTTTTCTTTTGTTTTTAGAAATATACTACTTACAAAAAGTTGGAGACATTCAGCTTTCATTTTGACATGAGAACGAGACAACACCTAACATCTGATCAACAGTACTTTGTGTCTGCAAGGCTTCAAACAGGATGTTCTCAGATGGAAGTGGCCACTGAGGTCATAGTGTCACAGAGTGTCATCTGTAGATTGCAACAATGATACAGAGCCTGGAAGAGTCATAGAAAGGTATGGAAGTGGATGTCCTTTGGCCACATCCCACGCTGATGACCGTTTCATTGTGAACAGTTCTCTTGTGGAACCGGATGAGGAATTTCACTCAACTCTATGCACATTTAAGACAGGTCTTCCGTCTGGCCATTGGAAACTATTTACCTCAGCTTGTTCTAGATGACCTGCAAGGACCCCTGACCACACCACGAGGGAGCATTTACACCAGATGAAGGACTGGTTGGTTCTGATGAAAGTCACTTCACATTGAGTAGACAAGATGGCCGCCGGCGATGTTGGAGACATCAAGGAGAGCACTGTGTATCAACTGCTGCTGTCTTTAAACAAGCTTTTGGTGGTGGTGGTGATACAGTGTTGACAAAACTGCACTACATTTTGTGAATGGCACAGCGAAAAACCAATACTGCCTGAAGAATGTCATCATTCCTGTCACTGTGACCCAACACAGGCCTAATTTCATCAACATGGACGACAATGTTGCAGCACATTGAGGTCCCGTCATTAGGAAGTGGCTGCTGGATACAGGGGTACCTCGAATAAAGGGGCCTGATATTTCTTCAGACCTGAATCCCATAACCTCTGGAATCGGCTGATTCAACAGGTACAGGCTCGCATCCCTGAAGCTCAGTGAACTTTCAAGAAATACGGGAAGCTGTACCTAAGAAGGCAATAATAAGTTAACTTGTGACGAGTAAGACATTGATGTCAAGCTGTAGTTGGTACTCAAGGGCACATGATATGTTTTTGCTGTTTATTTTGCTTCTGATTTGTAAGTAGTTTAATAATAGAGATTTGCTCATAAGTACAAAAGCTTTAGAACATCTTATCTAAAAGTAAGCTTTCTTCAAGGTACTAAAAAGTTGTACAAAAACGTGATGCAAATGTTCCCATTGATAATGGTTCCATGATGCTATTTCCTGTGAGCTAGCATTCAATTTTACATCGACTGAACCTATCTGTAGTACCTTCCCCTGTATACCTTTTGAAACAAAAATCCGGTGCATCACGATGAAAATCCTTTTGTAGATAAACAGAGACTCTGTCTTTTCAGTCTGGAACTGACATTATTGACTGCTGCAAATCTGAAGCAATTTGTGCCTTAATGGTTGCATAAATGAGGCATGAGTCGTTGATCATTTGAGCAGAGGTTTCTCGGCCCAGCTGTCAGAAAGCTGAGCTTACCTCTTTCCTTACTCAGCAGAGAAGGAGGAGGGGGGAGAGAAACAGGCTCTTGTCTTTTCATTTCCTCGCTCTTTCTTCGTCCTAAAAACTCCTCCCTCCTCCCCTTCCTCTGTGATGAATAGAAGGTATGAATTCTCCGCGGCCTCCCCGGGTTTCTCTCTGAGGCCCTCGAGCAGCTGAACAAACAACACGCTCTCGACTTAAAGGCACAATCAAGAATTTATTGGAGCCGTGCACGGCTCGGGTGTATTTGTGTATAGTCCTGAAACATTTGAAAGGAAACATGGAAAATAGGTTTTTGTCGAATGATCATACCTCAAATCCCCGTTTTTTTTGTTGTTTTTTTTTTGCAAGTCTGGAATTGTAAACAAACCTTCACCAAGGTCAGACAGGGCAGTCAGAGGGCCATTTATGAAATGCCCGAGTAATGAATCTGAATGAACAGAGCCGTAATGTACAAGCTCAGATAAATCATAGCATAAACAAAGACTCTGACTTGTCTCGGCTTCGTCTTTGAAACACAGGATACACACTCAGAGAGGAGGTGGTGGTAGTGGTTGTGGTGGGAAAGAAAAGGCAATGTTGTTGGTCCTGTCTGGAGGGGTGGTCCTGGTCAAAAGTCAGACCCAGCTGTTGGGGACTATTTATCCATGCCGCAGCTCCAGTGGTTGTGGTGGTGGAGGGCTGGATGAGTTGGCGAGGCAGAGCATGAAACAGAGAGGGAGAAAGAGTCTGGTTGACAGGGGTGGGGGAGATGGATGAAGATGATGGGAAGCAGATGGAGGGTGTTTTCTTTTTTTTTCTTTCTTTCGGTTCCTCCCCTCTTTCCCCCCTCGCTTCTTTTTTGCTTTGCTATCTACCCGTGACGCAGGTTGAGCTCACCAGGTGCATTGTGGGTAGGCTCTGTGAGCACATGCCCAGGTTTTTGAGGTTGTGGAATGATCACGATGGATTAGCTTTAAAGTTTGGTCCTGTGGTCGGTGGTTTGGTACAAACACCAGGGTTCCTACACATTTCTCATGTCAGAAGTCCAGACTTTTCCAAACTCTAATTTCCAGAGGGTTCGGTCCTTTTCTCAGCCAATTTGTAATAAATGAATAGGGCATTTTTCTATTAATTAATGCCATAAAACTGTCCAATGTTTGGGCTTTAAGGACGGATGGATGAATGGAAAACCTGATGAATGCAGTGAAGGATTTGTGGACAGATGGAGCAATAAACGGATGTACAGACAAACATGGGGGGATTGATACATTGATTGGTGAGTGATTCGATGGACGGATGGCCAGAAAACGTAGACAATAGTAAATGAACTAGAGTTTAGAAATTCAAATATTTCTCCATATATTTTGTCTCCATACCAATCAACACTTTAGACATACATGTAGGTAAAATTTCACTCTTGTCCAGATTTTCCAAACTGTACGAACCCTGATATTTGTCACCAAAATGGGCCAAATTGAACTTTTCTCAATGATTTCTCCTGAAGGTAGCATGAATGTGTCCGTTACTTTTTGTATAGAGACAACTACCACGATTATTTCTACTTTCTAAGTAACAGAAAACCTAGCAAGAACATTCTTTAGAGATTTTGTTTTGTCTTTGGATGATTTTTTTAAGCTTTTAATTTGAATAAGAAGATCATCTTGCTTTTGGTTTGGATTGTTTGAATGTAATGAACATTTATTATTGGCTAATGGCTCAATGACTTTCTGTGTAATTGAATCGAAGGTAGGCTTAAAACAACATTATTGAAATTGGGAGATTTCTTTTGTAGATTAATCCTGTGCATTCTGTTTTGCTCTCGGGCCAGTCAGGTGTATAAGGTGTGTGTGAGACAGACATTTCAAAGCACAAAGTGTTGTTATTATTCTAGCCTATCTTGTCCCTGCTGACATTATCAATAACAGTAATAAATGGCATCACTTCATAGTGAATTGAAACGGTCTTCTTTTGTTCATTTGTGCTGCTTTAATCTCCTCGGTGCGGTGCTGGAAAAGTTTGAAAACTTACCTTGAAAAAGCTTGGAAGTGATTGGATTGAACTTTACTGTGGGAAAAGTGTAAAAACCCTGAGCACCAAAGAAACTTGCTTTCTTTCCACTGAGAGGACAGGCTGTAGCTGCTCTGGAGATGATGTGAAACACACAGTAGAACGCTGGAGGCCTGACAGCTCTTTAACAATCTGCAGGCTGTGTAATTCGACTGGTTCTCCCCCCCAACACACACCCCCACACCTCCAGCACCACAGCCACCCTCCAAACCGCCCCCATCCCATCTATCCATCCATCCACCCTCTGTGTGCTGCAGCAGCCAGAACATTCCTCACACATCTGGCCTCAGAGTCTTTCCCATACGCTCCTTCTCCCACCACTCTGAGCCACAATTACCCACAAGTCCTGTGTTCTCCTTTTCTCTTTTCTTTTTATGATCCCCAGAACCCACCCTCCACCCTCCAACCCCCCTACCCCCTCCGCCTCCTCAGTGCGAATCATAAAAGCAGCCCGAGTGCAGGCGTCATTTATGGTCATGATTTAGAAGTAAAGCGGCTTTCGAGGGTCGGCCGAGACGTGCCATGCACAAATGTGCTTTTTTACTTCAGCTGAAAGTGTGTTGCCAGGACTTATAAAAACAAGACAAACATGATGAATTTGTTAACGGGTCTGATCTGCAACTCCTTCTTTAGATAGCTGTTTGCCTCTTGGGATCGTTGCGCTGCTTTGAAGGGAGCTGAGTCAAGCAGGATTCAATAAACCAGAGTGGGAATGAGCATAATTTATGTTAATTTAGAGCTGTGAGGGGAGGGTTGCTTGCTTTTCACGTTGCTACAAGCTAAGTTTGCTCAAACATAGTTGAATCCTTTTGCGCTGCTTTTGTTGTTATGATTTTGTCATCTGTTATATTGTTTACTATTCATATTCTTGAAAGAAATATTCAAATTTCACCCAACCGCATTGAGTTGCGGGTCACAATTGAGGTTCCTGATGAATTCGATTTATGCTACCAAAAAAAATCAACATTATTGAGGTTCAGTTATAGAAAGACTTTTTTTTGCCTCACACAGCATTTTGTGTCTTGTCTGATTATGATTTTACTGCTCTCTTTACCCAACTACAAACTTTTTTAAGTTGGGTCATGCAATTTCCATTTTCAGATGATCAACTGAAAAGTGTAATTGTTCACTTATTATCTCTAAAACAAAACCTCTAAAACGTTTAAGGAACAGCTGCACTTATGCAGAGATTTAATTGCAAGAAAAGCAAACTCTCATTTACCAGGTCACAGGATTTTGTTTAGGGGTGTCAGATTTTTACATGTAAATTAAAATAAAACTATGTCCAACTACGTCTAGACAGTATGATATGAGGCAGATAATCTGTGAAAATCTCTGCCTTCACCCAGTGCTCCCAGTACTAACTAGAAACAACAAGTCGGACCCAGAAGGAGGGTCTTAACGCTGTTAATCATGCCTGTGCAACAGCTTCATGACGACGTTGGATAAACAGTTTTTCTGTAACAGTAAGCAGTTTCTCCTCCACTAGCACATTGCGCGCACCTCCTGGGTTGATTGACAGCGCTAAGTCCCTCCCCCTAGCTTTAATTGTTGGTTTTTGACCAGGAGCAGTGTGTTTCTTCAGACGGCAGCAGCAGCAGCACAGAGAGCAGATGGAGGATATAATACTGTCATGGCACATTGACAGCTTTAAGAAATACATTTAAAAAAAAAAACATTTTTTTATGAAAGCTGCATTCGGCACCTTTAAGTTTGAAAATGGCAATTGAGTAAGCATGTCATCCATCAGGATTAACACGTCTTCCGGAGTTACTTTTATGACTAAAATTTCACAATTTACTGAATCCATATCAAACACATAACCCTGTTATGTAACCTGCTGAAGTAAGAGTGTTTTAGCGCTAGAAAGCCACAAAGAGGTCAAGGGTCAGTAGCACGTAGGGTCAGTGTTGATGTATATGCGGTGAGCCGCATGTCTCGGCGTCCTGGGGAAGTCAGGGCACATGCAGGAGGGTGCGCATACAGGAAGGCCCTTTGTTGTTGCTCCCCTGCCAGGAAAGAACTATTGTTAAAAGTACACCCGAATGTTTTTTTTTTTTTTTATCTGAAGGCGCTGTTTACTCCTGCTTTGTCTGTAATCTCAGGCCCGTCACTCCCGTGCCTCCCCCTTCTGGCACTCTGCCACACATTTGTCTCGCAGCTCTTGTGTTTTAAGATAACGGCTTACTTTCACACAGAGGGAACAATTGTTGCGACACTCGAGTGCCTGATATCTGTATTGGATTAAAGGTTTGTTTAGTGCAGGAAAACACCCACCAGAGCTGATTCGGTCGGAATGGTTCTGAGCATAAGAGCGGCTTGAAGAAGGACCTCACAACACCTGTGTACGTTTTCAAGGGCGAATGTTGGATAGTAAAAGAATAGGAAAGTAAAAGCTCTTTCAGCCGGTTTCTTTTGGGTCCTTCGCAAGCAGCTGCTGAGCTACAGTTTTTGTGTTTTATGTTTGTTCTGAGGAAGGAATTTAGGCTCTTACCAAGAAACACAACAAAGTTTCAGCTTTCTGCCTCCAAACAGATTTATGATCGCCATCTGAAGGATGGATTCAGCACCTACACGCTTCATTTGTTTTATTTGAGGAACGTTCCATTGTTCCATTCGGCCGGTTGGTTTGATCTCTGGTTCTTGAGGCCGAGCAGCTTTTCACGAAGAGGCGATGACGTAAACCAGATCTCTGTCGCTTGCAACAAGCCAGTCAGAGAGCAGAGCGTCGTAAGCTTACTCAAAAACCGTTAAACACGGCATCTTCCCTTCGGTGTTTCTCCTCTGACACCTCTTAGATCGACTCTCACGGCATTCTTTCTCTCCATCATATGAGACTCCACAGCCTTGCTCAAATCTCCTTCATCTGCCTTCAATAGACATGGAAATTTGAGGCCCTCCCCTCTCAGGGCTTCTCGTCTCCTTGCTCTGCTCCCCCCCAGAACGAGCCAGGATGTTTTGAGAAGTGGGATATTGCTCCTAATGGATTCCAAACGCCACAAAAGTTTATTAGGAAGCAGGGCATCGTTAAAGTAGGGGGCGGGGGGGAGTGGGCAGGATGAGGGTGTGGGGTGTGTGGGGGTGTGCGTGCGTGTGTGAATGGTTTCTGATTTGGCTAAACAAACTACCTTGGGATAATATTCATACCCTAAGACTTGTAACAAAGGTTATATTTATGTATAATCATCTGCCTGTTGCCATTTCATTCACATTGGTCACAGTAATCAAACCAGTGTGTGGGAGAGGACAGCCCTTCAAATATAGAACAAGTGACTCAGACGAGGTTAATGGGTCTTGTAAAAGAATTTACTTGAGCCTTTTCACATTTTGTCACATCATAACAAAACACTTCAATGTAACTTGAGGGATGTTTTATGTGATAGACCAACTCAATCTTGTGAATAATTGTGCATAGAAAATCCACAGTTGGGGTTGGAGAATCTGCTGAAAGGGCAACTTTCTGGGCTTTATAGAAGAATGTCAAAAAAAGGGGAAAAAAAGCAGGATGTGATTGTCATTTATGGCAAAACTTTTATAAGACATACCACACATAAAAAGATATATTCTGGTTAGATGGAAACAAAGTCTGTTTTTTTTTCTTCGTTTTTTTTTTTTTAGAAATAAATGCAAAACATGGAAAACTGATGTTGTACATGCACCCTAAACACATAACAAAATGTGGTGATGAAGCATTTTGGGATCCTCTGGACTAGAGTGCTGTAAAAGTACAGGCCATTCACCATTTAATGCTTCGCTACTGTTTGAGTGGCCCACCAATAGTCCAAACATCAATCCAAATGAGAATCTTTGGCCAGATTTGAAAACTGATGGTCACAGTTGCTCTCAATCCAACTTGACTGACTATTCTACAAATATGAACTGGTAGAAATGTCAATCTCTTTGTACAAAGCTGTTGGTGACATACCCCAAAAGATGTATACCTGCAAATGTAACAAAATCTGTCAGATTCTTTTCTGATGGAGCTCAGATTAGCCAGATTCATGTTTATTTTCAGTAGACTGAGGTCTTCCAAGAAACCTTGAAAAACAAGGTCTCCTGGAAGACGCAGTCTTTTAAGTGGCCAGCGAGATCCAAGACCTTAACTAGTCCCCAATCCAAAGAGACTGACTAAAAAACACGCAGTGTCTAACCGTGACTCCTATTTATGGAAACTGTGCTTGAAAATAGATTAATCCAGTGCGTTCTGGGATTCAAAGTTTTTACCTGTTTCTTTTGTTCTCCGTAGTTTAGTCCTTTCTGCTCCTCCCATGGCTGGACCCCAACACCGGCAACTGCCTATGTTGCCACAGCTACCGAGGCATGTATCATTTCCCTTTCACATCACAATTATGCAATAATATGTGTTCACAGAAACCAAATAAGTACACCAAAGTCTGACAAACGGGGTGCAAAGTCTTTTTTTCATTTTTAGCAGCATTACTCTGCTCTGTTCTATAATTTATTCTTAGTAGAGCTCTCTCCCACACATTGGTTTTGCCTTGAGTGAGAAATGCAAATTAAATGGCACTTGATTACACATAAACGCAACCTTGGTCACTTGACAGACTACACATGTCACGATGTCAAAAAGCGTAACTTTCTTTAGGATCACTTGAGCGCGCACAGTTTTAGCGATACTGCAATTTAAAATAGTGGTTTTGTCTGGTTGTAGGTTATTTCGTGCAACAACATGAACCTTTACTACCTGCTCTCTTAAATACACTCATTGTTGTTCTCCTTTTGAACAGTAGATGTCACTACAGAGAAAATCTGTCTTTCTTCAACAAGAAGCATCAGAAGAAGAATCTAGAGGAAGCACGTTCTCCACACCATGGAGGTCTAGGGTGTGATTGATTTTACATTATTTAGGATTGTGAACCAGAAATTATATTTTTAAAAACTGTAAATATACCATAGTATTGATGTGAACTTCTATTCATTTTCTACACAGCACAACACTGTTGCCAGAGACAGTTTTTAGAAGAAGCAAAAGATTTTTCAATCCTCTTTTGGCAAACCCAACAGGCAGTCTTTATAAATCAATCCTTCCTACTCTGTCGTCACAACACTTCAATTTCAGAACTGCCTCCACCTCTGATATCTCCTGAGTAAAGAAAGTAGTTATAGGATTTTGCTGAATGATTTCATCTCCTTATTTCCGTAATTGAAGTACTGCACGTATAGTTGTAATGGAAACAGTTGGAAAAAAGATTAGCGTTGTCGGAGAGACAAAGAGTAAGTAAAACCACAGTAGCTCAATGTAATTTTAGTTACAGATGACCCTTTGGTTTCTCAATTGTGTTTTTCATAAGTCTAGTTTGGTTTTAAACTTTACACCTTGCTTAGAAACCTACAACAATTAACTGTAAAATCTTTTTTTTACTATTATATTTAAACTACAAAAACAATCTAAATCATTAAGTGAAAACATGTCAATTTACAATATATTAAACTTATTTTTTACTTATTTTACACAAACAATTGCATGTTTATATCCCCACCTGTCTGTAAGGGGGTCAACCATATATGCTTTTAAACTCTGCTTTTTGCAAAGGTTTGAGTCTAGAATTGGGAAATTATTGGACATACAATATACTTAACATAAACAAAATTTAAGTGCAAAATGAAATGTTAAATTTCTGCACAATAAAATAATGTTATCTATAAATTTCTAAACATACTTGTGCAAATGGAGAAATGATGATGAACAGCTGGGATGGGCAACTGCACGAGGACTAGGTCGACTTCGAGTGCTTCCTGTTGAGAAAAGTGAGAACAGTAAATCCTTCAGTCGCATGAAGTTTTAAATAACACCAGAAAAAGTTTTTAGATTTGCCATCTTTTACAGTCTGGAAGAAGATTCTCTGAAAAGTTGTTAAATGCATTTATTTCTTTCTTCCAAATAAAAGTCTTATACATAACGACAGCAACTGGATAGCACCCTGCTGCGCAAACGTCACTTTGACAGGCAAAATCTCTGCATTTCAACATAATCTATTAGATAACACTTGTTGTAGTCATTGCACTTTCTGAAAAAAAAAAATGCCGTTGTGACATGCTATCTGAACATGTTGCAACAGGATATGGGTAGACAATTAAAATCATTCCAGTGCTATTAAAAAAAAAAAAATTGCCTGATTATTTATAACTTGTAATGCGCGATTTAGGTTGTTTATGCCGTCCTTCTTTTAACTGTGATTTATGTACTGATTAATACTGCTCCACCATCTGCTGGTCCCTCACAGTAAATATGCATCTCGTTGAGCATCCGTGTGTTTTTGTGCAGCTGGTTTAGTGCACACATGTGCCTCTGGGTAGCAGTGCGTGTAGACATCCAATGAAAGTAAATGGAAAATGTGGAATTAGATTGAATGCCTTTGCAGTGTGTTGGCCTGTGTGCTGAGGCTCTTTCTCTCTGTCTCTCTCTCTCTCTCTGTGGGCGTGTGTGTGTGTGTGTGTGTGTATTCATCGTCTCCCCTTCACTGGGTCCATCTTTGCGTCAGAGGCCCTAATCTGGTCCTCTCTTCACAAAGCCTCCCTTTGATGTATTTCTGCTGCTGCTGCTTCCTGCCATGTTCAAATAAAGCCTCACAATCAAATTGAGTCTGCCTCCACCAAATTCATTAGTCTTTAATAGGGTTATTGATCAAACCAGAAGAATCCTACAAGTCCCTCACTCCGTTCCACCCCACCCAGAGGCAAAATCGCACCACCATCACCCCCCCTCTCCCGCCCTCCTACTTCCCCACTTGGCCAGCGCAGCTTCAGAAGTGAAGCAATGAGTTGAGGACTCCTGGAAGGAACAAAAAGCCTCCTAAGGCTTCCCATCACAATGGCTGACATGAGGCGCTTTTGGAAGAAAAAAGGAAAAAAAAAAGATGGGATTGCTTTTGTGATTTCCTGCCTGATCCCTTAATCTCTTAGTCCCTTTTCTTAGATAACAAAACATAATTTCGCTCCCCAAATTCTTATTTTACCTAGCAGAGCCTGCTAAGCCCCCGCCCCCGCTGACTTGCAGGAAGAAACTGTGTGACTCACATTCCTGGTGAGGGAAGCATGAGCAGGATTATACGGCACTATGGTCTGTGGTGTAAATACAACACCATAAAACTCTGTTACCTATCCACCACCACGGCGTCACACAGTGAAGTCAAGTGTACAGTAGAGCCAGTTTGAACGATCACTTTCGGCACACTATAAAGCTTCAAGACTCTGATAGTTACTTTTTTTTTTTATTGCAAGAGAAAAATGGTAATTATGTGAATTTAAATTTAAGGATGATGTCTCAGCAGTTGTCCAGCATTAAACGGGCAGCGATATTTAAAGTAAACATAAAAGTTATTACGCTATTCTCTCATCAAAAACTGTACCTAAAGTGTTGCCTTCATTCTTTCAAGCTTGTTTGAGAAATCCTTGTATCTCCCATGGCAACCATTCAGCTGGGTGGACCTAGCTCCGCCTTCAAGACGCAGCTCCTCCTTAGAGCTGCATTTTCCAAGCTTCTGAGCTTCAAGAGCAGACGCCCCCACTCAGCCCCTCCAGACTAGCACCATCAATTAGCAACACACCTGGTGGAACTGTGCATCCGCTGAGCTCATTATGCGAGCTGCTTCTCAGTGAAATTCTGGTAAAAATGTTGTTAAAAGGTCAATAGTGGAGTGATGTTGTGATGGCTTGTTGAAAGTGGAGTGTCAGAAAGAGCAGGAGTTTTTAAAGAGACAGAACCCCAATTTCAAAGTCATATTTCTTTTAAGATGTACAGCTGGAGGTACCGTAGTTATGCAATTGTGCTATGAAATGCAACTATATGCCTTAGAAATACATAATGCTGCCCCTTTAAATATGGTACCTGCAGGAACTGGACTCTAAGGAGAAAATGGATGAAACTTTTAGAGAATGGGATAGGGAATAAAGTTCAGAATTACATATATTTGTTTTCATAGTCTATTTTATTTTCCAAACTTATGCAAAACTGGATTAATTATATTCCATACTTTCCCAGACAATGTGTGTAGGAATCCTGAGCAAGGTTCTGACTGACAGAGTCGGGCCTCCTGTTTCCTTTTTCCCCAGGTCTAATGCTAAGCTAACAAGCTACTGCCTCCAGTTTCTGTACATACCTACCTTACAGGCTCATGCATGGCAGGATTTTCTTTTATTTATTTTTTTCCATTTCTCAGCAAGAAAGTGAATAAGCATGAAAAAGCCTTGAAGCTATTTTTCCTACAGAGGTCGTTCGCCATGCCTCTACAAGATGGTGCGTTGTGGGAGCGGGTGTCTCTGTTCCTCATCATTGAACTCTTGACAGACGTGCTCTCCAGCCCTAATAATCAACCCAAGAAGTGAGGGCCCATGTTTTCTCTCCGTTCCTTAGTGGGGAAAGAAAAGCACAGCGGGAGGGAACCGGGGAGACGGGAGGGGGAAGGAGCAGAGGGGGGAGTCAGCCGAAGGTTTGGATTCGCTGAGACGTGCAAGGCCCCCACCTCTGAGGGCCCTCCCGGGCCAAGTTGGCCGTTAAATCCTTCTTTCTTCTTGCAGATGACCCGTGAGTGATGCAGGGAACGGGTCACAGGGTAAGCAGGGTGGGGGACGAGGTGGAGGTGGGGGTTCTGGAGGGAGGACGGTCCTGGCAATAGAGGCCTAGTTAAACAAGGATGGGGGAAAGCCAGGCTAGGAGGTGCACTTGTCTTTCCACTCATGTAATCCCTCCAATTTGAATTATTAAATCCAAACCTGCGTTGATCACAGCCCACATTTCTCTCAAACTGCTCCCAGCTGTGCAGGACTGATTTATATATTTTTTGCCTGAGGGTGAAACTCTTCGTCTCTAAGAACGATGGTTTGTCTGCTTTCTCTTTCTCCGCCTTTTTTCTTGGGCTGGTACAACATTAGATCTCGAAAATGTAAAAATGATCTGAATTTCTGATTCCAGGTCTGTTTCCTGATAACTTAAAAGTTTTGGTTTCAAAGGACCGTCTGTTGTCGCAGTCTATAAGCTGCGTGGATGCGTCCTGTATTTTTTTTTTTTTTTTTTGCCTGCCACTGGAAAGGTTTCTGTATGAAACTGAGAAATAGAACAGGGCCAAAAGTAGAATAAAGTGAAAGCATGTGGGAGTAGTTTCAGTTCAAATGATTTTTTTCAGCTATGATTTATTAGAACCAAGCAGCAAAACCAAACGAGAAAAAAAATGATTCCAAACAAAATGTTGGTTGTAAGTGTTGGAAAAACCATTTATTTAACACGACTTTGTGACATCTGCTCAAAAAGCTGCGCTTTTATAGTATTAAATATTTGTATGTCTAAAGTTAATGCTCGGTTTTTTCTCCGTTTTGCTCATGTTCTGATCTGATGCTATTATCTCGGCCTCAGTTCTTACAGTAAACCAGCTGTGTAAGTTGCAGTACTGACCATATTTATTACTGGCACCCCTGGAAGTGACGTGTAAAAGGCAGTAAACCAAATCATCAAATGCTACGTACGTGCTAGCTAGTTGCTTTGAAGTGATGCCAGAAAAAAAGAGAAAAAGAAAAACCTTTTCTGCCCTGCAATACCAGAAGTAAACATGTAAAGTTTTCAAAACTTCACGTTTGACATGATTGTCAATGAAGCCAAATATGGATGGGTTAAAAGCAGTTCAGGTCTACTGAACTGCCCACGATGTCATGGGCCTACTTTTACTTCCAACGATGCACATTAGAGTGCTCTGCATCATCAACACTTCCTGTGCAAGCAGGAATGCTCAAATATCTCTTACTCTGTGTTCCAACCTTGTGAAATCCTACAAGATTTAAAGGTTGTATTTTTAGACTTGTTTTCAGTCGGAGATGACGCTATTGCCATAAAAGATGAATTTCCTGGGTGTCAGAATGGCTTTCTCTGCACTGTTAGTGACCAGTCAAAGACCAAAGTCAGCACAGTAAAACAGAGTGTTCTTTTATGGTATTCACTTTCCTTGGAAGCAAAGAGAATGTGGTTTACATAGAGCAGCGAGCTACAAATGAATAAGACAACAAGCTCGGCCTTGTTTTAAAGCGAACAGTAAATCCGTCTTTTGACTTCCTGCCCATTCTTAGGTTTCGTACGATGCGAGGGATCGGCACACCTCAGCCAATGGAACCTCAGCCAAGAAGAAATGCGGCACACCCAGAATGCTGAGTACTATTTATTAAGTTGTGTCTATTTCGAGTGCGAGCTCTGTCACTGAGGTTACTTCCAGGTCGACTCAGACATTGTCACCGGCATAAATCCTTCATACTATCAATGCAGGGCTGATTTAGTTTGTTATTTTTTAGTAAAAAACTTTATTCTTGATTCTAGTTTTTCAGAGACTTCCTGCTTGGTTGTTCCCTGTTTTCTTAGTTGGTACAGCTGATGTTGTTTTTCCGCTCTGCCTTTAGCCCAGCAATCAGGTTGAACCTACCGCAAAGCAGGTGTTTATGATTACATACAAGAAGAACAATTTAGCTGAGCAATTTTTTTTCTCCCCACTAACTGATAATTACTATAACAGACAGGCGTGCTTCCTTCGCCAAACCAAAACTGCCGCTGCCATGAAGCGATGCCAACCATCTCGTTCTGGCATGAAACATTTGAACTCACAGAGACGGGGGGGGGGGAAGAAACTAAAATTCAGATATGCGGAGAAAGACAAAAACAAAAGATGACTTGCACACAGCAGGGGGCTTCGTTTTTTTTGTTGTTTTTTTTTGAGAGAGAGACACATTCATCGTGGCTCATAAACTTGAAGGTCAAAACCTCGATCGTTTGAGCAGGAGAGCGTGAAATCTGGACAAGCGCATCCATATCTTCCAAATCCTGCTGTTGTCTAAACAGAAAGGTTAATGTGAGTGTGTTTTGATGTGCTTCCTTCATTCTGCACGGTGGATGCAAGAAGTCAGGGGATGTAATAGTGAAACCAAAAGAGAGCCGAATAGGGACTTTTACTTGGAGTTTCCAAGTTGTCCTGCAGTTTAAAAATTCTCTCCGGCTGGTTTTCCCGGGAATAGTAGGAAGCCAGTCCGTTCCTGAAAGCCACCAAAAACATCATAGTGAAACAAGGAACAGTGGTGGAATTATGTTGCAGAACAGAGACAAAAAACAATCTGGTTTGTAAGTTGAAAATAATGCTAGCTTGACATAAGATACTGTGGCCTCTTTTGTGGCAAAAGGTTCATATCGTTTCGGTCTTTTAGAACACAGTTAGAAGAGGAGATATTTATAATCATATTTATATCTATATCTCACAGTTTAGCATTACATTAAGATTCTTATCAAAGAGAACACATCTCTCTGCATGAAGGTGTTAAGCAGTATTTTATCTGTCAGACTTTCTCTTCTGCCATTTGCCATCTAGTGGGCGTGTGCATGTGTGTGTGTGTGTTTTTTTTCCACCCAACCACATCACACCAGCCGACCACACTGCGTGGTGATAGATGCATCACGGTTATGTTTTGTTTTTTTGTCCTAAGTCTTCCAGAGGAAGTTCGACTCTCTAGATGTGGGCACGGAAACCTTATTTCGGCCATGGCTACCCATGTCTCATAGATGTTCTCCATTTGTGGTTTGACCTTTCTTCACACACCAACACGTCTTTACTTTCAGACAACAAAAGATCAAATCTTTAGAGAGATCTCATGTGGGAGGTCCAGTGTCTAAACAACAGCGGTTACGTGTTTGAGCGTAGTACGGTTTCTTTTTAATGTCACAAGGGATTGTAGGCCTAAATATATTTCCTCTCAGCGGCAGCGTATTCAGTTGACTTAAACCTTGAACGTATATAAACATATTTCTAAAAAGTCTTCAGCATTATCTTATCAGGAAGTCATTTGTGTTTTCATCGCAGCAAATACCAACTCTGGCACTGATCAACTGGTGCTATCTTTGTACCAACTCTTAGAGAAAACAATCGCGTTTATCGGGAGCTGGAGGCGGGGCCACAAGAACCCAATAGCCAATCACAATGTGGCGTGAGCCTCACATTTCAAACTCCCAAGTTACTTTTGTTGTTATATGTATAATATTAACAACAGCAATAAAAAAGGAAATCACATTAGCTTCTCGTCGCTTTGTCTTTTCGCCGTTTGTTTTTAATTTGACTAATGTGCTGCATATTCTAGATGCTTTCTTTATTGTTAAATCTTAACCAATCATTCATGAAGTAAGGTAGAAAAACTCTGCTTCCTACCTTTCTGTGTCTTCTGTTTTCCAGCACAGATTGCATTGATCAGATTCTAAAATGTTACATGTAGTTTAAAGCAGCATTAATAACTGGCCTTCATCCTAAGACAAGTATTTCCATGTATATAATACAACTGCGATGCCCAATTAAAATCCCAAATACGGATGATCAAAGATTTTGGCTACCTGGTTATGAAAATCTAAGCTGTTTTCTAAAGAAACTGGTGCAGAACTGGCTTCATTGCCAGCTCTGGTTAAGAACTGGAACTGCTTTGCTGGAAAAACCCTATTAAGAGTTTGGAAGGGAGTCAAAGTTGAGCAAGATGCAGGTCAGGACAGGGTTGCAGTTGGTTTCCATAAAGCGAGGAGTAGTTTCCAGTGTTTCTGCTGTGTGAGCGCAAGAGAAAGGTGTGGGTGGAAAGGGAGGTGGCTGGTGGTTGGCTAAGGTACAGGAGGATAATGAAGGTAGGATGAGGAGGTTTGGGGCTGGGGCCAGGGGGAGGCTGGAAGGTCAGGAGCAGCCCATGGAAATGCAGATTGCCTCTTTTATTTCTCTTGCCAGCCGTTGCTTTGATGCAAAGTGGGAAAAAAAAGAGTTTCTTCGGACTAACTTTCATCATGCCTCCTTTCTCGCCATCTTTTATCCCCAAGTGCTTTACTCTTCGCTCTCCCTTCCTCTGCCTCAGCTCAATTGACAAAGCAGGCCCTCAGGCACGCTGAGCTGTTTCCTCCAACCCCCCCCCCATCCTTAAACCTTAACCGGACTTTTTGGGTTTTGCTCGGAAATGGCGGTCTTCCCAACTGTGAGCATCTTTAGAATATTTTTACTACATATGCAATAAAGATTTATTTATAGACAAGTATAAACTGTACTCCATGCAGAGCATAGTTGAAGTTGGTCGGGACTAGCTTATATTACCCACTTAATACCCTGCTCAGGTAGCCAGACGGCGGTCAGCTGCATTACCCAAACCATTTCATGAAGATTTTCATGTTCTTTTCGGAGCGTCCAAAACTTTTACAAGTGTTTTTATTTTATTTTATTTTTTTTAAACCGCAGAAACTTGGGTTCGTCGGGGATCATTCTTTGACACGCACCACCCACCAAGAAAAGTCCAGTCACGGCACAAACCTTCAGGGCTACAGCCTTCCTCTGACAGAATAATGTTCCCTTTGCATAAAAAAAAAAAGCTCCACAGTAAATGCTTGAGGTGACAAAGAAGCCAAAGCTTCAATTAAGTGTTTGTGGGATGAATTTGAGTGAGCCTGATCCACAACGAGAGAATTAAGTGAATTGCCCAATCAGTGTCTCCGTGTTAAACCACACAGCCGCCCCAAAGGTCTCGTGTCCAGCCCATAATGGACTAAAGTTATTTTGACCAGACGAAGGTTTGCTGCTTTAGGATAAAGATGACATTTTGAAAAACTTCACATGCCTCATTAGAAAGTGTAATCCTCCTTGATTGGCAGCTAAACTGAACACCTTACATTATTCTTGATGGACATTAGGCTGTTACACCCCCTTGCCCATCCCATCACCATAGACCTGCACAGATTAAAGAAAAGGAAAGTGCACACTGAAAACAAAATAGGGAGGTTTAAGTTTTTAGGTGGTCTGGAAAATGCAGAGCAGGCATATTGAAATACAGATAAAGGGGGAAAAAAAGGCAATTGAATGGCAAGCCATAAAGAAATGGTCAGCTAATTAAATCTTTATACTGTTCTCCTGAGGGGAAGCTAATCTTGTGGTGGGTGGGAGTTGGACTGTCCTGTCTTTAAAAAAAAAAAAAAAGTTTTCAAAATCTTTTCTCCTCTTCCTCATGCTTTTTATTTCTCAGCCCACCCCTGGTTTTTCTTTACCCTTATGTTTTTTTTCTTCATGGCTGTTCATGGAAGCTTAAGAGTGAGTTGGACAATGCTCAGGCTCATTACTGGAAAAGAGGGTTTGAGCAAAGATGTTAAGAGAAGAAAAAGAAAAGAGGTAGAACCCCCCCACACTCCTCCATCCCCCATAAATCACTCAGCACTGAGCAGGATTTAAAGCAGGGAGAAAAGGGAGGAAGAAATGAAAGCCCCCAGAGCAGGAGTTTCATCTTACATTGTAGTGTATGAATACAGTCGGCGTTGGATGTGTGGGAGTGGTACGAGAGTTGGGATAACAACAACAACAACAACAACAAAAAGCAAGAGGAAGTGTGCTTTAAAAGAAGCAACTAGTGGCTCGTCTTTTATAAAGTGGACACACATAGGTTGTACTATTGTCTGGTCCTGGTTGGACGGAGTGGAGGCTGGGGAGGGAAGGCGATGATCTGAGATCAGATGTTTCCTCCAGATAACATCCAGCCACGATGATTGCTTCCAGACACGGGTCGGGACTTTTCTCAGCAGCAAGGCCAGAGGTTGGCGTCCACAAGGCTTGACTTCGGCCGCTAGAGCGTTCAGATTTCCCCTTTAACTCTCTGCTCCATTCATCCAGGTTGTTACAATGGATAGAAGGAGTTTCCATGGTGTTAATCAGGCACTTCTGAGTTAGCTTTGGATTCAGAAGTTATGCCCCCCAGTTGAGTGAAGGGACAGATTTAATTGAGGTCACAATAATCAACATTTTAAAAGTGAAAAAAGAGCAACAGAGACATCAATCTGTTTTTAAAGGCAGTTATGACTACCTGTGTAAACCGGTCCCTTGTTATACGCTTTGCTTCATTCATAGGATCTGGACCCTCGGCTATTGACAAGCGACTGTTTGCTAGAGGTGTGGACTCTGTTAAAGTTTGAACAATTTGATCTGATTTTGCTCAGTCGCTAACGTTTGGCAGTGATGTATGTAAGGGGAGGCAGATGGGAGGAAGTGCGTCACCAAACATCTTCCTATGTGAAACACATACTGTGAAGGGAACATGTAAAATGTCTGGACGGTTCAGCAGATAGTTAAGGTGACTGCCAGCTCCATCCGCCATGATGACTCCTGTCCTGCTTTTGGATATTTCCTACTCCTTCAGTCTAGGACGCAAATATAAAAACAAAGAACTTCTCTGTTCCCAGCTGTTTGTTTTGTTGCTAAACAGCTTTTAGTTTTATTTTTGCATGACTTATTTGCATTTGTTTCACAATTAGGTAGCCTTTTTTTAATTTATTGAATTCTTCTTTTAAGGTCCACATGCAATGTTTGAGTATTGTAACACACTTGACTGAACTTTTGTTGATCGATTCCAATCTCTGTTGTGTTGTTGACAAATCTATCTAATAAAGCCATAATAAAGTCATCTGGAACATCTGTCTAAAAATAAAGTACCTAAAGGCAAAAAATAAAATGGCAATAAAATATTCTGGATGTTCCATTCGAAGTTTGTGTTTCATGTAGGAAGATCATTGATGGTACACTACCTTCTATCTTCACTTCCTGTGTAAATAAACATGAACAATTTTGACATTTGACTAAGAAGATAAATGTCCACTTTGATCTTGGCCCCACCTGATTTAAGAGCTCAAGAGAGGTAAAATATTAAGTGCTTATGAGCTTTTACAAGAATTTTATTTTGAAATGTCTTCCTACAGAAAAGTAGAAAAGATTAATGGTCGATTGTTAAAGTCAAACAGACGCATGATTTTAAGTAAAATTGAATTTTTACGCTGTAAAACTCTCTGCGTTTTAATATATATAAGTTAGCCTCAACGTTGGGTAGAATTGACCCCTTTGTAAAGAAAAAAAAAAGTGAGTTGTGTATACAGTGTGAAAGTTTAAAGTTTACTCTGACTGGGTTTACCTGATCGCATTAAAACACAACGAGAATGGGAACAGATACAGGTCGAGTGTAATGGAAAACAAGGAAAGCAAAGAGTTAAGTCCATTTCCTGAGTATAAATTAAACGCGTCTTGTAATCACACTGCAGGAATGCAGTCGGTGTACACTGTTAAACACTCCCTAAGCCCTGGCTCCACTTCACTCTCTCAGCACTCCACACAAAAGAGCCTTTGTTCTCTCTCTGCTCTTGAAAAGCAATGCTCAGTCACTCCCTCCTCCTCTTCTTCCCTCCCCCCACCCCCCTCATCCCTTCCATCTCTCTGCTCTCTCATGCTGTTTCTGTCATTTGCTCCGCTCTTTCCTTTCCTCTCCGTATCTGTTTATTTCATTCATGGACTTGTTTTTGGCTCGCCAGCTTTCTTTCCCATCTCCTATCTCCTTCTCTCCGGTCTCCAGGCTCAGAAGCTATAGCTAACTTTTGGCCTTGATATCTGAGCTTGTTTGTAGCTCAGAGAGGCAACATGTGCTCTCTAGCCAAACCAAAAGTGCATAAACTCTGCCACAATAATCACCCGGTCCTTAGGCTTGTTGCAGGCTTGCCCCTGACAAATCCACAGTACCTCTGATCTCACCAAACCCCCGAAAAAAAAACTGGATTTCTCAAAGAAATCTGCTTCCCTCAGGATTTGCTCTGCCTGCACTAGCTGCCTCTTTCCTGGTTAACCACACATTTACGGTAATGTAAATTGGGAAATGGAAACAGGGGAGAAGGTGTGTCCTGTTGGTCTCTAACCCTCTTCAGGTGTCTTAGACACCCCCCCCCCCCAGAAAAAGAAAAAAAAACAAGTTGCCAGCAAGAATACACACACCTGGCAGAATGGCAGCCTTTGGGCGTGGAAACTGCTTTGTATAGCAATCAGGTCATATGTGACAAGCTCATAAAATCTCTCTGCTGAAACACGTTTTTTCTAGAAGAAACCTCTCAAAGGCTCCTCCTCTCCCTAAACCTTGTGGCCTTCACCTGTTGATTGATTCTTGTATAATCTGAAAATACAAGCGGCGTGCTGGCATGTTTCTGCAGCTTTGTCAAAGGCGGAGTATCCGTCATTTGAAACGAGACATCTTAGAGGTAAAAAAGAAAAACTTAAACAAAGATCAACTAATGTGCCTGTCATGTTCCTTTCAGTATTATGACAGAATCACAGCGTTTCAGTGAGAGAAAACCAAAATGGTTATTTATCTAATTTTAGGCTGCAAAGGGACGGTTCAGATTTTGACGAGAGGTTTTCCTGAAAATAATTTTGGTGGTATTTTGCTCACCTGTCGCAGACTATCAGTTTGTAGAAAACTGCATTGGTTCTCTGAGATTTTCAAAGAACTCAAATCTTAGAGCTCTATTTATTGGAGGATATTTAATGTAAACACTTTCACAACTTGGTTGCTAAGTTTGTTGCTGTTTCTCGACCAAATAGCTTGCCATGCTAATTTTACATCAGCAGCGACTGTGAGCTGTTTCAATACACCTGATCAGCTGATCTGTCGCAATTGGCTGAACAGCAAGAAGACCTGGAAAAACACAGGAACTCTCCATCAATGCAGTGGCACAAATGACGGTGGGAAAATCCCAACATTTACTAATTTCTTTGTAGTCTTGAAGTGGACTGGAAAGGCGCATCTGATTTTTCTCTTAGGACGTAGAAGAATAATCTTTTTTTTGGTTTTTTGCTTAACTTTTCCTAGCCATGTAAAGATCTTTTCTTCTTATGATTTATGAGTTTGTTCATCATTTCATTTCTCAGAAATCCTTGTCCAATCAGAAATGGGAAAACCAAAACATTTGCATTAATATTTTCACCACCGTTCAGATAGAAACGCATGAACTGATTGTAGGAATCGTGTTAACACGCAGGAAATGATCAGCATCTGTCACATGCCTTCAGCCCGGAGCATCATCCTGCCGCTCTCAGTGGTGGTTCTGGTTTTAGCTTCTAGATGCTCCACAAATCCATGTGAAACAAACATGAAATCCTCGAGAATATTTGCGGGATTTAAGCAATCCGTCGCGTCATTAAGTAGGAAGGGTCATAGGAACGAATCCGAACAGAGTCACATCAGCAGGAAAAAGCAGTGCTGTACAGGTAGCTTCCCTGGCTAACAGATGTGTTACCAGTGAATTCATTTACAGTCACTTCAAAATTATGATGTCATTTCAGGGACAACATGGAACCACCTGCAGACACACAATTAATTACCACATGTCACAAAGTGGCCAAATCAGATCTGATCCAGTTTGGCAGAGTACCACGTAATATGCTGTTAAAAAAAGAGAAAACTACAAAGAAAATAATAAAAAAAAGAAAATGTTACCAAACTGAAGTCTGTCTTTGTAAATGAGTAAAGAGGATAAAAAGCTGCATGTTTTCAGTTGGGTTTAATTGCACAGACACCTGTATAATAAATTGCAGGATTCTCCAGTGAATACATTGTGAATCATGAAAATGCTCTCAGATGTTGTTAAAGGTTTTTATGGAAATGCAGATTCTCAAATATGCATTAATCTGTTTTGTCTTGACTGTACAATATGGTTGGAGTAAAAAAAAAAAAAGCCTTTCTACTTTCTATATAAAAAGTCTGACCTTTTCCTCTTTGTCAGTTCTTTCCTCAAAATCCTGTTGTTTCTGTTTTGTGGGCTGTGTTGGCATGGATACATCCCAAAATGAAAAAGAATGCACTGCAGACATTATCAGCGCTAATTTCTGAATTGTGAAATAAAATAAGAGCTCCAGACTCAATTTGGCAACAGCTGCACTTATCTGTAACTGGACTGTATCACTGATTGTCGCAGAGATTTCTTGGTATGGGACAGAATAACACAGACATGCCCAGTGTGCACCATGATGCTGAGTGTGATTATCCCTGTCTGTAAATGAATGCTACCTCATTGTAAAGCAGTGGTTTATAGGTTAATCACTGTGCTGATATGTACTTGAACTTAGCCCTGAACTTATTTAGTCTCCCTCAGAGTTAGATGACCTGGTTTTCTGGCCCTTTTAGTATAGACGGCTGTACTGCATGTTTCTACAAATCCTGTTTTATGTGTATAACGGGCAATAGAGACAATCCCTGTGTTCTTTTCCCCCTTAGCCTTAGCATGTCTCGTCCTGCCTCAGTATATAGCCCTGCCACTATGAGAAGGACCTGAGGCGTGAAGTGCAATCACGTCCATCAACTCTTATCAAAGCAGTCACAGGGTGTCTGATGTAAGACTGCCTTGCGCAATCGCCTCCTGACAGACAAGTACTGCTGAGAAAACGTTTAACCGACTTCACGGTTGTGAGGTTGTTTTTCAGGGATTTGTGCCAGGGGTGTCTACAGTTTGTGGCTCTTGACAAGCTCATTAGCACACAATTTGGTTCACACAAAAACGCACAACTTTCATTTTGCTTCTTCAACGTGACGCTTACTTGTTGCACGGAGAGAAGATCTTAAAAGTTCTGCATTTTTGCTTAACTTTTAGACATGCAGCACCCAGTTGAAACAGATAAAGAACATTTATTGCGCTAATAGATTTACCGAAACACAAATCAAACACAAAAAACTGGAAGTTTTTGTGTTTGATTTGGGAAACTAGAATGTTTTTTTTTTTCAGTGAACGCACCATGACTTGGCATGCAGTTTATTTGTACTATATTTTCCTCTTCTGTGTGTTACTGAGTGGAAAAGACTAATTGTTAGCTATGTTCAGTTTATAGGTAAGCCAATAAACAGACTCAGATTGATTACAGTGTGTAATTCTCACTATGAAATTGTGCTACAGTCTAATACGAAACACTGAACAGAGTGTAAAATCACAGGTCTGTAATCATTTCCCCTTTCTTTGTTTTAATAAAATCTTGTTTAACTGCAGAGCTGTGTAATACAGGCTGCTCTCTTAGAAACTCATGTTGTGACATTCTGTTATGCTGATATCAATAATTAATAACCTTTTATGATAGACAGACTCTTCAAGGCTCATGCAAAGTTACAATAAATTAATGAACAGTGGAACACACGGCGCAGAAATGTACGTTTATTTACATCCCAGGTTATTTAGACCGCTTTACAAGAAAATAAAGGAACAGAGATCATGAAATTGCATTAAAAAACAAGTAGTGGGTTGAAAATGTGGGCGTGACGTGAAAAGAAAAACTTTAAAATGCAATTAAAACAAAGAGAAATAAAATAAAACACAATAAAAGTGACGTCGTAAAGCAATCTTGACATCGTATAGCAACTGGAGTAAACATGTGTGAGATGGTAGTAGGCAATGAGATGAATAATCACACCCAGTTTTGTTTTGGTGTTTTTTTTTTTTTGTTATTTTTTGCATTGGCTTTAGCCTCGTTGTCAGAGGGAGCTGATTTCATAATCCTGCATTTCCAGAATCAAAGACAATAACTTCTGTATTTCCTCCACTAAGATGGAGGAAATGATGACATTTTGGACACGCTGACTCAGCAACTGCAGTGGCTATGAGGTGGCACAGAAAAACAATGTGCAGTATAACGGAGCCTGGAGGAACCTCCCTTATTTGCTCAGATTAATAATTAGCAAATAAAGTAGCCTCATCCTGCCAAATGAGACTTGAACCAGTTTGGCAGAGCACCATATCCTGAGCAAGTAAAACAATAATTAAAAAGAAATTTTAAAAAAGTCAGCAAGGTATAATCAGTCTTGAAAAGGAGTAGAGAAGACATGTGGAGAATTTTTATTCTTTTTTTAGTTGGGTTTATTTGGACCCACGTTCAATAACCTGCAGTTAGAATAATACTGAAAATCCCATTTATTTCAGGAATTTATTACTAATTCATAATTGAATATGATTGTAGTTGTAGATTTTCAGTGTTTTAGAGAAGATAAAACCCCTACTTTATTTAAATTTTAAGTAAAGCAAAAATAAAGTATTTTAATGTCGACATCAGCAGGTTTTTGCAAAGTTGGTGACTGGAAATCGGACCCAAAGAAATCTCAGATCAGTGCATCGCGTTTTTTTAGACAGAACATTGACCATATTTATAAAATACTCTCTGACATTGTTATGTTTGTTATGGCAATAAAGATGCTCAAACATCTATTTATCTGTTTTATCTCGAATCTACGATATGGTCGACAAGAGCCTGTCTACAGATGCTTGCTGAGCCATGGAGGTCGAGCAGAATCAATTTGTCAGCTGATGTTCCCAGAGTGAAAGATACTCTTTGACTTTATGCAGCTAACGGTCAGAAAACCTCGTACAGGGGGGACGAGTTGGAGAAATATGCTGATGAGTTGATGATAAACTTTTCAGTGTCTGAGCTGACTCAGTGGAGACGTTGTTTGGTTTAACTGCTGCAGTTACGCTCTCTGACACAAATGAGTCACCTTGTTATAGTTGTGAGCCGTATCTGAAATAACTACTCTGATAAGAGGAGTCCAATCTGGAGACTCGCTGTTGCTATGTCCAAATTTCCCCAAAGTAAATCATCGACTTTGTGGCTCCCTCAATTTATTTGACTCCTCTTTAAAGGCAGGATTTTAAGACTTAAAACTTAATCCGTCCACATGTCATATCAATCAAACACAAAAAAAGAGAAGAAAATAATAAGAAAAATAAAAATCTTTGCACTGCTTGATTTTAGACTTTGTTTTTGGGAATTTCCCCCGATGACTTTAACAGAATGTGTTTAACCCTCACAGCTGAAGACTTAGGTGTAATACATCCAGGTAATGCTTTTGGAATGAGGCAAGTTTGTTTTTTTGTGTGTGTGTGTAACCCTTTTGCCCTTTGACCTCCATGGACTTGTGCTTTTCATTTCTAGAAAGCTTTGTTGCAAGGGGATTGCAAAATCCAAAGTAGTGGAAATCTTGTTTTATTTTTTTTACCAAAAAAACTACTAACATTTCCGTAGGTTTTCTCATAAATTCTGCATTTATTTAGTCTCTGTCATGTCTGCATTTCATCCCACAAATCGCCGCGCATTCTTCCCCCGTGTAACATCCGTCTACCCTTTCAGAAAGTGTTATATAAAGATTATCTTACAGCGTACTGCTCTGAGATGAGCACAGCAGATCTGGGCGGCGTGCGGCAACATGTCTGCCCTTTCTGGCAAGTCTGTTTAGCTTTCAGCAAGCATACAATGACACGGACAAAAACGCACACAAGCCAGGATCCCAGATGCCGGCCTGTAGCAGCCTGTTAGTAACCCAACTACCTGTGGAGGGCAAGAGAAATGGCTGCGGGTGTGCGCGCGCGCGCACGGCGGGCAGGGCTGGGCCCATCCACGCCGCCGCAGCCAGGCAGCTCCGGTGTCTTTGATGGGAGCTGCGCAGATCAGAAGAGCAAAAAGGAGACACTGATCTGAGATGTTGTTGTAGAGAACACCCCACAGGCAGGTTCAGCCTCCTCCGCCCCGGTCGCTTCTTTTTATCTAGCTTCAGAGCAGAGAGAGAGGAAAAATTTATACAGAGAACAAAAAAAAAAAATATTGAAAGACTCCTTCTAAAGAATGTAATAGCACTAGAGAAATGTATACATGCCGGCCTGTGTTTCTCAGCAAACGACGTAAAACAAGATGAAATTTCTTTCTCTTGTCTGATTTCCTTTCGGTTTTCTTAGACTTTATAAACTTTATATAACTTTCCAGTTGTGAAGGATTGTTTTACAATAAAAAGTGACGCACAGATGGATGAGAGGCTGGGTGCATCTTGAGAAGATTGCCCGTTCGTCACAGAGACACACTGGGCAAACCATTCACTCACTACCAAAATTAATTATTAAGTTGTGTTTTTTAACCTAACATGCTTGTTTTCTGGATTTCTGGAGGAAGAGATGATGGAAAATTGTTGCCGAAAGACTCCAGGATGAGATTTGAACTCCAGGCCACCAACGCATTTCTTCCCGCCACAGAAAGAAGCCAAGCTACAAGCTGCATGGGAGGTTAGACACAAAGTCAGTTTGTTTTTCAGATGATTGACGTGCTGTAGTTATAATTTCTAAAGACAAATACGGCTGTGTGAGGAACGGATGTGATTCTCCAAGGCAAGGCAAACGCTGAGTATTTAGAAAAGCAACTCAAGTCCACTGTTTAGCACAGTGGGTGATCTGTGATGCTGTGGGCTGAGTCCGTTCTCTCGATATTAACTCTTTCAAATACTGAGACACTTTAAATAGAAACAAAAAAACAAATAAAGCCTTTGTCAAAAAAAAGCAAAATGGATCCTAATTTGTTCCCTCCAGCTGGGTAATGTTTCAATCACTTTCCAAATCAAGCTAATAAATATATTTTCACAAAAAAAGAGCTAAATATATGTCCTGGAGATGTACAGTAAATGTATGCAACAAATCCAGTCAGTCACATCAAGCATTAGGAAACAGGCTATTGCCCTGGAGCATTTATTGTGAGCTAACCTGCTCTTTACTGTTCCTGGTTTAACCTCAGGCAGATCTTCTTTTGTTATCTGATATCCTTTCAGCGATTCCCTGAAGTTCCTTTGTGCTTCATGTCCTGCTTTCCTATGAAGCTGTCATTCCAGTGGGAAATCTCCTGATACGAAACGAACACAGAATCTACTGAAATAAACATTGTCTAATTGTTTAACGCACGTGTTGAGAAATGTTGTGCTTTAAGACGGGGAAGGCACATTCCCAGGAGATTGTGTCATGGTGTTTCTCAGAACCGAGTCGCCGCAGGGCTTTTCAAATATGGTCTAACTCGTCTTTAACATTTTTAATAATGAACGTTTACAAAGCCTACTCGCGGCCAGGCACCACGCAGGACGTCTGTGGACTGTGCTCCTCGTGTTTTTACCGACCTCATTCTGGAGGAAAGGCTGTTTTGAAATATAAGCTGTTATAAGACCCGGAAAAATTACCCCAAACATCATTTAGCCTGGCCATCCATTTGCGAGCGCTTCCTCTGTGGAGTCCAAAACACGACTGAGCAGCAACTCTTCCTGCTGCGAGCAGCGTCGACTGAGAGTGGGAGAGAACCTCCCGCCTTTGGTTCAAAAGCTGTGATTTTTCTCCAATAAAACTACAACTCGTAATTCTGTCGCAGTAATTACATTTCGCAACTTATACAAAGTCACAAACTCTGCAGGAGGCCGTACTTGAAATAAAATTTAAAGCTATTTAATCAAAGCAGAATTCCCTGTCCTGTCACCTTTGAGCAACACATTCAGAAGGGATCAAAACATTGTGCTGGAGCTAAAAGTTATTGCTTCACAGCGCTTACACTGTGAAACTGAATTATCGTAACACGTGAAACCTAAAAAAAATGTGATCCATAACACATAGTTCACTTAAAATGACAGAATATTTTTGCTCTTAATGCCTCTGAGAGGAGACACTTTGAATGTGCTGTTGTCAGCACGTGTTTCACACAGGAAGATTATTTGTGGCACACGGCCTCCAACCTCCTTTCCCCAAATTACAGTGAAGCAAGTAGCAATGACTGAGTAGCATTATACAATATGTTGAATCTGTTTCATTTTCTCAAGGTTGCAGCCTATGTAAACAATCAGAATTTAGACTAAATGAAGACAATAAGTGAGTTATCTATTTCAGGTGAGATATACTAACTGCTTATCTTATGAGATCGGCCGTCTCTTTAGTCTCATCTAATGGCTTTTCCTACAGTTTCAACACTTGGCTGCATCAGTGTATACAACCATGCATGTGTGTATGTTTAAAAACTCGCCTGTTTCAACCAGTTTGTGGATTCAGATGGGTTCACATGCAGAAAAGTGGAACTTTTCCAGGACGCAGTGACAGACAACGAGAAAGGAAGGACTCCTGTCCACCCCTCTGGGTCTCCTGACTCATGGTAATTCCCCTGATCCCTCAGGGGGTTTGGGTCAAAGGTTATGGGTTACAGAAGCTCTACCTGTCCTCTAATTGGCCCCCCTGGAGGGACAAATCATAACATGTCCGTTTTCATGACTATATCACCATGTGCAGGCATCCAGTGTATGACTGTGACTGGGTTTATTCATCGGGAATGTGCCTGTGAAATGTGTTATGGCGTGTGTGTGTGTGAGTGTGTGTGTGCCTAATGAAGGATAATAGCAGTTTTTAGTTTGGTAGTGTGTTTGCGAGTGATTACACCTTTGTGTGTTTGTCGGGGGTGTGTGCAAGGAGTGAGAAATGGAAAGGGAGAAGGTTGTGGTGTGATAAAGTGTTTAATTGCAGAGAGCCTCACTGTGTGGCATGTCAGACTGTTCTTCCCCTGTGGGCCTGAAGCCTTCTGCAGCCAGAGTGCATGTGTTAGAGGCGCTGGCTGCAGGGGTGCGCGCGTGTGGGCGTGTGTGTTTCTTACTCTGATGGATCTCAAGTGCCTGCTGCAAGTCTTGGCAGGCTGCCTGAACACTAAGGATCCAGTCGACGATATATCATGCCCGCCATACATTTTTACCTTCATGTGGTTCTCTCAGGGCTTTAAGTCCATCGCAGTGTGTGTCGAACGAGAGTGCGAGAGGGATAAGATGAAAACGGCCGTAGCTCCACACTCGCTGCGTCACAATTGCTCCCATTGTTCTGACGCTATAATCAGAGCGGACATGGAACTTGGCCTGGAGACTGAGAGGTCTCAGCAAACCAGGACAGCTGCTGAGACACAGTTTCACACCAAATGCCGGACCGGAGAACAACGGATCTGGGGAGGCGTAGGTTGGAATTAGGTTATCTATTTGCGTTTTAATTCGGGATTAAGTTTGCTTGTCTTTTGTTAAAAGAGGAAAGTTGGTGATTTAGTTCTGTGGCGTCTA
Source organism: Xiphophorus hellerii (assembly GCF_003331165.1). NCBI lineage: Eukaryota > Metazoa > Chordata > Actinopteri > Cyprinodontiformes > Poeciliidae > Xiphophorus > Xiphophorus hellerii. The sequence goes on from NC_045690.1 coordinate 20,442,306, forward strand.
GCTCTAATTTGCCCCTGATGTTTACTTACGTACGGCCGGCAGAGTAATGCCGTGTTTTGTCTCGGAAGCTGGAGCTCAGATCTAGGAGTGACATCACACTCGAGTAAATCTGGTTTTAGTTGCGAGTTGGAAAACCAGCAGGATTTGCTGATTGTTGTGGTGATAACTTTGATAACGGTTTTCAAACTTCACATTTAAGTCACATTTAAGTCCTAAATACCGAAAGGTTTACTATGTACAACTGCGGTACGACGTGGCTTGGATTTGCTGAAAAAAAAGGACAAGAAATATGATTTACAAGTTCTGACTAAAAGGATATAGAATAGAAAGGAAGGCTTCTATTTTTTTGTAAATTTAAAAAAATCAAAATCCAATATGGTTTCCAAAGGTTTAAAACTAAGTGATAAGTTCCTTTCCACTGTTTTTGGTTCATATCTTTTCAAGTGCACTTCTATTGCACTTCTATTCGGACTAGATCTTGATCGAAATGGTAAATTGCCTGCGTTTGTACGGGGCTCTGTCAGGTCAGAGGACTCCAAAGCATTTTACACAACAGTCATCCATTCAAACACACCTTCGCATAATGCTAGTGATAGAAGAAGACCAACATTTTAGCTGTTAACAGCTATAATAACTAAATGAAAATATTCATATCCATTGGTTGTAATACTATATTAGCAGATATAGATTTAGCAGCAGATTTTTGCAAGAGCTACAGTGAGTTTGTCTAAGTTTGTCTCAGCCAAACAACGTCCAGGTCACTGCTCATAAATATGCTGCCTTGATCAGTCCATCTCAGTTGCTAACTCTAACTGGCTTATCATGAGTCCAGTGGGATAATTTCCAAACAAGTACAAGACCCAGATAACCAGAGGTACTGACCATCTTTAATGTAATTGTGCAAATAACCAATTGTTGCAAAAAGATCCAAAGCTTTCTCCACTCCTAGAAGGGTTATGATGCATGATTTTATGGTATTTCAAGTTATGTCAACAAGAATCCCGTGAAAACAAAATAAAATTACAGCTATGTCAATTGGAGGTCACTGAGCACCTCTAGAATGAGAATACAATATGGCTAACACAAAGAACATATTACATTACTACACCAATTGTGGTTTGCATTGCACTTGACCAATGACAAACATACTGCACAACCTTTTATTCGTGATCACGATCCTTAAATAGCTAGCACCACAACATCTAGCAAATCCCACTTATATTCTGACTTGCGACTAAAATCCCCTCAGCTCGAGTGCGATTTTATTTCCAGATGTGGATTCTGACCTCTGAGGCGAGTCTAACGCAGTAAACTGATAAATCACAGGCGGCTAGATGCCACTGGAAGCCTTAAAAGCTTTTTTATGTAGCAAACATTTTCTTCTGAGCTGCATCTTTTAGGCTCGATCATTCATTTTACGTCTAAATCTAAACAGATGTTTTCGAAGCCAAGCAGCTTAAACGCACTCAAGGCTGACCCCGCCGGTACAGAAACCCAACAGAGACTTTATAGTACATGATCTGAGGTCAAGTCAAGGCAACTTTCCACTTCTGCTCCTTAATTGTTGTTTACTTTCTTTGATGCTAAATGTCACTTCCTGTTTGCTTAATGCTTCTTGAGGATCCGAATCCCGCGGGATGGCATAGAGTTATACTCTCATTTTGCTGCTCTCACCACAGCTTTAGCTGTTGTTGTTATGCACTGACTTCCTTTATCACTGCTGTTTCCTGTTTCCCTAGGCTAAACAAAAAAAAAAAAAAGAAAAAAAATTGTACAAGCACGGAGCTCGGCAATGATTAGTTCCTCTTTTCTAGTCGCAAGTCAAATTGTCTGGCTAAAAATAAAAAGAAGTTGATAGACTGTAACATGGGTACCTGGGCGTAAACAAAGTATTTACAGCAGACAGTTGAGGGTTTGGTGGATTTTGCGTGTCTTCAGACAGCCGCTGTGTCGCAGGGCCGATGCCTCTGCAACGAGCTTTGAGCAAGGCATTGCACTGATGAAACCTGGAGCTTTCGACAACAACAGCTGAACAGTGTGGGAAAAAAAAAAAAAGCAGCGTCACTCTCAGAGCACCTCCTCAACCTGTGCTTTTCCACGACATTTCAAGTTGGAAGAGGTTCTATCTTAGAGAGTCTAAAAAGTAGGAGTCCATTTACAAAGCTGGAGCACTAAAAGGCAGAGCGGTAACTAAAAAGCCTGTGGTGGAGCACACAGGGAGTGGGTGTTTAGAGTTTTATAAGATTAAGCCACAAGTTCCCTGACAAGAGTTGTCTAATAAGAGGCTCATGATGGGCCAGCAGTCTCCCAGAGGTCTGGCTGTGGCAATAACACATCTTTATGCCCCCCCATCCACCCCCCCTTTTTTTTTTTTATGGAAACATGGCTGCTGTTTTTACTGTAGTTGAGAGGTTTTATTTCACAGGCGTGTGATTTCATTCTCTCGCAAGCGTTGCGTGTTTGTTAGTTGTAACAATGAATCTGTTCTACGTCGAAATAAAATAATCACCATTTCCAACCCCTCATCAGGAGCTGTGAAGAGGTACAGTAAGGTCCAAGCTTTGAGTCATTGTTTCCACAGAGCTGCTGCTGGCCCGCTGAGGTCTGATGAGAAGTAGCCACAAGCCACTTTCACAGATTGCACTTTTGTTTTTCTGGTTGAATAAACAGTTTGTCTTCCTCCCCCCCCAATACTGGACAATCGTGTTAAAGCCCCTTAATTTTATTTATTTATTTTTTTCCAAAGCAGTCTTGTTTAACGTTTCCCTCAAGCAATGTAGGAGATACATGAAACATGTGGCACAAAGTCCTCTGGTCAGAGATGATCAAATTGTAACTTTCTGGTCTGAATGCTGAAATGCTCAATAGGATAGTGGCAGCAGCATCATGCTGTGGGGAAAGCTTTTCTTCAGCTGGGACAGGGACGCTGACCAGAATTGATGGGAGGATGGAGTGAAATTAATTCCAGTTCTTGGTGAAAACGTAGAAAACTTCAGACTGGTGCAGAAATTCATGTTACAACAGGACCTAAACATACCATTGAAGCCGGAGCTATAGGAAGGGTTTACATTAGTATGCTAATAGAGAGATACCCCTACATGATTGCAGTTGTAATTATGGAGAATGGTTCTGCAAAATATTGACTCTTTTGGGTTGAATATGAATGCAAGCCACACTTTTTTTTTATTTCTATTTTTTAAATTCAGAAACAAAGTGTCAAAAACAATGTTTCAGTATGGACTGCGTTGATTTATCACCTAAAAGCCCAGAGAAATACACTGAAGGTTGTGGTTTCACATTACAAAATATGAAAAGCCTGATGCCTGATTGACCTGTAAACCCTAGATATAATCTAAATAGAACAACAGAGCACAGTAGCTACCTATGAATGACTCAGAAGAAAAAAAAAGAAAAGAGGAACGTTTTGGTGTGGCCTACACAAAGTCTGGACATTAGCCAATTGAGATGCTGCTTAAGACAGCTGCTCGTACTGGGATGTGCTCCAATCTGGCTGCATTAATACAGTTCTGCAAAGATGGGAGGACCAGAAATACCTCCACAGGGTTGTAAAAGACTGATTAGACCAATTATTGCAAATGCTTGTTGCTGCTAAGAGTTATTAAGTTAAGAGGGTGATTACTTTTTCACAAAGGGCCAAGTTAGTTTTGATAGCTTTGTTCCTCATTGTAAATGAAACAATAATTTGAAAATAGCATTTTGTATTACCTGGGTTATGAGATTTTGCAATAGACTTGACTTGGCTATGAATAATTACCAACTAGTGCTGAAGACAGTTGTTAGCAGTCACTTTGACCAAAATTACCAAGTCCCTGATTATCAGGTCAGTCAAAGTCAATTGTTACACTATGAATACATTTCTGGTAAGGTGCGGCGTTACAGAACAGATGTTGACGTTAGCGCTGAACACATATTATGTAACATAATCACAGACCACGTCTCTCCAAAATAGAAGAATTTATTCAAGAACTGCTTCAACCTTCAGTCAAAATCCAAACTCTTTCACTAGGCTAGTGGTGTAACTGACCTTGTAACTAAACTTTGAAAAAAGTAAAAAGGAATTTTATTGCATTTCTGTTTTACTTATATAGAGTCAATTCACAACATGTGATCTCAAGGCACTTCGCAAAACAAACAAAAAAAAAGTCATGGAACTGCAGTAAATTTTGGGATTCAGAGTCTCATGGCCCAACGGTATCTTTTAAAATCGGTCTAATGACGTGAAAAATTTAAGCCTGACTAAAAGGCAAAAGCAGAAGAAATATCCCAACCCCAACAAGATACACTGAAGTTTGCAGTTGTAAAGTGACAATATGTGAAAAAAATTCAAGGGCTATGAGTGTGTCTGCAAGGCCCCTGCATGTTTCCATCTGTATGGGACAAACGTCTGATGGAAACAGGATGTAACACCGAGATGATCCAAAGGTTTCCTATGTCAGTGCCAGCTTTGATTTAACTTTCTCAGATGTAGGGGGAACAGAAAAAAAAAAAAAGAAACAGATGAAGGAGAGAAGAAGCTCCTGAAATGAACACCTTGGTAAAACCTGCCGGTGTATAAAGTGTCAGCGTTGGGGCCTCTCCCCGGCAAGATGCCAGACCCGGAGCCTCAATCTCCTCCATCACCGTGAGCACCACGCCGCTGTGAATCCCATTAATAAACGGAGAAGAATAACAGTGGCGGGAAGGGGAGCGACGATACATTACCTGGCAATTAGACGAAAGGCAGCGGTAATGAGGGGAGAAATGCGGACCATATGGGAGGCTATGTGAGAGGCCACCTGACCCGAGGGGCCCACAACTCTCACATCGACACCCCTCGCCAGACTGGACCCGTTTGAAGTCTTACATAATTCTCAGAACACCAACATCTCCTGCTTCTCTCTCCACGCCCGTCTTCCCCCCACCCCCTGACATCTCCTCCTCCTTCCCCTCTTGCCCTCTGCCTTTCCACTCTCAGACCACAACCACAGCGGAGAGCGGCGGGCGGCGGCCAAGACAAACACAGCCCAGAATCAAATCAATTTTGGGAAGTAACGGCGCAACTATTCCAGCTTAACACGCGCTGCTGACAAGCCGCATGAGATGGCCTCCCCTCGTGGGGCGTGCAAAGAATGTGGGCCTCTACAGCTCCACTGATCAGACACAAAAGAGACATGGCAGCATTTTACTGCTGATTTATTATTTATTTTTCATGCCTGCTGTTATAAAATATGGATTAGATTTCCTGGTGATCATCTCTGGGAAGTTCCCCAAGCAGAATCAGGCATACTCTGACTTGTTGCGGTGTTGTTTCTTGTGTTTTCCAGGGGTAAAAAAAACAACAAAAAAACATTTTCCCAGCACTTTTACTTATATCAGGTGCAAAAGTTTGCCACTGTCTAAGCAAAACAATACCATAAACAGAATCTAAAACATATATACGTTTCAGATTGTACGGTTGACATGATTACTTGTGACTGCTTCTATGTTTTAGTACAGCTCAGACACACATTGATTTGATTTTTATGACGTTAGCGTAGTAGGATGAAAAACACATACCATGACGATGCCTCCACCATGTTTTACTGTGGAGAGGGCGTGCAGTATCCACTTTTATCCATTTTTAGTTTTTATGTGGTTTATGACATAAAATCTCACTAAAAACATTTATCTAGTGATTTTCCTGGCAGAAAATATTCAAAATGCTAACGGGTAGTAACACTTTTATGAGGCACAGTACATAACCATGCAGGCATATAGATTTGTTTTATTCTCAGTCATTCATCAACCCACTTCTTACCGTGAAGTTCCACAGTGCAGGCCCTTCTTTCCACTTCCCACACATAACCAGCCAGCTGGTTATGTGTGGTTCTTCTAGTTCTGGTTCTTTTTGTTTTCTTTTTTTTTTTTTTTTTTTTTTGCGAGTGTGAAGCACAACAACACCCCAGCAGACATGTGTTTGTCATAAAGTGGAAAGCTCGCAATTACCTTACAATTGCTTACACTTTGAGCAAGGTTCAGAAAGAATCATTGCGCACCATGTTTAATTACGCGTCGTACTAAACGTTCGTAATTCTCCGGGGATTTTTTTTTTTTCCGCTGTTGTCGGACAGTGGAAACTTAGCCACAGCGCAACAACATGGACCAATCAGCCTAAGTGGGCCGTTTAGAAGCAGCCATTGCCAAACCCTGGTTTTTGTATGCCTGTCGGCGGGTGGGTCAGACGTCTCACTGTAGTGAGACCATGTATGGCCCTGGAACTGCAGGATTATCCAGAAACTGTGTTAGCGAGCTGCTACAGGCTCTATAGATGTAAGCCTGAGCGAACTTATCAAGCACATCCTGGACGATCAAGCCAACATCACTGTCTGGGGGGAACATGGAAGCGTTCCATTGCATAACTTAAGACTTTGATTATCCTTTCTGCTCTGCTGAGCTCTCTGAGAAAGCTCCGGATGTGATTCTGTGAAGGGCGCTCTCTATGGGTATGTCCTACTTGCGACGCATAGGGGCGCCGCTCTAGAGGGTGCGCCAAAACGAAGGTGGAAAATTTATTTCTGGACGACATTTTCTGCGTCCGCACAGACCTCAGAAAGTGCGCAGTTGTGTTCTTGTTCCTGTTCCCTGTTCGGCCTCCCCTCCTCCTCCTGCTTCTTCGACCTCGCAGCTGTAAGCACTCAGAGGGAAGCAGGGAAGCTCGCCGAGAGCTTTATTAAAAAATATCAGACACCTCAAAGACCCCTGCCTCCTCACCCCCCCCCGTCACCTCATCTCCCATCTAAACAGTCCCAGCCCCACCCAGAGCAGGCCCGTATACATCTTGTCTTCTCTCCCACAGGTCGTCTCCTAAAGTAGGCCAATAAGTCTTCTAGCATGTGGTCTCGCTGTCAGTCCGAGGCGGGTGACTAGACAGACCGCTGCTGCAGGCGCGAGGGCAGGAAGTGGGAGCCGGCCAGGAGACGCTCTCTGAGAGGCTGCCCAAGTAAACAACCCTCCCCCCGCGGCACACATGCTCATACACATCGGGGTGTGTTTACATACGGCTGAGTTGCACATACACACACCCGAACTGTGTCAGCCTCCACCTCTGACAAGCTTTTTTTTCCTTTTTTTTTTTTCTTAAACTAGCCCATAAACCTGACTGATGGTGTATTAATGGTAATATCGCGGGGATTTATGGATGACCTCAGGATTTCTGTGTCAGACGTTTGATTTTGTTGAGGTTAGTTGACCTTATTAAGACTGGGAACTGAAATGTCCTTCGAATCTATGCTTATTTTTCTACATGTGCAAAAGATGATGTGCAAGCCATGAGCCGTGCAAACCCAGCTGTGCAGAGTCATCATATGAAGAAATAATCATTCCTATCCTGAAGAGATGCTCTTGTTCCTCCTGTTCCCGGTGGTTTTAACATCCCAACCATTTTTTTTTTTTCATTTCCGACTCCATGTCTGAGTGTTAAGGTCCTGCTCATTTTCCAGGGCAGGGAAGCTAACTTTCTGGGAAGACAGTGGTCGCAGGTGGGGAAACAGTTACCGCGGTGATTTATCGAGGGCTTCTTTTGCCTCTCATTGTGCTTCTCCCTTCCTTTTGGGCCTCAAGCGTCTCTGACACATTGTTTTTCCCTTCTCCTCTTGTTAGTCTGTGTGTCTGATAACAATGATGCCTGAGTCTCAGAGTGGAAAACCCACACGAGTTCCCCTCAGGGAACAGATTTATTGTTTCCACACATAAAGCTGTTGTGTAAGTGGCTTAGCACTTTTTCTTTTTAAGGCAGATTCAAGACTACACTCCCTGCTCTTACTGGTACTTCTTGCCCCATTAATAAACTTGGTTCTAAAATACTTTAGGACTTTTTTGGAGTACAAATTTAAAGTGAAATTTTAAATTTAAGCTGAAACAACAGGTAGAGAAGTTTGTTTTTTGTAATCTGGTGAACATTTGGGACATGCTAGTAGGTAAATAGCTAACACCAACAGTGTCTTAACCAACATAACCCTACCTAGAAAATGAGATACTTTTGAAGGCTCGTAGTTAGAGTCAAAGCTCTGATTGAGATGCTGCAGCATGAGGTTAAGCTTCCCCTTAAAGATCCATTGTTAGTCATTGCCAACATTGGTGTTGTTGAATGGTACAAACTTGTTTTTTGTACTGGGTCACCTTCGTTTTGAAGTTGTTGTTTTGTTTTTTTTTGCTTCGTTTTATATTCACTCTGGTTCTTTTTGTCCAGAAACCTCACTCTTTGTGTCGCCATCAACAAGATCCTGGACTAACTCAGGTTACATGTTTGGGTGTCTGTGTTTACTGGGTTGCTGCTGACCATAGCAAATTCCCTTTAATTTGTAAAAAACAAAACAAACCCAAACATACACACATTTTGAGTCAAATTGTTGAACTTTAGACAGTAAAGTTCAACAATAGGTGTTCCAACAGCATAATTGTCCCAAACACACATTAAGAAAAAGCTTTGGAAGACTCATATTATGCTTCCTGAAGATGCTTATTAGGAATTTCTATGGCAGCAAACCAGTCAATGAACTTCACAAGTTCTGTCATCAAGAGTTGTCAGTCTTACAGGCAGAATTATGCCCAAGGCTTGTTGATGGCAACAAAGAGCATGAGGTCATGTTGAGACAATTATTCAAACATTAGTGGGGGTGTATGTATGTGCAAGTTTGAGAGTGCACACTAATTCAAGCTTGAGGGTCCAATTCATAAAAATCACTAAAGTCATATGTTTACCATTTAATTCATGGTGCTGAAAGTGGACATCTTGGTCTGAACAAACATTTAGAGACTAAAGCCCAAGATATAAAAGATAAAAAATGATATTTTCAGAGAGGACGAGACTCCTGCAAGACATGAAACAATTCATTAGTAGAAAGAAAACTCGGTTCGCCTGGATCATCGCTCAACAACACACAGAAACAAAAGAAAATATTGACAGATGTTTGCCATTTTGCCCACAAACCCCCAAAATAGCAGGACGGCTCAAAAAAGCAGTGCATGCATGACCGTCCAAAAATCTCAGAAATAGTGTGGGACAAACCCATGGAGGAACTGAAACACTTGCAACTTGCAAAATACCTGAGCGTCTCTTCAGCTTCTTCAGATTTTTTTGGGGCCAGTAAGAGAAGAAGCCTGATCTGTCAGAAAGAAACTTAACACATTAACTGTGTTGGTACATAGCAATCCTTTAAAAAACAACAGTTTGAAATTATAATGTTCATCAAGACAAAAAAATTAATTGGAGAAATTAAAATAAGAATCAGAACTTCAACAAAAACAGTTTCATGGCTTTAGGTGTAAGATAAGTTACGTCTGTTAGCGCACCTTGATCTGGAAGGGTGAAAAATAATCTATGGGAACCAGAAGCATTTTGTCTAAGAGTCAAAAATCCACAGGAATTTCAGATGTTCATCCAACGTTAGGTAACATTAGCAAACAGGCATGCAGCCGTCACGCCAGAATAAGTAAGACGATAGCAGCAAAACCATGTGATCGGAACTAAAACAAAGACAGGCTTTTTTTCACTTGTTTTTTTTTTTAAACCTCACTATTTCAACTTTTCAGTCAACATTTTTAACATTCCTTCTTTCAATACTCACACGAAATAAAGTACATTTCAAAAGTATTTAAACCCCTTGAACTTTTTTCCCCATCTTGTCCCACTGAGTCCACAAACAAACCTTAATGCGTTTTTTTTTAAGGAGGAGGCTTATGGGGGGATTTTGCAGCATAGACTAATGCAAAATGTTGAATATGAATGATGTATTGGCTCTCAAACTATTTCCAGTAATAAAAGTGAAAAGTGTGGCACAATGTTCGTAGAGCCTCCTTCTTCTGTAGCTATTGGTGCAAGTCCCGAACCTCCACCTCAACTCTGACCCCTCTCCTATTCCTTGCTGACTAGACTTGACTTTAGGGGTGTTTAGGGGTATGGATACAAGTGCTTCAATTTCTTTGTAAAGGAATTCGAAAACCGTGGATCATCACCCACCGCTCATCACTGAATCAACTCTGTCCACCAAGACGTCTGATGCCAACACCACTATGCATGGAGATAGTTTTGTTTATGTAGGGATTTAATTTGTAAAAGAATGTTGAAAATAATACATTAGTTCCCTTCCTCTTCACATTCATGCACTACTTTGTGTTGGTCTGTCACACATAATCCCACTAAACTATATTGAAGTTTTAAATCTTTTCCACCCGTCACATCTCAGGATTTGAACCTCTTTTTATTATATTAATAATAATAATAATAATAATAATAATAGTAATAATAATAATAATGCTGATTTAGGTCGATTCTGCAGCCTTCAGTAAAGTTTACAAAAAGACCCAGGCAAAAACAGCGGGCTGTGGGCACACTCTGACATTGTTGTTGTATATCCTGACACCACCATCACTCCGAACCTTGAGGTAGGGTAACACTTTAATCCTCCTTTCCTCTCCTACCTGTGCGAGCGCGTGTTGCGACAGGCTATCAGGTGAGGCCCCGGGGGTTGAGCGCAGGGCGGGAGCGAGCTAGACAGGTTTCAGGTAGGGCCTTATCTCGATGGAAGACTTGCCTGAAGAAATGTAAGCAGTAAGTCAGACACTTCCAAACGACCTACAACCAGGGCCAGAGAAGCCCCGCGTGATCTGCTAGGGAAAGGTGTCGGTTTTTAAACGTGACCTTAACGTCCGCGTGAGCATCCCCCCCGGGAGGGGAGGGATAAACTTGCGCGCTTGTGCTGGCGGCGTGCGCTCTTTCCTGTTGAGTGGGTGTGAGAGCTGCAGTTTCTCACAGTCGAGTCTTATCTCCGTCTCTGTGAGCCTCAGCCAGCAGATCATTGTGAAATACACGCACACGCCAAAACAGAGAGATACAGAGTTCACTTTTAACTATTCCCTAACTTCCCAAGGACAGATATCTGGGTCTTGTTTACAATTCAAGCAGAAAAAAAATAAATAAATCATCCAGCAGTGGTTACACCGGTGTTAACATTGACTTAGGTTCAGTCATAATCTCTATCAATCTCCTCTTTCTTGCCCTTATTGTGCCAATATTTCTACCTCCGTGGCCTTTATCTCCTCTCTGTTTGGTAATGTAAAATCTTACCGAACATAATGTGGCTATTTGGGGTATTAAATTGTAGATAAGAGACGGCCGTCTGTGCAAAGTGAAGACTTGGCCTCGACGCAAGACAGAGCAAGGACTTCCTGTAAAATTATCACTCATCATCTGATGTCTGCTTCTACTTTTATTAGGCCTGAGTGACTAAGAGAGTGGTTAGTCAACTTTGTGGGCCCGTCATCTGCTGCATATCTGTAGGAGAGAAGGGTGTGTAGGAGTCTGTTTATTTCTAGACAAGTGTGTGTATGCGTCTGCGTGTGTTTGTGTGAGGTCATAGAAATCGGCACAGGAGTGGTGAGAAACCAAAAACTGCATCTAAGAAGTGAGAACGAGATTGTTTTCCAGCGCTGCCGCCACCAGAGGAAACAGATGCTGCAAAACAAAACTGAGAGTCATGTGTAAGGAAACGTGCCGTTTTTAGCTGCAGCACGCTTCGCCGACTTGAAGCTAACCTCATTCACGAGGCAGGATTTGAGCATAGCGCAGGGTTTCAGCATAGCTCTGTCATGGAAAAACACAGCACTTTGCAATAGTATTCATACCCCCTTTTTTTTTTGTAAGTTTGCAAAATCTTTTCAGGTAACAACCACAAGCCTTAATGTGTTTCACGTGGATTTTTAAGTGATGGGTCATCATAATTGTGCAGGAAGAAAAAATGACACATGGGTCTCACATTATTTTACTAAGAATCTTAAAAGATGTGGCATACTTTTGTATTCAACACCCTCCCTGTACTCTGATGTCCCTAATATAGGGATCTGCAACTTCAGTCCTCAAGAGTAATCCCGGAACAAAACCTGTTAGCGCTTCACCTTCCATTTGGACAAAGGCTCTGAACATACAACTAGAGTAACAATGGACTGGTTTAGAGCAATGCTTATTTGTTTTTTTTAAATGGTCCAGTTAAACTCAAAACCTTATTCCAACTGAGAGTCTGTGACAAGGCTTGAAGGCTGATGTTGGCAGGCCATCTGCGCCCAATCTGAGGGAGCTTGGGTAATTCTGGTAGAGGCAAACCCCAAAACACCTGAAGCTGCAATTGCAACTCAACTCAACTTTTTCCTCTGTTGTTGTATTCTTTGCCAAATCCGTTAATACAACCCGGCAGATGAACTTTTCATTCCCCCCACCTTGCTCTTTACCAGTGGCACAGAGGCAGTCTAACCCTATGAATGTGACTAAGAAAATAGACTTTATAAATTCTTGCTGGTTTATTCGTTCAGGCATGGACACATCCAGATGTTTCAGAGCACTGGGCACCAGGAAGAGCGACGGGTCACGTGAAGGGAAGGTAGTGAACCAATGATTGTTTACAGTCTCTCGGTGAAGAAGCGTGTTGGAGCTCTCTGTTTACAGATCCTTCCAAGCTGTTTTCTTTTAATGAAAACAATGTTGTCATATAAACATTTGTGATAATCTGGAGCTCTTCAGTGAATCTGGAGCATTGGGTCAAAAATACAGAGCAGGTGTTGTTTTGCTAGTGCAAGGTCGCTCTCTGGGTGATGTTGTAAGTCATGAGACAGGAAGAGCTAAGTGATTAAGTACTCTTGGGAAGTGAGGCAGTGATTCGCTCGGCACCGACGGACCAGAAAACCCAAAGCACAACAGTTTCGGGTTCGGGACGGCGTCTCCCACAGGCCGGTGCTCAGCTCGGGTTTCCTTACAGAGCGCGGAGCGTGTTGTTTCAAAAAGTCATCGCTTGTCCATTAGCGCTAGGCTCAGAGCCAGTTTTCTACTTCTGTGTTTGTTTTTCTGTCACACTAAGGAGTGGAAGGGTGTGTTTCCATAACCTGTCAGACAACCGTCACCGCAGCTCCGCTCTGAAGCCTCCTCACCTCACCTCAACACATACGTATTGTCTGTTTCTTTCTTTCACAGGTGAAGGGTTGCCACTTAGCCCAGAGGAAGAGAAGCACATGGTACACTGGATCCAGGCCAATGGTCATTACCCGCTGCGCAGTGTGTTATAGCCTCAGTGGCCTTTGTAATAGCAATGTGGAGCGCAGAGATTCAAACCCACAGGATCAGCGTCTGTTTATGACTCTTGTCTTTGCTGATCTACAGCCAGTCTCACTGTAACACATAGACCTAGAAAGATAAAAGCCTGTCATTTGCCAAAGGCCGCAAACATATACTAAGATTACAGTGATTAGTGAGGTAAAAAAGCCTGGCAGTGACTGCTGGAGCATGACTATCGGATATTTTATGAAACATGTTGGAAGTGTGAGGGTGAAAATTCCTCTGATTGTTTACGGAGATAAAGATCCTAAACACCACGGGATAGAAGAAAAAAAAAAAGCAAAACAGTGGTTGTGGATTGTGTGTTTAATTGCATATTTTGCTTAAGGAAAAGTGATCAAAAATCACAGAGCAGATTTAAGTATTGGATTTTCCACTTTCTCTGTGGGTAATCTGCACTGCTTTGTATTCGGAGTGTAAACTTCCTAAACAGAGAAACACTTATGACACAGGCTTATAATTGTCAGGAAGAGATTAGAGGTGAGATGTGAAGCCCCCTTGTTAACACAAATTATATAACACATTCCCATAATTAAGCTAAGAATTTTATTATTTTGGAAAACAATGTGCTAACTCTTGAAACCCCCTTCCTTTGTGGGGCCCTCAGCGAAAGACAGAGGAGGGTAAAGTCTGAGTAGCCACAGACAGGGAGGCTGACAGTCTATTTAAACCAAAGATGAGCATAAATGGACCTTTTTATCAACAGAGTCAGGTTTATGAGTATGTCCTGCAGCGGTAAGGTCAATGGGTTTGTGAAAAGGCTCTGAAATGTGCATAGTTAGCATTGTTTGCTATAATTTAGAAAGCCTGGAACTATGTCAAATTGTGGCCTCATTTCTTACTGCTACGGTCGTTTTGACACCACTTTGACCGCTGGGGCTTTAGAAGTGCAAGTATTCGTGTTAGTGTAACCTTTGGCAAAGGACGAGGAGTTTTTGTATTTTTCTGTTTCTCACCTGCCCTTCAGCTAAACCAAGTAATTTCAACGCTAACAAGTTACTGGTTTCATATGAACCACCACCTTACTGATAGTACTACGTTTTATTGTCAGTAAGGTAACAGTGACAAAAGAGACCATCATAAACAAATAAGTTTCACTTAAGAATGCATTTATTTTTATTGCACCTTTTTGTTTACCTGTAATTTCACCATAGTAACACTTTTATTGTCTTGCTGTGTATTTTGAAGTGTCTGTCAACAGCGGTTTAAACATAAAACATCCACGAACATCTCTGACAATATGTCTATAAAGTGCATGAGTAGCTCATGATCCACCCAGTCTTACTGTTGTTTTAGTGTAGTGACTGGTGAATTACTGTGTCATCCCTCAGAAGTCACCAACACTTAATGGTCGCCTGAACTAGAGTTGTTCTTTTCCCGATTGACCTCGATCTTTGTTCTGAATCAGAAATCGTGAGTGTTCATGGACGAACTACACAGAGCGAATTCTTGAACTCATAGAAAGTCCGTGGGGTTACCAGGAACACTGCAGACTCGGAGGAAGAACCGCAGCCTCAGATGATTCGGTCAAACCAGTTTGTTAACTCCAGTTAGCAGCCTGGCTTTGCGGGAGATCTAATCACATGCTACTCTATCACATGGGTGGAAAGGCAATTTTTGTGTGTTATTTACTGGAAGTATCTTCATTGTCAAAGCAGATGTGCAATAGAGCAACTGACAGTCAGAATTGATCTGTAGTGGATTTTTTTTTTTTAATCTGGTGAAATGGATAATTTTGTGACGCCTGATAAAAATCAATGAAATACCAAACAGATAGCACCCAGTGCCAGGTGGTATAAATATGCTCTGTTATTGGAATATATCATCACCTCATTTTAGACCCTTGTTTGTTTTCTTTGTCACTTAGTTTTCTGTCATGAAAAGGCTGAATCTGGAAGCTGAAATCAGAGGAAATCAGAGTGTTTTCTTGTGCAGAGTGTTTTATCACACGACTCGCTCTCCGCTTGTTTCCGCTGAGCAGAACATTTCTGCCCCCACATGAAGTATGCCATGTTTGCTTGGGCGGATGCTTCTACTGCAGGTCCCTGAACTCTGGTATTTGTGTCTGAATGAGGTTAATTGTGTCTCTGTTTTCTACAGACAAAGCCTGTAACCTAACCTGCACACTCGGTGTTGACCTAAGCCCTTGTTTGGTGATTAATCACCTCTTCCACTACACCTGCTCCTGGTGCACGGGCCCTCAACCGTGCACGGGCGTCCACGAGCGTCAGTCTACAGATATGTGCCGGCCTCTCGGATGTAAGAGCTAAACAGATAAGGGAGAGTCAGCACATCGGCGTTATTTACTCAACTCTTTCTCAAACAAGGAGGTAGTCCTTTTTTTGATAGCACAGTTGCACGGCGTACATGCTGCGGCATGCGCTTGCTCAACCTCACAGGTTAAAGGTGAGCGACGATTGGCCCCCTCAGAGCAGAGCAATACAATCACTTTTTCCCCACTGCACAGGTGGCAAGTAAATGAACCATAAGTGTCATATGTGTCACTGCTCTGTCTTTATTTTGGAAACTAACCTGTTGTTGTTTTGAAGAAATGGAAGGTTTTTATTTTTCGGGGTTTTTTTCTCCTTTCTTTTGCCACATCTCAAAGAATAGACGACCCCCTCCATCCGGCACCTTCGCCGGCACAAAAAGCCACTTCCTGGTACTTTATATCAAGGTGCCTCTGTGCACAGACCGCACGCACAGGAAGCAGCCCTCTTTCATGTGCTTCAAACTGCGCATTTTAAGTTCTTCTAAAAAAAAAGGCTTGTGTGAGCTCTAGTCCCCTGCGTTTAGCTTGAGAGACCTTTACTATTAATTTTCTTCTTTTCTTCTTTTGCTTTCCCTTTGATGCAATCAAGACACAACATGATAAAGCTTTTGAGGAAGGAACTATCTTTTTTTCTCCTCTTTGCACTTCACCACCACCAAAGTTATATATAAAAAAACTCTATTTAATGAAAATAATAAACAGAAGAAGCACCCAGACAAGCTTGTTGGTTTTATCGGGTGACTTCACTGGCAGCCAAAGTCAGTTCTTCATGTTGTAGAGCTGTCCCTGGTTTAACACACCTGATTTAGATGAATGGTTCACGTCTAAAACATGGTCAGGTCATAAAGGACTGGAGTTGGAAACACTGGGTAACTTCCAGTAAAAAAAAAACAAAAAAAAGTGTTTCTGTTGCTTTTAATGTAAAGCAGGTAATCATCAACATAACAGTTCGTATAAACTCTCAAAAGTTTCGACACAATCTAAAGAAATCACCTAAAAAATGTATTCGTACCCGTTGTTGTTTTGGATTTAGGTCTGAACTTTGACTGTGCCTTTCCAGCATGGATTTAAAACATTTCTTAATTACCTTTATTATTCTTTGTTTAGGCCCAGGGTGAACCTCTCTCTTGGTTTCAAGTCTTTAGCAGCCTCTAACAGGTGATGAACATCTTCTGCATGTTTCTCCCTAACCTTTGTGGCACGGTCTTTATGAAGCCTTTTCATCACAAATGTTCTATGTATTTACTATTTAGTAAATACTATTTAGTAAGTACTTCTTAAGATCATTGGTTGCAAATATTTTTACTCTGGAGGTTTGGGGGTGGAGCTTCAGAGTACCAAAAATATATATACATATATATTTTTCCTTTGCCTTTGCAAATATATACTACTTGGTGTCTCCCTCCTCTTAAAAAAGCTTTTTTTCTGTATGTAAAATCCAAATTTGTAAAAGGGGTGTAAATACTTTTGCGAACACTGTAGCTTGTTTGGGATTGGGAGTGGCAGTAAAGATAATGAAGACAGAAATCTAGAGGGCCTTGGTTTCCCTGAAATAAAGCAACACAAGATCTCCAGGGGTCATGGGTCAGCACTCACCATTGTGTCGAGAAAAGTAGTTCCTGTTCAGGCTCCTTTTTTTTTTTTTGCAATCTGAGAGAGTATAAACACAGACAGGCAGAAGAGTCCAGAGAGAGAAGGGAGAGGAAAAGCAGAAGCAGCACAGATGTTGAGCTGAGTCTATGGAGGAGAAGCTAAGGTATGAAGAACAGAGATAGCTTTATGCATTTATCTTTCTTTAGAAATACATCAGATGAACGGCGTCACAAACGGTGGCTAACAAGCACAAAACGCAGTTGTTTGTTGTGTCCGCGCCAAGAACATTCTCAAAACACTTTATTGATCAGCTTGCAACTTAGTGTCAACGATCTGGTCATTGCCTGAGTGCATAACTTTTCATTCCTGGAAACTTTATGGTTACGGAATGCTCTGATCAATAATTCAGCTGAAACTAGGAGTGCTGATTCTTTGTGTGACCAAACCTGCTCAATCAGACTTTGATTATCCCCGGGTCAATAGCCCTGACTGCAGCCTGAGCAGCTGACCAATCAACTCTCACCACACTGAAACTCCCTTTGGTTCTGGGAGGCAAATCTAGTTTTCCATTGGTATTTGGTTTTTCCTTTCAACAATTGTGGACACACTGTGAACCTTTATGCAAAGCAAGAGTCGAGTTTGTTGTGTTATTTGAGGCTTTGGATAACTGACACTATTAAAAGTGCATTACAGAGGTCTGGGTTTGAAGTGAAGATATGCAAAGCAATGTCTGGTTCTTTTGAGTCACTCCAGGGTTCTCTGCCACACGTTTTGTCCTTTTTCTCATTTTGCCACATTACAGCCACACATTTCAATAAATTTTCATCATAAGGCAAACACAAGTCAGCATAAATGCTGAATGGGAAAGAAAATAATAAAAATAAAAATCTGATACTAATAGCATCTTGGGTTTAACCTTGAGACTTTTTCCTCTCCCCCCCACATTTCCTGTATGATTACTGTCCATATAGACCATTAGTACCTAGAAAATCTGATCCTGCACAACACCACCTCCTTAATGAAACATTGTGGCAGAAACATCACGCTATGGGGAAGAAATAAGTCACTGACTGAGCTAAATACAGGGACAATAGTGGAGCAAAACTGTAAAATTCACCTATCAGGAAAACAACCCTAAACACACCACCAGACCTACAGCGGCATAGAGCAAATCATGTTTTTGAGGCCTCTAGACAAAGTGCCAGAGGTTGTCCATTTTAAGTTATATTTAAAGGTGTTCCTCTTCCAGTCTAATTGAGGTTGATCCATTTTGAATGAGTGCAGTGGCTCGTTCAGATATGCAAAGCCGTTTGAAAAATACCAAAAACATGCAGCTGTGATTGCAGCAAAAAGATGCATCTGCAAAAAATTGACTTTGAAGGACTGAAAGATTTAAGCTTATTATGCAGCATCCAATGCCCCGTGCCCACATTCCTTCTCCCTGCAAAAATAAATGCATGTTTCACTACAGGATTGGTGTGTTCAAGGAGAAACGCAGCATCAGACTCTTTTATTTGGGGGAATACTAAAAGGAAATCCGCCCGTTATTCCCACATTCCAGTGGGAATTTATGAATATACACTACTGTGTGTTGCTTTATCACATAAAATTCATAAAAAGCACCAACAACCCAAAGATAGAACTCGAGACACATGTTAAGTTTTCCAAAAAATATGGGGTTTATTGACTTAACTGCAATCAATACTTACAAAAAAAAAAAAAGAGGGAAAAAAGGTTTTGATATAAACTCACAGAAATTACTGTAGTGAAAACACATGGCTGAACTAAAAACAAAAGAAAAAAAAATACATTCAACAGTTTCACTTTCTTTGTGTCATGATCCTTTCACCTCTTCCACCACACGTGAAGGCAACACAGAACAATAGACTTTAAAAACTGTACTCTGTTTTTTTTATTTTTTTTAATCAAATATAAAAAGGCTGAGAAGCCTTTAGCTACCTGGAATGTATTCAAAGAGGCACTTCCACTGGTCAAAAGGGGGGCCGAGCAAGTGCGTCAAGCATCCGATCAAATTATAAAGAAAAGAAAAAAAAACAAACTCTTTCCTCAACTCATTTGGTCACAGCTATTGCTTGTAATAACAAACTGGGAGGAAATCCATTTTATACCAGTCCTCCAGTTGAGGCAGGCTTTTTTTTTTCCAAGAATTTTATCTCAAAAAGCTCAATTTATGTAATAACAGTTGGCAACTGCGACCGTCAGATTGTTGCAAGTTGTGCAGGGAAAACATCTGGAATGAACACCAGCAAATCTTGTTCAGATGGAATTGCAGTCCAATGAGAGGGAGTAGGAAAAGGAAAAAAAAAAAAAGTATAATAAATAATCAAAAACGCAAACTTTTTTTGCATTTTTTTCTGCTTTAAATTAGTTTCATTTCTGACAAAGTGTAGGTTGCAGAACAAAAAGTCATTGAAGTACAATATATTAAACTGTGAAAAAAAAGGAAAACTGACAAAAAACATCTTCACAATCTTTAGATTAATATGGAAGATCATAATTTAACATAAAAGAAAATATATTCTATTGTTCATTATCCAGATAAATACAAAAAACAAAATTAACAAAAAAATGCATATGATCACCAATAAATATGTTCTGATAAGTTAAATAAGCAGTGACACGCAAACCTTCTGTCTGGAAAGTTTTTTTTCTTTTTTTTTCAAATAATAACCGTAATAATAACATTAATAAAAAATAATTATCAAATAATGAAAGCAAAAGGGGTGTAATGAGTACAGAATGCTCAGTGGAGCAGGTTGTAAAGAGGGACAAAGGGGGGGGGATAAAGTAAAACAGCTTGGAGGTCCGATCTGAACTGCACCATGGGAATGCTGGAAATCCCCCAGACCGGAGAGGGCGACAAGGTGGGGGAGCGGGAGCAAAGTCATACAGGTTTAATGATCAGTTCGATAAAGACTTCCTTCCCCAAATAGTGACAAATAAAATACATAAGCCAGTGACCAGCAACAGGAGGGGAAACTCAGATGAAAGGGCGAGGGGAGTATTTAACCAACTTCCAGTTCAAAAGTCCTTCCTGCAGACTCACCCAGATCAGAAACAGAAGACGGGACTTGAGGAGCACCGACAGTGGCGTGGGAGCAGGTAAAGAAGCGAAAAACAGTAGTCCATTCACCCTAAACGCATGCAGAAGCCGCCCCAGGCACTTTATTTTTTTATTAAACCTTTAAAAAAAAAACTAAAAAAAACTATTCATATATTTTCAGGGTCTGTTACTTTGTTTTTGTCTCGTATCAGTCTGTAAAAAACGTCTGCTGCAGAGCTACAATTACATTAGTGAGCACCTTCTAGCTAGCTCAGGGGGAAGTGATGTCATCGGGGACACAGAGCAGGAAGACGGGAGGGAAGGGAAGGTTGGGTTAGTGCAATGCACTCCCCCTTTCCAAGGCCACTTGTACTGCTACACATTCATGAATGAAAAAAAGAAAAAAAAAAGAGGGAAAAGAGAAAAATACACAAGTGGCACCTGGGGAAAACAAACAAAAACAGTCAATTGTTGTTCTTGTGATTTTCATTGTTCAGTTTCCACTCCTCGTTTGGCACTATGACACATGGCATCATTTCTAAAACTTTATGTGCAGATCAGCTGGGGTGAAATTACAATTTAGTTCCCTTAATTTTATTATTACATCCTTAAAAACGACAAGGATCTGGAGTAAGGGAGGACAGGGGAAGCTCAGGGGAACAGAAGGGAAGAGGTAGAGGGGAGTGCCATGCTCTCTTTGTGTCACCAATCTTTAGATGCGTGCCGTTACTCATCAGAGATGGAAAGGCGGCTGAAGATGGGAAGGCGGCGGCTGTTGTCCAGCGAGGGCGATTCGGAGCCAGAGCTGCTCTGGTAGCCTTCCTGGTCTGACAGAGAGTCTGGGGGGCTAGAAGGGGTTTCGAACAGCGGAGGGGACTCCAACATGGGTCTGAAGAAGTAAGGCGTGCCAGTCGGAGAGGGCGGCGCGGCGCTATTTGGCTCCGCGCCTGCCGTACCGGCGCTTAGGCTCGGCCCAAACAGGTTGGCCAGCTCCTGGCTGGAGTAGGTGAAAGGGTTGCTGCTGGGCCAGTTTGGGACCTCGTCTGGGAAGAACATGGGCGGCGGGGTGACCGAGGTCGGGCTGTCCCTAAGTCCTCCGGAGCTGGAGAAGCCGGCGAAGCTGTAGCTGTGCTGCAGCCGGGGCCTCTCCATCTTGTTGGAAGAGTTTAAAGGGGAGGACTGCTGCGGAGGTCCGCGACGCTCCTCAGCATTGTGGATGAAGTGGCAACGCGGCCCGTAGGGGCAGAAGCCGATGGTGTGGAAGGTGCGGCACAGCTCGGTTTTGTATTTGGGGTGACGGCTAAGGCTGCGCAGTTCATGCACCCCGTGGGCAAACTGACACTTGTCGCCGTACTTGCAGGTGCCGTTCTCCTCGAAGGGCCTGCACAGCTCCGTTTTGTAACGGCTGGAGTTCACCGGGCTGCTGCCGCCGCCACCGCACGTCGGGCTGGAGGGCCCCAGGCACTTGTTGAGGAGCCGCTCCCCCGTCTCAGAGAAGGAGCGGTCTCGCAGGCGGGACTCCTTGTTGTTGCTGCTGGCGTTGCCAGCCCCTGAGATGAGTGAGGAGTGCTCCACCGTCTTCAGGCTGTTCAGAAACTGGTTCTGGCTGAACTTGGTGCTGCTGACAGAGTGACGCCGATGGAACACGCTTGCCATTGCGGGGGATCCCACCGCCTTCCTGTCCAGCAGGGATCCGGTGGCGTTGGAGAGGGGCACGCTGGTGCCAGTGCAAGGAACAGACACTGGGTGAGGGCCCCCCAGGTTGTTGCTGTAGCTGAATTTATTGTTCTGCAAAGAAAGAAACACGTGGTATGAGAGCATAGTCTATGATTGCCTTCAGGACTGACGTAACAAGGGTTTCAAAGATATCTCATATTAAAAAGTAGGGCTGCATAGTATTAAGAGAACAAAACATTGTAACATTATTATCCATCACCAAAAAAAGTCTTCACCGCACTGCCTGAGCCGTAGGATCAGTAAGATCAATAACAAATGTGGACAAAAATTTAAAGTCAATCCAAGTGGTCAGATACAGCACTGGCAAGAAGGTTTTCAGTACAATGCCATCTGACAGTCAACAGTCAACCAGATATTTCTCCAAAACAAGTCCTTCATAAATGCAGTAGTTAGGATATTGATATTGTAATGGTGACTGCAGTTGGATATGGTTGGATACAGTAGCTCCATCCAACATCCCCCCAGCATATCAGTGCCTCCACCATGCTTTACACTGGAGACGGTACGTTGAGTGCAACGCACAACGACGTACGCACGCAACAGCAGCATTAATCCAAAAATTAGATTACACATCTGGTTTCTGTTTACTCATTTGGAGCCAGCTGACTTTATTTACGGTCACCGGCGTACGGGGGGGGGAGGGACTGAATAGAAACCTCCCATCGAACTGCACGATTGTTCCTTTTTGGCTCCGACAACAGAAGCGGATACAGGCCTATAGAACAGCAGCTGGTTTGGCAAGTTGCCCTGGTTAGGAATGTGTGCCTGTTTAGTAAATGGAGCAACAGCAGCACATGAGAGGCCTGTGGGCTGCGTCATTTGAAAGACAGCGAAAGAGAGGCAAAACATCCTGCCGGACTACAAAGAGAAACTTTGGGTCTGCATCGCAACACACCCACCCAACGACCACAGGTGACTGATTAACATGAGAATGAAAAGTAACAGAAGCAATGGGGGGGGAGGAAGAAAGGTGAAATAAAATGTGTTAGACACATCTAAGAGAAGTCATCACTCACTGAGCTTAAACAGAGCTGCCACTAAGGGAGGATTGGGGGTTATACAGGGGCTTTACCACCTCAGCCAGACACACTTATAATGTTTTTAATCATAGGAATTCGAGATGCTTATTCGATATAATGTTTTGGGATGTTGCCCCTCTTCAAATGTGGTTATTTTTGTACCCAGCTTATTTCTGATTCACTAGAATTTAGTCCCTTGGAATCATTTTTGGTCAGTGGACCCAATGCACCGTGTAACATAAGAGTCAAACAGTCCAAACTGTGATCAGAATCAAAATGGATGGAAATAAGTAGTAACAGCTAGTTTTTATACCTTAAAAAAAAACAACAACAAAGAATTCTATTCAACTACGAATAAGATTTGAGCATTTTACAAGGATTTATCGCCATAATAAATAAAAAATATGCTGCTATGAGAAAATAAATTTAACCAGATGAAAAACAGTTCAAGCTTGTGGGTACAAAACTGTTTGTTTACAGGTTTGAAATTGGGAGAGTAAAGTGTGAATGGGTGTATATGAATGACTACAAATGCAAGTTTTCTTTGCCATTTTTTTTAGTATCCATCACTGACAACCAGCCTCACGGAGGAGGAAAACTTACTGAAACTCCAAATATTCTGATTAATAGCTCGGGTTTTGTTGTTGTGCTCACCCCAAGATTTACTGCTCTCTTTATAAACTTTCTGGAAGCGCCCCTGAGAGGTAGCAGCCTTCAACAGCTTCCAGGAGCAAAGACCAAAGCTAAAGCTCAGTAAATCTAGTTAATGATTAGAGAGCATGTGGCTGCTGCGAGTGTTAAAAAGTAGCGCAAAAAAAAAACACCTCTCTTTCTTTAGACGAAGCCAATCTTGGCCTGTGGGGCTGAACTGAAGCAACAGTTGCGTTAGCTGATGTGGCACATGCCGAAAATGAAAAACACCCGAGTTTAACCATTAAAACTAATGTCAAACTACCGGCACCGACACGCTTGGAGTCGGCTAGGAGATAATTATTAAACACAAACGCCCTGCCGGGGATGAACTAAGTCAAAAAAAACCCCAAAAAACACGGCCATATTGTTTAGACTAAATGAAGAAAACAGCGAGTGGAAACGCAGCAAAACAAACCAGGCTGCGCGTACAGCGGCGGCTGTGGCAGCAGAGGGCCGCGGTCATGCGGCTCCTCATTCCTGCACACTGCGACTCACCAAACTAAGCCCAAGATTGTAAAAAAGTGTTCAAAAATACCTTGTTTATCATGTCAAAGTCGAAGAAAGGCGACACCACGGCTGTGGTCATCTTTCCAGCAACCAAGTCGAGTTAGGAAAGAAAAAAAAAAGCGGCCGCCGCTTGTTAGAAAAGTTACGCAGGTCTGCGGAGTTTCTGATTCGCAGCTCCTATGTATTTTACACCCTGCAGACTCCCCCTCTGCCCCGCTTCAGCTCGGACATTGGCTTTATAAGCGCCGGCGAGGAGGAGCCACAGAAGTGCTGGGCGGTTACTTTCTGAACTTTTTTTTTGTTCCTCTTCTTTTACAGACAGACTTTTTTTTTTTTTTTATATGTGCACTGGCTTGTCAGTTTCTTTGACATCACTACGTTGCTGTGAATTCTTAATAACAGAGGCAGAAGTTTGCTCGGCTTAGACACGGCTGCTTTCAGATCAGTGGCAACCCCCCAGAGGCGGCTCAAACTTTTATGAGGCCCAAAGCAGAGTTTCCTTGGGAGGGCCACCTCCGGTTAAGCCTACCTGACCTGCGTTCAATATTGTCCGGCAGTATTCGATCATGTTGATATTATTCTGCGAATACAAGTTTTTTTTTAGCAGCTACTACTGCTGGTGAGCCAACAGTAAATTTAAAGAAAGAAATATTTAATTTTTTGTAATTATTTGCTTCCTATGGTAATACTATAAAGTTCTCCTGAGATAATAAGATATGAGATAGTTAAAATGCAATTTTAACAAATTAGTGAAAAAGGAAGAAATACACTGTTACACTATCCTTTAATGTGCTCATATAATCTAATTTCTCTTTTTTTCCAGAGAAGGGAATCCAACCTTAAAGTTGCGTTCACAAGCAACCGCACAAAAAAAAAAAGGCTGCGACTTGTTAACATGGACATTTTTCTCGGCTCTTCTCTCTTCTCTCTTTGTTTTCTGCTCTGTTATCCATCAAGAATTCATTTGGTTTCTTTGTGTGCATATGCTGACTTTCCATCTTTGAATTTAAGCTCTGTTGGAGCTCCTCCAGACCAGCAGGGGGCCATAAGCAGCTGCAAACTTTATCTTCACGTCAGCGTACGTAAGGTCCTCAATGTTTTACCACCTCAAAACTGTATTATTGATGAAACATACAAGTCAGGTAATAGAAATCTGGATTGTGACGCCACCATGTCTGTGCTGCCCTGGGCAATGAGCCATAATGCACACCATAAAATAAATAGATAGATAGATAGATAGATAGATAGATAGATAGATAGATAGATAGATAGATAGATAGATAGATAGATAGATAGATAGATTACTTTATTTCTTTTTTTAGGATAATTTTGAGCAGTTGAAGGTTGTTTACTGAGACTTATAAAATGATCCTCAGGGTTTCAGCTACCATACTGCTCTGTAATTAATTTACTCCTAATTGTCGTCACTTTGTGGGACTTTCCAGTGAATTTAGAGAGCAGGAGCTAAACTCTTTCCCCTACTGTAGTTATATGCATTCTACCTCTCTATTTTCTTGTCTTTTTTTTTTTTTTTTAACCAAAGCTCAAATGGTGTGCCTTACACGCAGGCCTAGAGGTACGCTCCTTGAATTGAATATGTGCATATCATTTCACCAGGCAGGTGATAACACGATACCCAAGTGACCTCACCAGATTCACACTGCATTCTGTCATGGGTGACGCATGCAGAGACACAGGAAAGGGGCCGGCTGCAGACTGTGGGACCTATACAAATCCACTGAGGCCCATCTTCCTCCCGCCTGCTGAAATCCATGACAGAGCAGCTATCGGCTGT
Organism: Xiphophorus hellerii; assembly: GCF_003331165.1. Classification (NCBI taxonomy): domain Eukaryota; kingdom Metazoa; phylum Chordata; class Actinopteri; order Cyprinodontiformes; family Poeciliidae; genus Xiphophorus; species Xiphophorus hellerii. Next base: position 20,468,124 of record NC_045690.1, read on the forward strand.
TTGTTTACATCAGCGTTGGGTCGCAGCAGAAAGGAGAAGAGTGAAAAAGAAAGGCAGGGTTCTGAGAGGAGGAGGGAGAGACGGAAGAAGGGGAGGATGGCATGAGGAGAAGATTTATGGAGAGGGGTGTAGGGGCAGAGGGGGGGCTTTATTACTACACAGTACTGCCCCGGGGAGGTGAGGGAAGAGGGGTGGGGACAGAGAGGGAAAACATTCCCTTTCCCCTTCCTCTCCTTTGCCTATATAGGAGCCACACAGGGGGTGGAGAGCTTTGTTTCTTTGCTTGCAGGAGTGGAGGTGGAAGAGAAGGTGGTATTCTGCTGAAAGGAGTTTGAACACAGGAGAGAGCTGGTACAAAGCCTGACTCAGGCCTTTGTGGACCTGCAGTCCAATAAGAAAAGCAGAAGAACTTTATGCAAACAGTTGCTTTTCCTGGACTCTGTCAACGATCGGCGAGGGCGTGTTTGAACATAAAAAAAAGAAGAAAAAAAAAAGGTTTTTACGAGCCAGGCCTGTGTGGAGCAATCTCCCCTCGGAGTGTTTTCACAGACGACAGGGTGGGATGACAGACCCGCTGGAAATCACGTCTGCAGTTCAAAGGCCTCGTCACTGATTGATAAAGTGAATCAGATCGATTGTCTCCCTCTAAGGAATATTTACAGCAGCATGGCCCACGGGCTTTCCCGCCCCCCCCCCCACTGTGCAAATAACAAAAAATATGTCGCTGGTGTGAAATTGCTTCGCAGGTCTGCAACATACCAGACATGAAACAGAACAACAGAGTTTAAGTATTCTGTAATGTGTGCTCGCGTAGTTGCGAGGTTCACAGCTAGAAACTTCCCAGCAGAGAGTCGTAAAGATCTCAGGCAGGTCAACGGAGCATTGAAGAAGCCTCAAAAGTTACATTGTTTTCTTTAATGCTGCCTGGTGTAAGCTATGAAAAAGAGTATTCAGAACATTTTATATGTTCTGAATGTTCAGAACATATAAATGCTTCAATTTATATCTGAAGCATATAAATTGATGCTTCAGATCAATAAAAGTTTGGAACGTTTGTGAATGAAGTTGAATTTACGCTCATATCAAGTTTTGGCTAGTTTAGCTACAGCTTTACTTCTAAAGTGTGCTAGCAAGGTGAACTTTCTAAAGGAGTTTTATGAGGAAATAAAAAGGTAATTGCAATTATGTGCATATTAGTCAAAAATATTAGCTGGTAAATGCATACTAAATGTATAATAATGGCAAGTCAGCTACTTTATTTTGGTAAAAATTCATTTGAAGATGCTAGTTCAGTGAAGTGCTAGCCTCATTCCTCATCTCTGCGTCCACCTTAGAAGAGTCAGAGGATACGCTGAGATAAATATATGCTATATTAATGGAATTAACATTAACTCACCGAAAGGAAAATGTAGTGTTGAGAACCTAATTGTGTTGGAACAATGATTTATGTTTGTATCCAGCTTTGCATGCAGCGCTAATGCTGAATGCAAAAGAAGACTGGTGGGTATAAAATATTAGATCAACGTCTACTTTCCAGTATGTTTAAGCACATTAGTTTATAAATGTAATGTCCACTACAAGTGAATGTCTTACAACACCGCCTACTTTACTTTTGAAACAAATCTCAGACGAGGTTTTTGTTTTGCATTTAGCTGATGATAGTTTGATCAGTTAGCTGTTAGCTTTATTTGTTGCGTTCAGTAACTGACAGAGAACAGATACTTTTATGTGGGTTGTATTGTGAATGGATATATCAAGTGATATAGATCCTTTATAAGATGTGGCTGAGAAAGTTTCTGTGTTGGAGCAATAACTGAAGTTAAATATAATAGTAAGTAAATGAGGCATAAAAAACGTTCAAATTCTAACATTAGCAGTGGCATTTTGTTTTTTGGCAAAACAGTCTATTATAATGTTGGTTCATCTTAACAAAAGAGCTTTCATAAGACTTATGTTTAAAAAAGTTTCTGATGAGCAGGGACTTAGCGTTAAATTAAATTTAGCACGTAGCTTATTAGAAGCACTAATGCTAACATCAAGCTTGCTAATAAACTGAACTTCTACTTCACATGCTATTTTGTTAGAACAGATCTAAAACATACATTATTAGTAACAATACATAAAACTAGTTATGTAATGTAGTCAAATCTGCCCAAGTTTCTAAATTGTTACACTATGATATTGTTTGATGGTTGTTCCTGGCAGGAGGAGGAGGAGAAGGAGGAGGAGGAGGAGGCAGTACCTGCTTCCAGGTAAACTGAAGGAAGAAACTGTAAACACAAACAGCAGTAGCCACATGTAATCCCACTTTCTATATGCAGCCAGCTAACCACAAATAACAAAACTGTGTAAAAGGTTGTGCACACTATCTGATTTTTCATCATTTATTTCGGCATATTAGCATGTTTTACCCCCCCGTCGCTTCCCAAGCCCTGGTTCAGAGTGCCAAACAGTAATTCCAGTAAATTCACAATGCTCACAAACATACACTTCCTCAATGCGGTTAGTTTTTTTATGTTTGAAAAATTCCCTTCTGAACACTGGGCAGGATGTCTTGTTTTGTCCGTCACATTGTTTCAAATCAAAATATTTTCAATTTTACCTCCAGACACGAGAAACGTCTCCAAAGCGAGAACAGGTTGGCTTGACAAGAAACCGGCAATACAGAACAAACTTCTAAGGTATTTTTGAAAGCTTTTTTATTTTTAGCTGATAAAGTGCAAAGACAAGAGTCATGAGCTGTCAGTTCATGTTGACTTTTATCAACTTGAGACGCTAGCGTTTCAGTTCATTTCAGAACACGTGAGCGCCTTAAGGTCATTGATATCCTCCTGTTTTTCAGGCACCATCGGAGCTGCAGCCAGTCACTCCTCGGCCTTTGCTGCACGGTTTGTTTTCTGCCTTTTCTGCTTCCACTCCCTCCTCCTCAGAAGGGAGGACGAGGATGGAGTTCGAGGTCACTGATAAACTTTAAGTGGGATGACGGGATGTTAAATTTTCATCTAATTGAACAGGAGATGAAAGAAAAGTTAAGTACAACATATTCAGGGACTCTTAAAGCAACAGTTTGCTGTTGTGCTTCATTGCAGCCAACAGAGGGCAGAGTTCTTCCTTTCCTCTCTCCAGATTTAGAATTTCCCCATTTCTTTCTTACTCCCCCCGACATAATTTAAAGATCTAGATAGCTGCCATATGAATACTTTAAGATCAGATCACTTATACCTCCTGTAAATTCTTCAAAAACTAGATATGCATATTGTCTCACCCAAACACAGTGCTCTTTGTGTGTTGAATCGAGTAGAATTAGGGGTCAGCTAGATGTGCATGTTGTGTAATCAACCTCTGCTCTGACACACTACCTTACTAGCCTCATATAAAGCACGAGCTTATCTGTGTTACAATTGCTCACATATGCAGAGTGGTATTTTTAATCTTTGCAACACCACATCCCACTTAATGTGACCGCTAGCTCATAAAAAAGCTGTCTCAAAGGAGGAATAACGGTTCTTATTGCTGGAGGGACATTATGTGTATTCTGGGGAGGGGTCAGGGAGGGAGGGGATACTGACAGGGTTGTTGACAAGCGCTAGAAGTTGAAGCAAGTAAATTTCCATCTGAAATCTCCACATTTTTTTTCATGTGGGAGTGAAAAATAAAATAAAATAAAAAATTGCATACTTACTGGCATTTTCAGCTGATGAGCCATCAGGGGGCATTACCATAAACGTGCGTTCAAGTGAAAATAGTTTGTTCAAGCATAATTGTTCTAGACTACAAAAGAAACCAGACTTGCTTTTCCTATTTACTTATTATTCCAACTTGCATCATGCTCAGTTTGCAAACAAAAATAACTTGAGTCAACTCACATTACAGGACTTTATGCTTACCCACTGTTAGCAGTATGAATCCATTGCTTTGTTTTTCTGGGTATTTCCAACTTTTGGAAATCTGTGAAAAGGGACACGAGACATGTGACAAAGATGTTCTGGTCACATAAGATCTAAATAACTGCGTGCGGAGGGTAAACTAACACTCACCATTAAAATGCCATCCCTGTGGTAGGACATGGAGGTGGCATTATCATGCTGTGGGAATGTTATGCGAAGGTGGTCAGCATCAGAATGCAGAATGCAGATGGAAGAAAACCTGACAGAGGCGGCAAAAGAATCAAGATCAAGATTATTTAAAGTTAGAATGGCCTAGTGAAAGTTTAAGTTATAATTCCCAACTTTATATTGCTCTATTATAAAACATTTAAATACGCTGACATTTGCAGTTGCAGTGTGATAAAAAGTGAAGAAGTGAAAGTTTTTAGAATACTTACATAAGGACGCTTATCTTGATTAAACTGTGAACATAATCACTACTGCGGACATAATAATAACAAAAACAAAATAAAAAGAAAAATTTACTACTGTCTAATTTAAGATAGGCAATTAAAAAAGATATTGTGTGTATAACAAAAACACTTTCCTCAATGGGTGGTTTAATTTTCCAATTAAACCGTTGTAAAGTATAAACAAGCATCCCTTCTTTGGATACTTCAATTCTAACAAATTTTGCCCAGCAGTGAGTTCCTCCTCCTTTAGAAAAAAAAAAAAGTTTTAGAGAACTGTATGCAGAACGGCAGAAATACAACTTGTGGCGATTCAGCTCCTATTAAAAGTTATCGCTTACTTAAGACTTCTTGAACTTCCCACTTTTTAACAACATGCGAGCATGCCTTTCGAAACACCGACAGAACAACTCATCAGCCAGCTGCATGTTGAGCAATGAGCGGTTTAGGACAGCCAGATATGAGCAGAGTTTGATTTCTTGACCACGAATCAGCCCAAGCTCGCTGGAAAGCTGCATTGATTTTTGCGTATGTGTAGGTTTTCTTGTTCCCCCTCTCCACTTAGTCCAATCCATGTCTTGTTTGCATCATTTTTGACAGCCAGGGCACCATGGTTGCCTCCTTTCATGTGTTCTGGACCTGTAGCGATCATAAGGGAGCGCTGTGGTCATCGTGCAGGATGAAACTAGCCCCGGCCGAGGAGACTTTGGGAGGGAGAGCGAGAGATTGAGGGAAGAGGGAAAATGAGAGCTTGAAGCAATTAATCGTCCTTAAGGGTAGCCACAGCATTGTTAGTGGTGAACCGCCAAATGGTCTTGCCGATGTTGTTCCCATGAATTGCTCCAACATGCCCATCCACTCACTTCCACTGCCCTTCTTCTCACACTGGGTGGGATACAGCATCAATGCGAGCCATTGATATGTCGCAGCATTGCGATCACAGCCAGAGTTCAAAATAAACAGCAACTCGGTTTGTGGCTTCTTTGGTGCCAATTCGCAGTAAAACAAGAGGAGTTATGATGTTTTGGTTGAAGATGAGGACACAAAAATAGCAACAAAACAAGGGAGCGAGGGGTCAGCGTTTTAAGGAGGATTTAATGTCCAATTCTCTGCTGACGCAGCACTCTCCAGAGGAGGGGGTAGCATTTAGAACGAAAGACTAGCTTCCTCATCTGACTTCCTGACCCATGCTTCCTGAGGAACAATCTTCCAGTCTGTCCAGAGGGCTCATGGGAAAAATAGAGCTTTGTTTTCCGTTCGCGCACTGGACCAAGCCGGGTTCAAAACCGTCTAGCAATAAAAGTGAGACCGTCATCAGAAGCTTTCTAATAGCCCTTGCAATCTGGACGTCTCACAGGGCCTTGCATTCGCACCCCATTGAACTTCTGCAGAGTTTGTAGCATTAAAACCACAAACTTCAATGTATTTCATGGTGATTTTCGTATTATATTAAACCCAAAGTGGTGTGGTGTGCTTTGATTACACCGTAGCTCTGACTGTTTACTGCTGTTGTCCATCTGGAAGGTGAACCTCTGCCCCAGTTCAAACTCCTCTGCGGCCTCTGACAGTTTTTTTTTTCTTAACCAAGATTGCCCTGTGCTTAGCTCCAGTTATCTTCCCATTAGCTCTGACCAGCTTTCCTGTCTATGCTAAAGGAACTCCACTATCTTTCACAGTGGGATTAGTTTTATTGTTGTTGTTGTTGTTGTTTTGTTTGTTTTTTACCACACAGTGTTTTTCACAGTGAACCAGAACATTTTCTCCCATATGTTCACTTGATCCATTTAAATGGCTTGTTGCAAACTGTAAAAGGGGGTCATGTCATGGCTTTCTTTCATACACATGCATATTCTTTCCATTTTTGGATGACTGAACAGTGTTCTGTGAGATGTCCAGAGCTCGGGATACTACCTAAGCGATGGTCTTCATGAGAGTTAGTTCACTGTAATGTATACAGCGGTACTTATACATTTATGTTACAGACTGTCAGTGAATGCACCAAAGATGGAGATGCAAGTGCACATGTGTGTTGTAGAGAACAAACAACATCCAGAGACGGATTGTAACCATCTATTGCTGTATCAGAAGCATTTTGTATGACTTGACTAGTAAAGCGACATTGACTCCAGTCTAGTGTATCTTTATAAGCGTGCAAACATCACACTGACGTTTTCTGAAAAACCTCTACGGCCTTCACAGAATGCGTAATTTGGGACTGGGTGACATCTGAAGGCAAAATTAGTTGCAGTGGAATTTATCTAGGGGTGTAGGAATGAAGAGGCTCAATACAAATAAATGCCCCACAATTCTGTTTTTTTTATTTTTTAATTGAAAACCGTGCTTTGTCACATTGCATGCAGTGAGAACATGAAGTACCTCAACCTGGAGTTTGCAGGGTCCACCTCATGTTGTTCTACTGGGGGGCAACTGGCAAGACCCCTCTGTGGTCCAGGTGTCATGGTTATGTGCTGGATGATGTAACCAGATATTCCTCTGCCCCTCCCTCAGCGCAAGGAAAAATCAATGGGCTTTGTATGATGCTAAAACCACGGAAAGCATTCTCCCACCAAAAAATCCTGACCCATCTGTCTCGACTTTGCAGCCCTCCCGGACCTCACAACCAGCGATGTGTGCTCACTTCTAGACTAGAATTACTCCGTCCATGTGTCTGGCTCTGAAGAACGCTTAAAACCCCGTCGCCCGTATGAATCTTCACCTCCTTACTCCCTCAAATTTATTAGATGTGCCACCATTTCAGTTATTGATATATTCTTCCAGATGCTGTTAATATGACAGAGGCTGCATTGTGTTTGATTGGAGCTTCCACCGAACAAGCGTTCGGAGGTCGGCCTTTGATGATGTGCGGACTGATCAGTGGTTGGTTCTCCTTAAACTTCGTAGATCTGTGAGAAAAGAACACATTTCAGTCGACCGGTATCAGATGTGTGATCGTTTATTCCCATAAATCTGCTTTTATTATAGCTGTAATTTTAATCTGAACCTTTTTAAAGCCTTGTTGCGTCGCCAGCAGAATGTGAAAAATGATCTGCAATCTATTACATGAATATACTTCACGGTTTGATAGTTCCTAGGGGATTGAAAGGGCTAAAATTAGGCTACGCTTGCCAATGGGAAAAAAAAAAAAACAATGGAAAAAATTGATACAAAAATCATTTCAGATTTAGTATTCTCATTGGGTGTACATTTTGCTTCATTCCTACTTTCATGGGTAAGAACCAAAACAAAGGACATTAGATATACCACTATTCATTGCGCTAGGTTATCGGAGCTAAGGTGGTTAGCTAATGAAATAAATGAAAGTATCCTCTGTTTGTTATAAATGTTTTCTGGATAAAACTCGTATTCATCTTGCCATCCCTATAAGTGATGACCTAGCAAAGCCAACTTCATTTAATAGCGTTCTTTTTAACAATTGGTGCTTGTGAATATTTCACAAACCAGCTCTCTGATCTGATTGGTACCAACAGGAAGCTGCAAGAAGCACCTAAATACAGCTTTTACAGCAGGATTGGTCAACACTTACTGAAGACAGATTTTTCTGGGGGAGTCACATTATTGAGCAGGAAAGTTTGGAAAAGGATGTTTTCTTGGCGGCTGGCTAGACGCTGCCAGTGCGAAATCAAAACTAAAAACTTTGGTGGGTTATATTGGAGAAACAGTGGGAAGGTAAGAACAAGTACCAATCTAATTTTATCATAAACCCAAATGCTTTAAATGTTTTTTTTGTTTGTTTTTTAAAATAGAAAAAATAAGACCAGGGCAGGCAGGCGTGTGAAAAATGATCTGTGTCTCTCCACATCCTGGCAAAACTATATCTTTCATCCTGCCCAGCCTGAAGTCGGAGCCACGATAGCATCAGCTTATTGGTCGTAGCCAAAGCTTGGCACAGTTAGAAACAAGAAAGATCTGACTCAAACCCATTTAGTGGAACAAAAACATAAGTCCTTCTAACCAGTTGCAACATCAGAGAACGATTCCAAACCATTAAAGAGTGGATCCAGAAGCATAAACTGCAACGATTCAGTCACGTCTGTAGAGCTAAGAGCACCAACTCGTCTGGAGCCAGCGAGCTGACACCTTGGCTTCTTGATTTCAGTCAAGCAAATGTCAGCTCAACAGACCATAAAGTGTGGGAAAACGTCATAAACAGTGTCTGACATACCCTGGATAACGACCCCACCGTCCAGTCACCGATTACAGTCCAAATAAGCTAATATAACTAAGCCCTGTGCTGTAAGATTAGTAAACATACTTTCTTTGTTTGGTTGTCTTACATGAGCATGCGAATGCTCAAGGTCAGCATACGTGCTTATTTCTGAGGAAACAACACATATGTCTTTTTAACAAGCCTTCAACTTTGCTTTAATAATTGCTGTCTCACGAGCCATGTGAGCTGTAGTCGGTACTGCACATGTCATGTGCTGCATCTGCGATAACCCGGCTGCGATGAGAAGATCTCGTAACATCTGCTCTTTACTCCTCTCTGACCTGCTGCAACTCCCATGGGTTGACATAAGCTCCAGAAGTATTTCCGCTCTCAGTTAAAAGGAGAACAAGGAAATGAACAAGAGTCAAGCAACGCGAGTCCCAGGAAAGTACAGAAAAAAACGAAATCTTTATTTAACTGTAAAGACACAGAGATAAAAGTAAAGACGCTGATATATCAGACAGGCGAGGGAATCTGACTTTTTGATAGCCGCAAAGTGTAAGGAAAGAGTTGGACTCGATTGAACAAGCGCTGAGGGTTGCACAATGGCTAGCAAGAAGTTTACTGATAAAACTATGTACAGGAATGTGTTTGTAATCCAACTATTTAACCCATCCTTAGCTTCCTGACAGTTCTTACTTGTTCCTGCCAACATGTGCTCTTTCCTCCCTGCACTTGTGAACATGCTATTCACATAAACATTATATTGATACATTTTCGCTCTGAGGTGCCATGGGTCCAGAATGTTCATCTCACACCAAAGAAATGCGGCGCACACAATAGTGAATAAAAGTTCTTAACTCCTTTAGATTTTAGTCAGGTAGAAAACATACAGGCTGCAAGGCTCTGGCACCGCTTTAAAGTAACATTTCACACATCGCTTTGAGATTTTTATCTTTTACTTACAAATGTGCTGTGTAAGTAAAATCGTACTTACTTGCATCTCAGTGACAAATAATAAGAACACTCAGAACACCTCTGAGTTAGACTGTATTGCCAAAACTACAAAAACACAAACTTTAATAATTTCCCAATCGTAACACAAAGATTTTAATGTGCCATTGACCCAACCTTTAAAGCGACAACAACTATTTGCAAAGCTGCTTTAAATGTTCAGCTGTGAGTTAGACGCTGATGTTGGATGAAACGGTTTGTCTCAGTCATTGCTCTGATTTATCCCCAAGGTGTTCTGTCATGTTGAGATCGGGACTCATTCATGTCCTTATGGTTCTGGCTTTGTTCTGGCTGGAATCATTTTGGAACAGACAAACCTCTCTCAAATAGTTGGAAACATAAAATGCTCCAAAATGTCTTGCCATGCTGCAGCATGAAATTTTCTTTCCTGGGAACCAAGAGGATGAGCCCATCATGTGAAAAATGGTCCTACACCATAATGCCCAATGCAACGAACTTACCTGGCGCAGTGCTGTTCCTCTGGCAATTGTTAAACCCAAACTCATCCATTGGATCGCCAACCAAAGAGGGACAAATTGTCAACTGGACAGCACGTTACCACTGCTATGGAGTCTGACTTACATCACTGTATCCAAAGCCTTGCATTGCACTCGTTGATGTAAGACTTGGATGGAGCTGTGTGGCCGTGGAAACCCATTCCACGAAGCTACACACTGTTCTTAACCTAATCTCAAATAAAGTTTGGAGGTGTGTGGATGCTGACTGCTGAAATTTGGCAACCTCTGGGAACTATACGGATCGCTATTCACTGGCCCCACTCTGTGATTCTACCACTTTTTTGTCCGACCTGTTGTTTTTCCCAGATTGCTCCCACTTTGCCATAACACCACGCAAGAGGTGACTGTGGAATATTTCAGTAGCAAGGACATTTCAGGACAGGATGCATCTTATTACGGTATCACACTGGAATTTCCTGATGTCCTGAGAGCGACCCGTTCTTTCACAAATGTTTGTAGAAGCAGCCGGGATGCTGTGCCTGATTATGTACACCTGTGGCCATGGAAGTCCTTGGAACACATAAATTCAAAGATTTTTTTTACTTTTGAAAAATACGGTGATTAGACTGGTGAGTAGAACCAGCAGAACGCTCTCGTGAACCAAACTAGGGGTTTCCAGGTGAGTACTGTCAGCGTGGCCTGAACCAGAGGACACATTATTGCTTCAACATTGGTGCTCAGTTAGAATCTGTAAGTAAATTATAAGTTTGCAAATGTAGCCCAAGGAGAAAATGGGTGAATGGGTGAATCTGGGAAGGCTTGAGAGAGCAGAGGGAGAAATAGTCCAGAAATTATGAACATTTTAATAATTGTACCCTACAATTATTAGGGTATAATTAAGCTCAGCCTACTTAATCCTTGTAGGCTGAGCTTGTCCTTTCCTGGAACAGTGTATGAGAGATAGGTGGGAACATGCCAGGTAGGTTGCCATTCTTGCTTTAACACGTCTTTCTTATTACTTAAACGGTTTATTTTGTTGCTACACAAGAGTCCAGCTGGATTCAGATGCATATTTCCCGGTTAAAATCTTAGTTGAACCCTTCTTTGTAGAAAATGGTCAATGGTCCCTTCCACTCCGCCCCCCTTTCTAAATTGACAGTCTGTTCCAATAGTTTAAAAAGGAAAAAAAAAATCTTCAAGAGTTTTGTCTAAGTGCCTAATGAGCCAGAGTGCAGTTTTACGTCCAAGCCGAGCTGAAGCCGCTTCTTTTTGTCTTCAAAGCAAACAAGCCTCATAGTCTTCAAGGCCTGTCCAGCTCAACTGCTCCCCTGTCCGCCTCCCTTCCTCCTCTCCCTCTTTCAGACTGTCTTCTCCCCCTGGCTGTAAAACAACGTGCAGCTGTGAAGAATCCTTCAGGCTGAATGAGAAGAATCAGTCCATTTGGTTGACTTTCCTGGCCAGGGTTTTAAGCGGACTTTGCCAGTGCCTAACATGCAATCCGGAGCAGTTCCTGGGCTCCGGCCATCTACATTCAACAACACAATGGGGAGTGACCTGGAGCCCCATAACACAAAGGGTTCCACATGTCTGAGTGCCAAAAAGCTGTATGGATCAACAGGTTCTGCTCTGGAAATGTTAAATGCTGCCATCGTAACTCAGTCAGTCTGACAACTTGAGGCGACTTAAATACATTTTACACCAAACAGCAGTGTACATTTTCAAAAATGTCATTAATTAAGCAAGACAAATCCCATTTTCTTCCTTCTTGACTTGTTTTATCCAGGATAGTTTATTTATGATCACAGAATAGCTCAAAGAATAGTTTCTTCATTGTAAACAATTGAAGGATTTTTTTTTTTTTTGCATACTGGCCTCAGATGATCACTCAGATTTCAGATTCAGACTCAAGTTGCACAACATCAGATCAAGTCAAGCATTTACACTGGAGCTAAACAAGATTGCTATTTTCTGAACAGACATAAGCATAATTAGACAGAATTAAATGATTATGTGTTAATTGAAAGCAAATGACAGTACTGATATGCCTGGATCTATCTCTTAAAGATTTCAAACATCTCTAATGCAGGACCAGATGGTTCAGGAACAATTAAAGTTCTGTGTTTCTTGTTAAATTTATATTTGTTGTTACTTTACTGCCAGTCATTGTGTGGCCTCAAGCCCCAAAACCAAAGACAACACATTTTTTGGTTTCAAGTTTTGGTAACAGTCTAATATTATTATCATGCTCTCTAAAACAACACAATGCACTCATTGTGTCCACTTCCAGCAAGCTTTATTAACGTCACATCATTCTCGGTGGCAGGCCACGTGACTGTGTCAACCCAGGGGAGTGCTCCCTTTGCTGCTGTGTTGTGTGACACATGAATATGGAAACACTTTTTGTGCTCGTTAAATACTCTTGGGTTTGCTGTTTTTTTTTTTCTTTTTTCTTGCTTGCTACTCTTGTAGGTTCCGCAAAGGCTTGTAAAAGTCAATGGCTTTCCCAGAAATGCGAGTTTACAGTCCCCTCAACCCAACCGACTTACATTTACCAAAAATCCCAGGCTGACAGCCCCCACCTTCAGACCATCATCATTGCCAGAACTGCAAGCCAAAACTGCTGCCAAAGTACACCCAGGCAATCTATCGTTCTGGTCATTGAAGCTTTTAGTTGGGTGTTTTACTCCAGTGGAGCTGTCCGACTCGGTGGATTTGAGTTATAATGTTAATTTGTAACTTTTAGAATCCTTATAAAGAACTACAAGTGCGTCATCAGCCATCCAGGCACAATTTTGCTGCTGTCTGATTGGAGACAGCAGCTGATGTAAGATGTCTTTTACAAGATTTGCTTTTTGTCCCACTTTGATGCTTCAGATCATCAAACAAATGAAAAAAAGAAAAAAAAAAAAGCTGGCAAAGGCAAGCCGAGTAAATACCAAATGTAGTTTTCAAATCATGATTTTATAAACTTCGGTATTCGGCCACAAACTGAAGGCATTCTTCTTCGGGATCTTTGAATTAAAGACCAAATTTGTGGTTCCATCGGTGAAGGTCCCAACAGAAAACAGACGCTGTCCCATCACACAACCACCGCCATGTCCTACTGGGGTTTCATATTGTTTTAGTCCTGAAATGTTGTGGTAGATTTTACACCAGATGTAAAGGGACTTTTGTTTGTCTGTCTCCCTAAAAATATTTAGGATCATCCAGATTTTTTTGGGGGGGGGTTCTTTGTTTTGGTTTTGTTTGTGACTTCTCAGATGAGTCTCTGATGCATTCTTGAAGTAGTTTTAGAGGGTCGGCCTTTTCAAAATGTTTACCACTGTTCTTGATTCCTCATGGAAATGTCTTTTTCATTGCCTTTATTTGTCATCACGTCCTGAATTTCTTCAGATCAAGGAAAGTCGTGTTGTTTTATGAGATTTTTTTTTTTTCCTGTTTCATGCAGTGAGGCATTTTATTTTTTTTAAGAGATGTCTTACTTACGCATGGTCTCACAGTCCATAGCTCTAAAATCTAGAACGGTAAAGTCTACTGTATCGAATAAAGAGACAGTTGGAAGAGAGTTAGCAGGTGAAAAGAAAAGATAAATGTGCAGCAGTGGCAGAGCACCAGAGCTAGCATGTGGGTGGGATCATAGTACAGTACTGGAGCTTCCACTGTGGGCAACCGTCTCGCTCCGTGACTCATTTAGGGGATAAGTGAACAATTAAAATACCAATGAAAAGTGTCAAGTTCTCCATCTTTGCATATGTGAAAAACAAACCCAGAGTGACGTCAGCAGTGACATATCATCCGTGCGGCATTGTCTGGCTTCTAAGAAATGTGCTTAATTAGCCTAATATAACTCTCTCTGTGGAAGACGTGTTGGAATCGACATCTTTCATCTGATTTTGATTACGGTGGGTGCCTGAAATGCCTCGAGCAAGAGGCCATTTTCAGAAAGTCTTTAAACACAGGATATGAGTTTGACTTACTCGCAAGCCTGTGAATCAAAAGCTTCCATCGCAGGGCTTTCATGTGAGTTTAACATCAGCCTCTGCTCACATACGATTTTGTTTTTAATAAATGAGGGTTGAATACTTTGACACGAACGGAGGTTGAAGAGCTTCGAAACAATGATGTCGGAACCGTCTTTTTTTTCTTTTTTCTTTTCTCATGTCTAAGAGACAGCGCGGCATTGAATGGGTATATTTTTAAAGCGTGGTATTTAGGCCTGATTTATGTCCACTGAGGTAATATCGAGGTTGGCGCCCTTGATGTGTCTTTGCTTCTACAAGACGCCTTAAGCTGGATAAGAGGCCTTAAGGCTCGCAGTTCAACGGCATGATGGATGAAAGTGTTCTTTCTTGTTTATGCAACATGACACAAAACATCTGTTGGCCTCTGGAGAGCTTAGATGATGCTGTAACAGCTTTCTCCACTCCCTGTCAGACTGTGAGAGAAAGGATCAGAGTTTGTCATAAGCAGAAAGTTCTACTTCATTCCAAGTCAGCTGTATTTGTGCTCTGTGGATTTTCAATACACGTCTTTAAAAGTATCGGTCAGACGTTTAATGCTGTCTGAGATCGAAACCTGTTTAATTTTTCTTGAGTGAAGCCATATAAAGATGCAGGAAACACCACAAAAGACTGGAGTTTTTGGAAACAATGACTTTTGGTTTATTTTATGAGAACAGTCATTTCAGATTTGGATATGTTACTGCAGACAGATCTAAAGCAGAGAAAGAGCAAGAAGTAAAACCTGCATTGTTTGGCGAACGAGAAAACCACGCATTTGATTTTTGTGGGATTAATCCAAGCCTTTGCCTTCTTTCAGTCCTTTGCAGAAGCTGCTACCTGGAAGGTCAGAGATAGAGGATGGTAAAATGGCAACTGGATTGGATTAATATTGGGCTTTGGTATATATACTGGCCAATCAAAGGGTCTGTATTTTCTTAACTAAATGTTGGAAAAGTAGATTCCTGTCAACATGTGGATGCTGGAGTCAAACCCACAATCTTCCAATTCCAAGACAACTACAAGCCACAGTGACGACTATGGGTAGTATAGATGTTACAGCAACAGTTTTTCTCACTTTATTATTTTTTATTGCTTAAACAACCTTACTCAGCCGTGAGTGAAAGCAAAACCAGCAACCCCTGGGTGAGAACAAATGATTAAAAACCACAAAAAGGTGTTAAAACCTGTGGGTACAGCCTGAGGAAACAAATATCAATCTGAACGTTTACGACGGCAGCCAATTCCTGGAGGAATCCAGCGTTAGTTTAGTTCATTTTGCTTTGATTACACAAACACAAAAAGACGATGTTGGGACTTTGCTCATATAACCTTAAAGGCAAGTCAGAAAAAAAAAAATGTTCATGATAGTTCATGATAACTTCTGCACCTTTATTTTCAAATCACTCACAACATGGAAGTGGTGCTGTTTGTTGTTTTACTCTTTTAGTGACTATATGAAAGCATGCCTTCTCACTATGGCACAGTAACATTAATACAAATAAGCGAGTACTAACGCATACTTATTTGGGAATAATTGTTGCTGCCAACACCTAAGACTAACCACGCTAGTGATAAACTGCACTAGTAGCTGAGTTATTGGTGCTGAGCCATGGATATTGTCAACATGACTGCTAAAATAGCTCACTGGAAATGTAAGGGTACACCTAACATTTATTAACAGTGCCTTATCTGACAATCTGCTGCAAATAGGAAGGTGAGTAGTGAACAAATGTCAACAGCTTTTCCAGCTATTGTAATCAAAGGAGGCTACTATGTGTATAAGTTATCGACTTCAGAATTCCAGTTTTCTTTTAGGGTTCCCAGCATTCAGTAATTAAAATACAGACCCTGTCCATCAAATTTTCAAATCATTAGCAGAAGTAACCAGAAAATATTTTGGGCTTCCCGGTTGTTAGAACCATCAAGAAGGTGACTGAAACTTCGTTAGTGTAGACAGAAGGTCTGCATAGCATTGCATGAGATGAAGTAATGGCATTATCAGCTCCTTGCTGTAGCATTTCAGTAGCACTTATTTAAATGTTCCAGTGATTTATGTCACTGATGATGTATATAATTTTTTCAGTTTCTATTTTTAAGCTTGTCAAAAAAACTACAAGTTAAAAAAAAAAGTACTTATGCTAATGCATCAGATTCATAGAGAGGCAATGCTGGTGTGCTGTTTTCTAGAAGTCCTACCTGCAACATGGTGAAAACAGAAATCCCTTTAATGTCTCAACTTTTACTGTTTGAAGGACCAAAGGTGAAGCAATTCCAAGAATACTCAAAATGTCCAACTGGCCATAAATGAGACAATATTATGACCAGCGATGGATGGATTAGCTATTCTCTAGAGTCATCTATGAGTTGCGGTTTAACCTTATACTCGTTATCGGTAAGACAGCTTTTGTTGGTAATTAAAAATGAAGAGCACAGTCCATTTCACAATTACGTAACACAGAATGTTTTAGAACTTTAAGAGAAAGTTGAAAGCTAGCTAGCTGCTAGCCTTAGCAGGCTAATAGCTAGCTAAGTTAAAAAGAGCCCCCAGTTAATCAGGCTATTTTTGTTTCTCTACTGGTACCACTATATTGATGCATTTGTTTGTGTTAGCCACTGGTTTCGATGTGGTTTCAAAGCTTTACCAACGCAGTCAAGATTTCAAGGAAGAAATACTGCTGGGTCAAATTTCAGCTTATGCGTGATGTTGTAGTGATTAGGAATAAAACTTTCAACAAGAGATTGACCTGAATTTATTTCCTGACTTCCAGCTAATGTTTTGGCAAAGACAAACTTAGCTAAACACCAAAACACTTCCGAGGACTAAGTATGCACAGCTGCCATTCAATATAATCAAATAACTTTCGGCCTTCACAATAGTTAGCATGTGTTCGGACGATTAGAGTAAGGAGTGTCCAGATGTGGGAGAATGGTTTGAAATCTATAATTCATCAGGAGAAAACAGGTTTATTGTCCTATTGTGAAACCTCACCCATTAATCCCTCGATTATTCTACATCATGGGAAAATTATTCCTAGCCAAATGTTAACGTGACGTCAACATTCTGCTATGAACTCCGGACGAGCGCTTTATTTTCAAGTATGCCGAGCAGGAGAGAGTGGAAGGTTTGGCAGTCGGCGTGTGGATGGAGCTGCTTTTACCGTCTGAACGGCTTCAGCGCAGCCAGATCACGCAACAAAAACTCTGTCAGCATTTACTGCGGGTTCTGGTGACAGTGAGGTTTCGCTCTGTGTCAGTTAAGACAAATAAATAAGCATGTATGGAGAAATCTGCCAAAACAGTGTGCACTCTGACATGCTGTAGTCATTATACAGTCAAGTAACGTACCATAAACGTCAGCGCATGAGGCAGTGATGGAGTGTGTTTGTTCTTGTGCGGGCTGGTCATGTTTTAAAACCGGGCTCCATCTGCGAAGAAGCTGTGGACTGTTTCCGCAAATCCTCCGTCTCTCTCTAACGGCCAGGGTTGCTGTTTGGGAAAGTATGGAAAAGCGTGGAGTTGGACTGAAATATATTTTCAGGCTGAATACGTTCTGTAAAATATTTGTATTTGTAGACATTTTCCATGTTGCAGGAAGGGAAAAATCCTTCTGTCCTTTATTTCCTTCCTTCCTTCCTTTTATTCTTCTTTCTTTCTGTCATCCCTTTCTTCCTGCCTTTCTTCCTTCCTTCCTTCCTTCCTTCCATCCTTCTTTCTTTCTGTCATCCCTTTCTTCCTTCCTTCCATCCTTCTTTCCTTCCTTTTATTCTTCTTTCTTTCTGTCATCCCTTCCTTCCTTCCTTTCCTCCACTGTAGACATTTCTGCCCTAAATTCAATGCAAATGTTTGGATGTTTTATTCAAACTTGTCATTATGGTCAGAGAATCCCGGAAAGTCAGGAACAGTATGAATTCTTCGCTGAATGCTACACAAGAACCATCTATGGCTAATTTAAACACAATTTGCCTCCCTTTGTTTTCTACCCATAAACCTTGTATATTTAGCTGGTCTAATTAAACATGAGACTGAAATCCGCCCCCCATACAGACTTGTACTTGCATAAAGTTTACCCTCCTGATTGCTGCAGGGTACAGTATTGAAACTGCAAAAACAACAAGACAGAAACAAAGACAGCTGAAGAAAGGCAGAGAAAGCAGAGGGAAGCAGAAGGGAGGGAAGCAAAGACAGGCCTCAAAGCAGTGGGGAGAAAGTGCGGAGTCATGCTGTAGGAATGTCTAAGGAGTGGGGGGATCTGAGAGAAGGGGGGGATTCCTGGCTTGAATGCCCCATTTTTCACAGCCATAATCAGAGCCAGCTGTCAGTGAGAGGGCCCAAGAGATGAAGAAAAGGAAGGGGAGGTGGGAGGCAGCGAGGATGGAGGAATGAAAAGGAGCACAGTGAGAAGGGGGGGCTTGATTTTGCGAGGAACCCAAACAGAGAGATAATGGGGAAAGAATAAAATCTGTGTATGCAGATGTGTCAAAGCTGGTGGGTGGGGACCGGGTACTTGCTGCTTGCTGACACGATAAAAGTTAAAAGGAGGCAGTGAACGGCGGCCTTGACTCGGCTCGACTGTCTGAGCCAGGTTAATGAAGAACAGGCAGCTGGGTGGAGCTTCCTCTCTTCCTGACGCTCCTGGGACTTTGGCAGTAAATAATGACAAAGCAAGCACAAGCCCTCAGACACTCCAGTTTGATTGTTAGAAGCGTGTAAATCCCCTGAGCACGCCTAGGGAGCGCTTAAAAACGAAATCACACGCAGAGAGAATTTATTAGAGAATAATCACAGATCAGGGCCAGATCCTTTGACACACAGAGCGCCTCGCAAAACCGTGAACCCTGAACCTCCCCACATTTAGTCACATCAGGACTGTGTGCTCTGAGATACAACTTTTGCGAAAACAGCCCAGTCATAAAGAGTGGAGAGTGGCACATGAATATTCATGTCTTGCCACATATTGTCAGATAAATTTAGGTTTGGACTGTGACTAATGTGACTGCATTGCTTAAACGACTCTAACCACAAGGTGTGTTACCACATAAGTGTTACTTTTATGCAGTTTTTAAAATCTGTTTTAAAAAA
Organism: Xiphophorus hellerii; assembly: GCF_003331165.1. Taxonomy (NCBI): domain Eukaryota; kingdom Metazoa; phylum Chordata; class Actinopteri; order Cyprinodontiformes; family Poeciliidae; genus Xiphophorus; species Xiphophorus hellerii. The sequence goes on from NC_045690.1 coordinate 20,487,180, forward strand.
TATCGCAATGTTTACTCCCTCTGTGTTTATATTTAACTATGCATATGTTTGTAAAAAAATTAACACACGTCAAGGATTTTCCTTCCTGGGGTTAAGGGTGCACTTAACTCCAAGTTGCCTGCAAAGCGGCATATTTTGATGATGATGGCTTTTGACAAATGTATTATCACTTGTTTCATAACTGGTTATTGTATTGTTTTTATGGTGTAAAGCACTTTGAACTGAAGCAAGCTTGCCTTGAAGGCTGTTTGGTTTTATCCTGTGGAACATCTGTTTATCATCTTCTGTCCTGTTATGTCAAAAGTTGTAGGTCAAATTCATAAACTATAGTCACACCCTGTCTGAAGATCCAGAAAGGGACACAAACACACACACACGCACCCGCGCACGCACCCAAACACACACTAAACAAAAGCCTCCCCAGGGGAAAACGATAGCAGTTTCACTCGTAAATTGCCATCAGCTTGAAAGCAACAATAAAATTGTGGTGAATTATTTACAGAGTATTCCTGAAGTTAGTTAAAGGAGTAGTTCAGGAATTTCAAAGTGAAGTTAATGTCTTGTAAGTTGTAGATAACATGTTCATTTAGCATAAACCCAGATTAGTGAGTGGCTAATTTGAGAGAGGACAAGTCCAAAGCTGAGTCCTACTGTCTACTTTTTTCTTTAAAATCAGGTGAATGCTATTTTATCAACCTTTAAAACTGCTGTCAAGTGCCTATTTACATGGAAGTAACATGTAAACTTCCCTTCTGTATCTGGTTTTAGTCTAATATTAAAGGGATTTAAGTGAGCGTCATTTTATCCGCTACTGGCAGCCCAAAACACTTTTCATGGTATGGCACGTTTCACACAGGAAGATCAAATGTAACTCATCGCTTCCTGCCTCAATTTCCTATGTAATCAGCTACTTTGTACAGTACAATACAACTGTGATGCCAGTTTACTTGTTCATAAAATATCATCGATGTTTTTGAATTAAGTTAAGACAATACAAGTCCATTTAGTTTTCACTTCAACGACTATATTTATGCTTTTCGCCCGTCTATATTTTTCTATGTTATGTTATGGTATTTAGTATGTTTTTCACACATCAAGATCAGTGGTGGTGGACCGTCAACTACCATGACGGAGGTTTAAAAATTGCCCTGAAATTGCGTGCGCACCACTCTGAACATTTTGAGATTGGAGTTGTTTAAGGATGTAGAAGCCTGGTTGTTTTTAAAACTTTTTTGGAAGAACTTCCTATAAGCTATGTCCTCTTGGACAAAAAAGATTTCTAGTCAAAGTGCCACTTTAGTAAAAAACATAAAGAGATTGACGTAGCTCTCGTACAGACAAGCCTATTCATACTAATTTCAGCTAAGATAAATAATATTGTTTCACTCAGGACAGACAGTTTTCCCTACAGCCTCTGAGAGGGCGATATGCACTACTTCATTACTATGAAGAGGGGAAGAAGAAATAAATGAAGCTAAACTAAACTGAGCTAAGCTAAATGAGTACCTCATCAAAATATAATTGGGAAAACGGCAGATTTATCCTCATTACAGTGCATTAAAACAAGCTTTGTAGTTGTTTTTCTTCTTCTGGTCATCATTTAAATCTACTGTGTGTTTGGCACCACCCTATGGCTGGTACTGTTATTGACCGCTGTGCACAGGCGACGCTGTCTGGATGCAGATGTCTGGGGAGACTCCTAGGAAACCCTGGTGTGTTGGTGGCGATGACAAAACTTTCCTTTTTAGAAACGTTAAACAAGCTGGGGATGAAGTTTGACCATTTTAATCAGCTGACAGATTCAAAACGCGTGGGACGCCGGTCCTTGAGGACTGTAGCTGGACACTGATGCGACAGGCAGTGGGATAATCTGTAGAAATACAATTCACGTTAACCACTGAGTTCTTGCTTTCTTTTCTTGCACCACATTTCTTTAAGTCAATTCCATCTTGTACATGTGACTAAATAAACTAGTTCTGATCTCAGTAGGTGTTTCTCCACAGGAAGATCATTTGTGGCGCACTGTCTCCTCAACCTTCTGTGTAATTACCATCCAAAGCAAGTGTGATGACAGTTTAAATGGTTATAAAATAGCATGATTTGCATAAACCACTGTGATGTTTGCGAGTCTGGAGTTGATGGCAGCAGTCCACTTTGGTCTAGGGAACCAGACAGACAGCTATAGCTGTTAGCTTGACCAGCAGTATAGATTTATACTAGATTAAGATCTCTAAGAGATTTATTTGCAGGAGATATGATAACTACAATAACAGTCAAACATTCTGAACTGTCCCTTTAAGGTATTAGGGAAAAATATTTTTTATAACCTATATCTTAGACTCTACTCCCTTTTACTGTGTACTGTGACATGCCACATGTTTTATATGACCCTGGGCAGAGTTTGGTGGAAAAAGGCTCTAGTGGGAACAACTTGGCTTGTTGATTTTTGGGTGATTCATGGCTGTAAAAGAGGTGACCTCCTCAAAGTTGGACTTTTCACGTCAGCCCAACATGTGTCCAACATAGAGAGCACCCTCGAGACTTCCAAGAAATAGAGTCACTGCCTAATGAACTTTGCAGCCACCACACTGATCTCTTTCTTTCCTAAGTGGGTTAGAGTAAATTACCTTGCCTGTTGCATAAGACTGGACTTGGATTTGGAGGCAGAGTTGCTTCCCTTTCACAGAGAGGCCTCCACACCTGTTTTTGTTTTAAGAATATATCCCTTTTGTATACGATGAGCTCAGACTGACGAACAATGGACAACACATGCAACCGTAAAATGATAGCAACGTAGATCTTTGTTTTTGACAAGCTATTTTAGTTGTGTTCAGAACTCCCCTTTCTGTCCATTTCCTGCGCTCATGTTTTGATGTAATGTGCGGTGGCGAAGAAACAAGACACAGGACTCTTGTGTGCTCTGAGACGCTCGAGAATGTCCTCAAACCCAAAGGTGATTATGAAACTGTGAGCTGTTAAAACGCCCGCAGTGAGCCATATTTGTTCGGAAATGTATTCGTAAAATCTCAAAACCCCTCGGTCAAGGAATTTAAAGAGTCAACGTGTGCATGTGCCAAATGTAGGATGTGCAACCGTTCAGCTCTGCTTGTTCTCAGTCAGCTTGTTTCCGTGCCCGGGAGTTGTTTATCAGCCTAAGCAAACGGCCTGCTGCCTGTTTGAGATGCAGCCAAGTCCAAAGAGGAGTGGGTTCAAAGTCTGGACTTCAGACTGCGACAGTGTGTCAACTCTGCCTTCATGTGACCCTGCGAGTCCACTATCTAGAATGAGGGTGGCATGTTAACCCTCCACAGACCGTCTATTATGAGAAAGTGCCACATCTCAAATGAGTCATTATTGTGTCGCCCACGAACCAAGGTGAGACCACGTTTGGGTTAGATGTGCTCTAAACCCCCCCTCAGGATCCAGAGCTAAATGTCACTTTGTTGACAAAGTCGACCACTTGAGCAAATGCTAGCGTTCAGATTCTTATCACTTTGTTTCCGTTTTAGCGTTTCTTGTTTGCCAATAGCCCTAACGTCTATGCCACGCAGAACAAAAATACACTCAGCCTACAGGCATTCTCTTGTTGCACATTTTAATCTCTGCTTTCTTCCTCCCTCCATAGATATTCAGAGGCAGAGGCGCCTTATCAAACGATTGAGGCCAACGCGTGCGTTCATCAGTCTGCGCAGTGAATTGTCTTAGGTACTTTCCAGGGCACTTTCTCCTTTTTGGCAGTCTGCTGCCATGTTTACTGAGCCGCTAAACCTTGGCCACACCACAGGCAGGCTGTGACTCACGCCGTGAACCCTGCAGTTGCAAGTTCAGGGTTCAGTTTACAAACAGCGTTGCTCAATGTGTCCTCTCTGGCCATGGTCAAGAGTACTGGGACTCATCTCACCCTGCAGCATAGAAACTTGTGTATTCCTTTTCTCTTCCCACTCCGTGTACAGTCGCTTACATTTGCATTCTGGTGTACTCTCTTAACACAAGTCATTCTCTTAGGGTTTACGTCAGTGTTAAGAGTTCCTCTGTTGGTGTCTGAATGGTTGATATTGAAGCACGTTGGGTTTTTATTACAGGTATGAGTCAGCCGATTTGTTGACAGATCTGATTAAACTTGGATAACACGGCTTTTTGTCTGCTTTCACAGTCAAAGTCAGCGCAGGTTACTGCAGGACAATATCTTGACTGTCGATATCAAGCTATAACTGAAGCACTGCATGGTTTCAGAGAATTGCCTCAACAGTTTGCATTCCCACACAGTTTTGCTTTATTTGAGCAAAATAAGTGACATTAACATCAAATTTCCCAGTTGAGCGATGGGAAAGAGCACTAAAGGAGAGTTAAAATACAAAAACTGAGCATTTGATGTTCATCTCTTTTAGATCTCGCCCGGTTTGTGTCACTGTGTTTTCTTCTGTGAGCATAAAGCATAAAACATGCATTCCTCGCCGTCTCATGCTGCTGCGGCTCAGTCTGCAACAGGAACTTATGTCACTTCCTTTCTTATCTTCTTGATGTGGAAAAAGGAAGCCCCCTTACTTTCCCCAGACGCAGTTGTTATAGGGCCTAAAAAAAAGTGTGCTGAAGCTATTTCAGAGTTGAAACAACCTATTTCTTCCTCACTTAACAACATGCCAGCAGATGTTAACGTTTACTTAATTTCCTGACTTGTATCTGTGACGTACGGTGCATGTGTGCCAAAACTGAGCACTGGGTGTCCTGTGGGCTTGTAGCACCTGTGTGCAAACCGTACCAAACCGGATGCTGGAGGTTGATCTGTTTGTGTCTCCTTTTTGCAGGCATCCTCCACACCCACAAGGTTTTTCTAGGCCTTAAACTGTATGAATAAAAGCTTAGCTGCAGACAGTACGGAACATGAGGAGGAGGCGAGCAGTGCTCCATACTTTGATGCTTCTGTGCACCTCTGCGGCGTCTTTGCGCCCTTTTAACCCATTCATGCCCACACAAGAAGAAGTCAGCAATGCTAAAGGCCGAAAACAACAACAGCAACCTCCTCCATTGGGAAAACACCCTCTTTCATTGACTAAAGTTATTACAGTTTCCATGATGTCCTTGTATCTTTATTTGGACTGACGAGCTCGTTATTAAATTAGGAGAACTTCTTCTTGTGAACATTTTTCCTGCAGTGGCCGATGGAAACCGTTTTTTCTATGAAGCCAGTGCGCCATCAACAAACGAAAGCTGGCAATCCGGGATAGCGCCGTCTATCAACAGTTTTTTTTAAAGAAGAATAACCAACTATTTGAGTTTAAAAAATGTTTCGTGTCCCACTGCTCCACCTTTCACTAATGTGCCTTTATTATGTGTTGGCAGACGGATGCGGAACAGACCGTGTTGGCTCGCTCACTCACACGCGATGGAGTTATCACAGAGAGGCGGCTTTGTTGATTTTCGAAGCGAAAACATGCAAGTTTTGACAATTCAAGAATTAACATTGGTTCCATTTGAAATGTTTCCGTCATTCAACCGACCCACCCCCTAAAAATTTTCCACTAGTCATGATGCCAAGTGTCCCCTGGAGGGTGCAGCAACACTTTCAGGAATAATAGTGGATAATAAGAATGTGCGAATTTGTTAGTGAGAACTGACACAAGTCACTTTGTTTTTCTTACCGCTGAAGTTGGACAAACAAATATTTGGGTGCTCTCGTTGTTGGGTTCAAGTTCAAGTGAACGCCAGGTCAAGAGTTCTTACTCGACTTTCACCAGGGAGCTGCGCAAATCTGGCATACTGGGTCTGGCATCATGCCATAGCGCAAATATTTCTCAAGTCTCAGTAACTATAACTGTAAATAACCCATTTCACTGAAACTAATGTTGTGTAAAAAGGAAGATAAATTGTTTTCAATTCAACCACAGTTCAATCCTCTCATTTATTTGAGGTTTCTGTCGTTTTTGGTGGCTGCATCCTGTCTGAAATGGGTGTCACAATCAAGAGGTTAGCTTGACTTCTGTCATAAGTTGCTGTTGAGTTGGACACAGGTCCAGGCAGGACAACGGAACGATTGTTAATTTGCTTCACTCACGAAGGACGTTGAACAGGAACGACGGGATCTGGAGCAAGACGACAGTAAACAGGTGAGGACAAGCAAACTGGTTGGTAGTGGAAGCAACTGACAGGGCAGAAAGGAAACTGACTGGCTCAAAGTTGTGGTGGAGGTGATTAGTGACATGAAAGCCATGTGGAAATAATCAGCGGATCGCAATGCAGCTGGGTTAGAACCTGACCCAAGGAGCCGAGGGAATGGTGCAAAACAATAAAACCTAAACAAATACACAGAACACAAGTAAGAACAAAACACTCAAAAAGAGAAGAGTCAGCGATAAATGGAAACTGTGGGAACATACGAACAAAAAATACGAGGACCCTCAGATCATGGCACTGATGATTCAGACTAAAATCCCTCACACAGCGCTGGGCCCATTATTGGCACCGTTGGTAAAGATATATTTCTCTTCTCTTCAGCTCACCACACATATTCTCTGCAAAATATGAATCTTGTGACTGAGAAGGCCGTGGCAGAAGATTGGGTTAGTGACTGATTTGATATGTCTTGAGTCATTATCCCATTGAAAACCCAGATAAAGATAAAGATATTTTTGCCATCTTGTAGATTCCACCAGCCTTTTATTTTAATTGTCCAGGTGGATCCCAGTGTCATGGATCGCAGTTAGAAGATGAACAAGCCCACAGCATCACAGATCCCACCACCATTCTTAATAATAGGGTATGAGGCGCTTGTCCACATGTTCATCTTTAAAAAAAATAAAAATAAATAAATTCCTGACCCACCTGAAGTGTTGGCAGCAGAAAAGCCAAAACTTTAGTTTCACCTAACCAAAGCACGCCATTCCAGTTAAAGTCTCAGGAGTTGTTTAGCAAACTTTGCATGTTTACATTTTTGACGGTAGGAAAATGGTCTTTTTCCAAGCAATAAACTTGCCCTGCACTGTAATTAGCCTGACCTGAAACACGATTAGACACATTTAATCATCTCTAACAATAGGGCTTTAGTCGCCCTTTTGCCACTTTGTTACAACAGCAACAATAATAAAATTCAGAACTTTTCCCAAGCGTAAGAAAACTTTTCTCTCAGTTATTGTTGCATAACTCACATACAAACAAATGTGGGGTTTTTTTTGGGGGGGGGGGGGGGGGGGATTTGGTGCTTACAACACACAGGAGGCCTGATTCGGGTCCAGAAATGCGACCGACTTGGTTGAAGTGATGCATGCCGCCGCTGCTATTGCAATACAGCCGTTCTCACAGAGTGTTCTTCGAAGCAGATTCTTGCAACACGGTGCTCTCCAAATCCAGTTTTGACTAAACAACACTGCATTTCCATTCATTATTTCTCCTTTTATATTTAGGCAGCACGCGTCGCAAATCTATTAAAAACGTCTCACCCGGAGACAGATCCCAACTCTGATAAGCAACACAAGCAACTCGCTTGTGGGTGTTTTTTTGCCTTCGTTTCACTGGCCGTACAAATGAAGGAGGACACCTTGACCCATACAGTTTAGTGCCTCTATTTTTATTTTTATTTTTTTCTGAGCAGGTATTTATGTCCTGGGAAAGTACATTTAAATGGAAGTCGATTACTTCCTCTTTAACCCTGTTAATGGCATAAACAAAAGTCCAAAGCAGCCGGTGGTTAGAAAGCCAAGTGACTCTGATAAAGGTCATTTGACCTCGGCAGAGTTGAGGGGGCGGTGCAACGAAAGGCCGGGAAAAAAGAAGAAGAAAAAAACCCTCTATTCTACTAAAATGCAATTGTCACAAAAGTAATGTCCCCAAATTATAGCGAGGGGCCCGCATAATTTCCTGTAGTGATGCTTATGCGCCGCTATTTCTACTTTTGCTCTGTTTATTTTTTCAAGGAAGGGGAGGGTGCTGGGAGGACCGGGGAGTGTGGACACATAATCCTCCCAGAAAAAAAAAAGTGATTTATTTATGAATTCCAGCGCAGAACCTCCCCTCCTGAGAGCTGGCCCAGCCTGCCAGAAGTCATTGGCTGATGTTTACAGGACTGGATTGGCTAATTCCCATGGTGCAGTGTGCCTGCAGTGCTATCTTATTTATACAAGGCCTGATATGGGAGAACAGAGGGGTTTATTTTCGGATATTCCCCATAGATGGATCTGATTTCTCCAACTGGAGCCGTTTCCTCCATACGTGCTACGCTGCAGGATCTAGCCGGTGGGCTGTGCGTCTGTGGACAGTCGTGTTTGAGGAGGCTGCGTTGCTCTGGCAAAGGAAGCGCCGTCGCTGCGTCGGCGCTTAGGACTCGAGACAATGGACCGAGTTCAGAGTCTGTGAATCTGTGTTACATAATGAGCAGTAATTAACAGTGAATCACGATAACGTTTGAGTCAACAACAAAAAAAAAGAAAGAAAAGCTCCTCGGCTTTTCAGAACCGACCGGTGAACTCGACAAGGCAGTGATGTGTCAAGCCTCCTTCAAACCCAAACTGTTTTTAATTTTCTGTGGGTGGATTTAATGATTTTAATGATTGTGGTGACGAAAACCCAAGTCTCAAAGTCGTTTTTTTTGTTTTGTTTTGTTTTTTTCCACCCATTTTCAATAAATTCAAGCCCCTTCCCTCTCATCGGAATACTTAAATCACAACTTGCAGCTCATGTCTTTTTCTCTTTTTTTTTTGCCTTTTTAAAGCAAATCACCTACAGACCCATAAACACTTGAGCGTTGACGTATTTTTCTCAAGCCGCTCGACGACTGGGATGATGCCGGTCTGCAGTAAATGTTTTAATTATGAAGCACAAACACTTGGAGACGAGCGGTCATAACAGAGCATTTTTGCGATTTAAAGCAACATCTGCCTTTTATGGGAGCTCGGGTCATTTATTTGCCAGTTTTGCCTTCTTATACGTTGCAAACACTTTTCAACTCGCTTGTGTGCTTTGTGCCTTTCGTTTCACTGGGCGTACAAATGAAGGAGGACGCCTTGACCCATACAGTTTGGCGCCTTTATCCCACAGGAAGCTGAAGACCATCAAGGGCGCTGGTGGAACTGGTCCTCCATGACCAAGTTAGGCAAACCTGAGTCGGAGTGTCACCGTCTGCTGCGTGGAGGATGGCTCTTACCTCACCACTTTTGCTATGACATTCTCAAAACTTATGATGCGGCAGAACGCGCTTCGGCTCCGGCCTCCCCCTCTGACATGACTTCTCGCTTGCTCAAATCTCGTACCAAAGAGGCTGACCTATAAAACTGGCAATTCCTTATATATAAAAGCACAAATTTCACTGTGTGACATTGGAAATGTATGTGATATTTTCACGTTTGACAGAAGAATGCATAGTTTTCTGGAGAGGGATGCCTCTGAACATTTTCCGAGGAGCTGTGAGGCTCTACACTGTAAAACATTTAGTTGTGTCGACTATTTTCTGCTCTTTAAGTCAAATAAATGTAGCGAGTTTTAGATGTAGAACCTAAATGTGTGAGTTTGTGAAAGTTAATCTTACAGCAGTAAGTTGTGTTAACTTTTTATTAGTTTTGTCATCCACCAGTTGAATAAACTAGAGATTTTAGGTTAGCACTTAAAAAAAATGAAAGAAGACAAAGACAGGAGTGGGAACTATTTCCCAGAGTGCTTAGCGGCATGTTTTTATGTTGCACTATGAGTGAGATGAATGTGCGTTACTTTGATCTGACTCTTGTGCACTATTAAGGGAAATGTTTATTTTATTTATCTTCAGGACTATGTTCTGTTCACACTAGATAATTTTGAGCATAAGTCATTGTAATATTTAATGAAATTCACTATTGGATCAGAAATTTTGTTTATGCAATTTGAAACAATAATTTAAATTATTCTAAAGCAAAATAAGTAGTTATTTTAACTTGATAATGTGAGTAAAACTAATCAGGAAGTGTGTGCTCTTTAACTAGGTGGGGGCAGCTTTTTTCTTGCATATTGTGAAATAATTATTTGGTTCAAGTTGCAGAATTAAGTTAAATCTCACAATTCCAGATTGATGAACTTAAGCAATGTTTGCACATCTTGTCTCTTGTTCTTAAATTCATTTCAGGAACTTTAATTTTTGTGTCAACAGCATAACAGTGCACACTTTCCCCTGGTGAAACATTGGTGGTGGCAGTTTCATGCTGCACATGATTTGGTTCAGTAGGAACAGAGAGGTTGGTCACCGCTGATGGGAAGACGGTCACTTAATACGGGGAAATTGCGGAAGAAAAGAAGGATAAACAAGCAGCCGGAGCTACAATGATCCTAGATCCACGTTAGGATTTGAGGGAAGAGTTGGAAATCAATGTTCACAGACAAGTTTGATCGAATCTGAGCAATTTCTCCAAAAATAAAAAAATAAAAAGCCAACAAATTTGCTCTTTAGACGTTTGCTTGAGAAACCCTCAACAGCTTCTACAAAGGACTGACTCAAACGGGGCCGGATACAGGTGCACGCCACACTTTTCAGATTTTTACTTCATAGAAACCCATTCATCATTCCTTTCCACAACAATTCACAGCTTTGCATCCCAGTAAAACACATTCCAGGTCGTGGTTGTGGCGTGTCAAAATGTGGAAAAGCTTTAAAGAGGCATGAATACTTTCACACCGGCGATTAAAACGATCGGAGCGCGACGGCAAGCTCAGCACCATCGGCCTCCTCGTGTACTTCCCTTTGATGCCATCACTGTTGGGTATTTTCCCACGCAGATACCTCAGATGAGGTTTCTAGTTTCAAGCGCGCATGTGGCTGCACTCTTGCACCCACGGTGTGATTTACGTACTTTATTTGAGCCTTAAAAAAAACCCAAAAAAAACGCTACTTTATCTTTCCTCCTTAAGAAACATCTGCGATGGACAACAAGCTTTCTAATCAACCCTGTGAGAGAACGCCAGCGAGAATTAGGACATGCCAAGTTGTGACCACGACTCCCAGGAGGACAACTGTTGGGAATCCAGAAACTGTGATCATGCTCTTGTAATCATTTGTTAGCTGCGAGCGCTCTGCTGTGGGATTTGAGCGTCTCCAAAGATCAGAAACTTCATATCGGTTAGGGACGAGAAAAAAGGCAAAGATGGAAACAGCACGCATTACACTTGATTGCTTTTTGGCTTCAGCCGTTGACGCGATCTCACAAAGGGAGGGATGAGGTGTTTGACTGTTAGCCAACTCCAGAGCAAGAGCTTTGTGAATGTTTTCACTGGACTTCTTTATTTTTTATTTGTGTGCGATTCGTTTTGTGGATCCTTTTTGGAAACGTTCACGTGAAGACGGCTAGAAATGTTGATGCTTCTCATCGTTTCCTGTTTGTTTCCAGACCCCAGACATTCCTCATTTCCAACGGGTCACGGTGAAATTTCTGTTGAACGTTTACAAAACCGATGTTTCTTGCGAGGGCCGACGGATTACGTTTCGTCTCGGTCTTTTATTTGTTATTAATTTTGACATCCGAAACAAGCTTGAAAACTCCGGCGGTGGAAACCTCAATTCGCCTGGCCATGGGAAGCCATGTTTCTTCTGCTGTTTTCGACCAATGCAAAATGGAAACCAGCTGCCGCGCATGGCTCCAGTACAGATACACTGATAAAAACAGACTTTCCACAAGTGCTCCCAAAGTCCAGAGGAGAGATTAAAAGGGGAGAGAGTGAATGAGACAGGACTCCGTTGCTTTGCAAAGACGTTTATTACGCGTTTCGTCACGGCTGACGCGGTCGCTTTCGGCCCCCCTGCGTGCAAAAGGGAGCAGTCGAGGAAGGAAAGGGATATTATTTTAAGCCGGAGCCGATTATTTTTTACACATAACCAAGTTTTCTTGGTAATGTGGTAATCACATAGATGACCAGCTGAAGTTGTGTGTTAGTCAGTGGGCTATGTCACAGTGTGGTGTTGGTTTGAAGTGGTCCACTTAGAGGATGTTTGTGCCTTGTTTTCTGTGTGAGAATCCCTTCATTATCCTGTTGGTTTAGAAAAAAAAAAACTTTATTCACGTTGTCTTGCAGTGAATCATTTCGCCACTTCAATTTGGGGAGAAATGGTCTCACGAATCGAGATGAGAAATCTCGCAAGACGTTAAAAAATAACAGATATTTAGATACCAGCATGCACTGATTTTTTTTATTTTATTTGTTTGAGCAGTTATACATTTTTCTACCTGTGTACTCAGTAACCCAGCGTTTGAACTCTATACTCCTTGACACTTCTTGTACATTCCTAAAACAAACTGTTAGGTCCGACAAGGACCCAACGAAACACAATATATACTTCAAAGGGACAAAGAAAAATAATTTAACTAAAGTCTATGAACAAAACAATCTAGAAAGATAGATAAAAACTAACTATAATGTGCCCAGAGCACTTAACATGAACAAATCTGGCATTAAAAATGTAGAAAATTCCCAATTATTTTATTTGAGTGCACTTATTCAGTTGGACACACACACTGAGCATTAAGAGATGTATTTACTATTTGATTGCCAGAAGCAGCTATTATGCCCCTCATTATTCAGAAAAACAAAACCACAATAATTTCTTTGAGACATGATACGTGTGTTTTTAGCTTTTGGTTAGCAGTCTATGACATCCGTGTCGTAAGAGGGAAAAACAAGAGAACGTGGCACGTCAGTAAGGCAGAAATATGTTTATGGCTATGCTCTAGGTGTAGTAATGTTGCCCGTTATTATAGTTAGGGCAATCATTTTATGTAAAGGTCTCAAATGTTTGTTGTTTGAGAGGTGCGACACATTGGCATCTTTGGGTCATTTAGACTCCAAAACAACCCCCAGACACCAACTACATGTCAAATGGTTGTTTGGGAAGCATACAAGAAAAAAAGAGAAATCTTTCAACGGGACACCTGTGATCTGGTCATATGAGAAACAATTGTAGAGAGTTGGAGTGAAATGTGGAAAATCAAAATTAGGGTGTACGATATCATAAGCTCTTTAACATACAAAAGTTTTTAAATTACGAATGTGTTGGCCTCAGCCAGGGAGCTAAAAATAGACCGTCAGTGGGAGTTTCGGTAGAAAAATGATCAAACCACAGAAATGGTACAACGGACACAAACTCAACCTTCTTCTACGGTCATCACATTCCCCAGAACGGCATCTCAAAGGAAACTTGCAGGGCGAGCATCAGTGAATACGGCACAACAGAGGAGCAAGATCTGGAAGATGCAGAGACATTTCACAAGAGAAATCGGTAAACGTCCCTTCTTCTGGATGTTTCAAAATGATGAAGTGTTGAAGACTAAGCATTGTTCAAAATGGCAAGGAAGAGCTGAGAAGGGAATAATAAATGTGGCACCAGTGATTTTGTAAAAACTTTTCCATCTTAACATGTTTTTTTTTTCTTTAACCAACTAAAGAACTGCATTCAAATTCACGGTACAGTTATTTTACTAATTTCAGGCATTCATTTAGATTAAAAACAATCCTTTGCACTCCAGAAAAGTTGGATTTACTTAGGCGTTGCAGCACTGCTTGAAGAGCCGAATGACTCAAATGAACACATTGTCACCATCCCACACACAGACGCAGATGTTGTTTGTTGCGCTGACGCCATTTAATGAAATATTATAATATTACAAAACACTTGAGCAGATAATGTTTGTTTTAAAGCAGATCACCTGGAAATGTCTGGATGAAAATAGGATTTTTACGAATGGCCTGCAAGTCCCACTTAGAAAAGTATGAACCTCCACTCGTTTGGGCTTTTCTGTGGCAGAAGGGTAGATTTTTAAAAACTGAACTCTGTAGTTCTCGCATCGCCCCCTCTTTGCTGCCCACCCTCGTTTTTGGAAATATTATGGCCTAAATTTGCTTTCTTCACTTTCTTTGGTTTCAAAAAGCAGATTCACGAAGACAGGCAGGCCCCCTGTGATCCCCTCCATCAAGCCCGTCTCCACATTCACTCACAACCACCCCCCCCCTACAAACTCCTGTCAATGGTTTCCAGCTGGCTGTCGCTCAGCGGTTCTCCTGGGAGAGGAGGAGCCTTAAATTGGCTTCAGGCTCTTGCTCATTACCCCCCCCCAGCCCCCTTCCCTCCAACACCACCAAAAATCCCCCTTTTTTTCCCTTTTGGCCAACCTCCACCCCCCCGTTCCACATTTGTTTCATTTGTGGAAAAATCAAATAAGCATGTGTTTGTTGCGTTCTCTGTAGAAAACAACTCACAAAGAATACGGAAAATGTACGAGCAAGCTGAGTTTAGGTGTACGGAAACGTCAAGAACATGGATTCTCGGTTAATTTGGGAAATTAGAAATTCGGCGATGCGTCAGAGGCCTTAACTGGAAATGTGCTGAGACAGTTAAATTGGAGGGAGCAGAGGAATGGGGGGTAGGGGGGAGCTGCTGCTTAAGAAGAGTCATTTTCTGCCTTTCATGTTATCTTGATGAGGGCAGTACTTTGGTCTGGTGGTGAGGACTAAATATAGCTGAGAGTGTTTAAATGCCAGGGAAGTGCTTGCGTCACGCAGGGTAAATATTTTTCATTTTGGCAAGCATTTTGTGCCCGAAAGCTCACTTTTCCATGAACATTCAGCAGAAAAATCTAAGTCGTTTTTGGCTCCGGTCCGAGGCTACAGGTGGACTGGAGCTGATTAACAAAGTATGCGCAGGACGATTAACTTGGATGAGTAAAAAAAAATTTAAAAGAGGTGAAGAAAAGGGTCAAGTAAAAAAAAAAGGTAAAAAATCACAACAACCCAAATGTTTAAAGAGGAACGGACACACTCAGATACACATAAAATGAGCGTACATCAACACGAGAACAAACACTCGGGATGGAGTGTTTATCTTCCAGGAGTGACGGTGATGACAGTCGGTTGTCATCAGGGTCAGAGGTCAAAAGAGGAGGAGGAGTGAGTGTACAGGCTGCTGATGGAAAGACCTGGTGTTCTGTCACTCACTGTCTGGTTAGAAGACTAAGTGTGTTTGGCATGGTTTTCGCAGTGTGTGTGTGTGTGAGTGCTTATGTTAATGTTTCTTTGCACCAATGACAGCACATTGCTGGGAAGTGTGACTGTGAGTGTTTGTGCATTATGACTGTACAAGTTTGACATTGTGAATACCAACACATCTGCAGCATCAGCATGCACACCTCCTTGTTTGGTCTGAAAGAAGAGCCTTTGGTTCTGTTGAGTTGACGAACAAACACATCCTTCAAGATTTCTACTCAAAACATTTGCGATGAACCTCAAGGTTCTACATTTGGTCCTCTGTTTTGTAGTTAGTATAATAAAAAAAAAATTCTTAAGCTTTTTACTTGTACACTGCAAAAACACAAAATCTTACCAAGTATTTTTGGTCTAGTTTCCAGTATAGATATCTCAGTACTCTTGAAGTAAGACAAACTAACTTAAAAGTAACTTTTCAGCAAGACATATAGGCTTGTTTTAAGTCAATAACTCCTTAATATTGATGAAAAAGTATTAGTTCCATTGGTAGATAAATTAACTTATAACATGAGGAAAATGTCTTGTTATAAGTGAAGCAATCTGCCGATGGAACTAGTACTTTTTAATCAATATTAAGGGGTTATTGACTTAAAACAAGACTATATGTCTTACTAAAAAGTTACTTTTAAGTTAGTTTGTCTTACTTCAAGAGTACTGAGATATCTATACTGGAAACTAGACCAAAAATACTTGGTAAGATTTTGTGCTTTTGCAGGCGTCTCCAGTCCTATGCTGATGACGCCATTGTATATTTCTTTGAAAAAACAACCAAGCTGCAGGCTGCGAAAGAGATGTAAGCCCTGATGATTAGGATCCCCAGCTTATTATGTAACTCATGTTTTCATCTCAGTGTTTAAACCGTGTATGTTAACTTTTAGTGTTTTGTAAATAGCGGCCCAGATCATATAGAAGTGGGGCGGCGGGATTTAGATGGGTTATTGATTTCACAACTTCCTTTTGAAACATTTAAAAGCAAAAGATTAAAAAGAAAATACGCTGATGAATTTTAGACACAAAAACAACCCAATTACTGACACTTTGCAGATGTACAGATTGTTATGGTGAATTACTGTATGACGAGTTTGACTCAAACTGGATGAAAAACAATACTCAGTGAAAAAAAAAACTGTTCAGTCAAACTTTTAAAAAAGTGGGTAAAATCAGATTCCTGTCGTCACTCCAGATATTAAGCCAATCGACAATCTGTGGCGACATTCGAAATTGCCGCTCACATAAGCTTTCCGTCCACTTGTTGCGAGTTGTGGCGAAAAACTAGTCTAGACATCGACGGCTGGTGAAGACTTTCCCAGAAAGACTTGCCACTGTCTTTGCAACAAAGGCGGATTCTCAAAGCGTTGACTCAAAAGGGCAGGATACAAATGTATTGGTTAGTATTTGTAGGAATAAAAAAAGGGGGAACATTATGCATCGTTTTTCCTTTATTTAAAAATTATAAATTGGTTAGTGTTCTTTCATATGAAATTCCAGTAAAAATCCCCCTGACGTTTGTGGTTGTTGTGGACAAATTGTGGCCGATGTTCAAGGATGAGTGTGAATACTTTGGCAAGATACTGTTGAAATTAGACAGTTCCGTCAATCTGTGAAACGACCAATCAAATCTGCGATTAATAAATGTTGCTTAATGATAGTTGTTTGTGTTTTTTTAAATGTAGATTTTACACTTTGACAAATCCTGTGATTTATTGTTTTTATCTTGTTTTATATCATCTGCTGCAGATGGAAATCAGCTTGTGGCTTCACCTCTCACACTAACATTCTGAACATCGTTTCATTTTGATCAAAGCAATAAAAACAACAACTTCTTGAGCACAAATGCTCTAGAGTCAAGCAAGGACAGACTCAATAAGAGTGCATCAGCACTGTGGTGTGACACTGTCACAGCTACCTCGTAGTCGGTTGTTGAGAGGCTCAATTTGGCCAGCGCCAAGAGTGCTTATGAGCACAAGTTAAACATTATAAGATCAACCAGAACAGCTTAGTCAGAGCTCCGCATGCTTTACAAGAACATGTGGTCAATATAAACAGCGTGTTATCTGCGCTTCAAATCACATCTGTCTCACAGCAGATGGTGCAAGCTAGCCAGTGTTGCTGTTGGTAAATTTAGTCTCATGGAGAACTATGTCAAATATGTTTAACTGCTTCAAGAAATTTAAAAACACGACAGTTTAGTGTAAATTGGCAGTGGGTGTGATGATGGCAAATCCAGCTTGAATAGGTTTTTGTAAAAAAATTCTGCGCACCAACAGTACCAGTGTTTGGCTACGTTCGCACTACAGCCTGAAGTGACCTAAATATGATTTTTGAAATTTTTTTTGTCCTTACGTGAGCCGTATCTGACTTTCTTCGTGACAGTCTGAACAACACAGGTTCGATTTATTTTACAAATTCAACCCAGGCTGTACTGATTATCGTCCTGATACGTGGAGCTCCACCATTAAAATCCATGTTTACTTCTTCAAACAATGAACTCGCTCGCTAAGGGTGACGCCATCTTCCTCCTTCTGTCTTCTTCTTCGTCTTCCCCGCAAGTAGCGGCGTCCGTTGGTTGATCAAATCACTCATCTGATGCAAAAAGAGTGTTTCCATTGCAGTTTTGCGAAATACGCAAATTTTGATACAGCTGAGAAAAACAATCACCTCATTCAAGCATTTTTAAAAAAAATCAAAAAACATGTTTCTTTTCTAAAAACTCGTGTTTCTAGAAGACTTGATGGAAACCGCTTCCAATAAAGCAACTGGTTTCCATCACTGGTTGCTCGACGTTACTCAGTGTTTCTATTAAGAAAATCTTATTTCGTACTTTCAATTTGCGCAATTTTATGGTCAGTGGAAACGCAGCTACTACCTAGGAGAAAAAAAAAACTCTCCAAAGCTTACACCTCCATTTTCTAACACCCATTTCTTCTAATACAAATTTCACAAGAGGACACAGCTGTATAGTTCTGTTCTGGTCCTACGTGAAGCTCAGCCGGGATACATCACTGTGGACAGATTGGCTTCGTGTGACAGGAGCTCTTCTTTCTTGGACGTCGGACAGGTGTCCGACCGGTGGCTCAGACCAAGCTCACCCCGAGCCCTAGGCCTGGCTCTGGTTGCCGTAACGCTGGAGGTCAGGGGTTAATGGAGCAGAGTGGCGCCGGTCGGTCATCCCCCAGGATCCTGGGTGGATTTGGTAAACAGTGAAGCTGTCACTGCAGATTAATACTGAGAGGAGGAAGAACAGGGCCAAGCGCACGGGGGGCTAATAGCTCCTAACTCAGCCATGAAAGTGCCTGTCTTCTTCCTTCTCTCCTCCCTCCATCCCCACAGATGAACCTCACCGGTGGAGAGAAACAGGAAAGAAGGCAATAACTACAAGCACTCTTGAGCACTTAAAACTCTAAAAGACAAATGCATAAGAGTGTCCTTAAGGTGTGGGGCCTTTTAGATTGAAGGGGAGTTTGGGTTTCTTCCCGTTGTGTGGATGAAGGGGTCAGTCAGTGGTTACAGCTCGAAGAGCACAACCCACCAGCTCTCCTCTGCGGGGACTTTTCAGCTCCGAGGCCTCGACACTAAAGGTTTATCTGTCTCTGCATCTTGAATTTGAGGGGGAGGCCCCCGTTTTCGTATCCAGATTGTGCACAGGCAGGATATTGTATGTCATGTCGCTGCTTTGCTCTAGACTGCGGTTACACTTTCACCACAGTGTATGCGACACAGCGTGACAAAAAAAAAAAAGAAAAACAGATGTGAATCTCAGCAAAAGGGGCCTGTCTAAATACTTCGTGTAATAATGATGCCCGTTTTTGTTACTCTCAAGCAGCTGGGGGTTTTCCATTTATGTAACGTGACGATCGCTCAATCTGTAATCTGAACAGCGCCGTTTATAAAGGGTTTTTTTAAACGTTTTTGTCAGTTTGCAACCACAGAATTTAGTGATGTTTTTTTCTTCTGTGATAGAGTGAGTGAAAGTAGCATGAAATCGTGAAATAAAAGGGAAAAAAAACCCAAACATTTTGACTGTCCTTTGTGGAACTACCTGTCATTTGTCTTTTATGGAGCCTTTTTTTCTGCGTGAAAGAGCTTTATAGCATTCCCTTTTACCTCTGGCTGTACCTTGCAGGTTCACTGGACGGTACACCTCCACTTAATTTTCAAATCTTTCGCCTCTAGCATCATAGCTTGATGCTGCCACCACCAGGTTTCACACTGGGGGGTTGGCGTGTGCAGGGTCACATGTGTTGCTACTTTTCTGCCATGTTTAGCGTGTTTTTCGCACAAGCCAAAATATCCAGTTTCCCACAAGTTTGCTGCTTTGTTTGTGGTGAACTTTAAACTGAACTTCTTATGGGTTTCGGTCGACAATAGGTGTCTAAACACTTATTTTTGATAGATCAAACACCAAATATACTTCAATATGACTTAATAAGCACAGTGGAAGCTGATATCTACTGTCTTCCTTATCTTTGCTCAAACGGGAATAGCCCATCAGTGAGAGAGAAATTAAATGGTGCTCCTGGATTGGCCGCTTTGCAAAGAACAGCCAATAGCACGTCTAGTATCATTGTGCCTCCGAATTTTAGCTTCCCAAGCTGTACTTTCCTTCAAATATTGTAGATATGCTTTATGAATAAGTTCATAAATAGCCAGGGATGACCTGTAGACTCATGCTGGGCTCAGGTTTTCAAAACTTCCACTTTTCAGCCTTGCACTACTCTGTGTCACATGAAACCTTGATAAAGTTCATTCAAATTTGTGAAAGTGTTGTGACGAAATGTTCAAATGGTGTGAATACTTTAGCAAGGCACCGTGTTTATAAAACGGATTTGGTTAAACAGAGGAATTTTGCTTTGGTACATGTTTTTGTTTTTTTTTGGCTGTGCATTCATTGCTTTATATTCTTGAATGCCGTCTTTTATTG
Source organism: Xiphophorus hellerii (assembly GCF_003331165.1). NCBI lineage: Eukaryota > Metazoa > Chordata > Actinopteri > Cyprinodontiformes > Poeciliidae > Xiphophorus > Xiphophorus hellerii. The sequence goes on from NC_045690.1 coordinate 20,507,080, forward strand.
ACACAACAAATAGTACCTGTGCGGATCAGATGGAAGGTTTGATATGAAGAAAAAGTGAAACATTTCCATTCTCACCACACAAAAGAAACCAAACTTTTTTTTGTTTCCATCTGCAGCTGTTTGCTCCACAAACCTGCAGAACTCTAACTGCTCAGCACAGAAAAACCAAATCCGACAAAAAAAAAAAACAAAACGCTGACATAACATTTGTGGTTGCTCAAGATAAGAACAGATAAGTTCGACTGCATTTAGTCTTCACTCTTTTTTTTTTTCTTGGAGGAAGGCAGAAACAATGTGGTAGCAACAGCTATTTTTTCTTAATCATATGTTTGTTCTGCTGCCACCAAGTGACAAAAAAAAGTAGGTTTCACCCAAAAACAACCTTACAGTGGAAGCATGAGCCACTGTGCTGATGCAGCTCTAAAATCAGGTGTAATGAACTTATGACCTGATTTGTTAAAATCACTTCATTTACCTCAGCTTTATTGCCAGTTGGCCTCATTGGGGGGGGTTGGAGGGGTCTGGGGCAGTGGAGGAGGTATTTTAGCAGTTCTCCATTGTACAGTCTTCACAATAGAACCGAGCCTTTGATCTTGGAGGGGTGCGCTTCGTCCCTCACTCTCTTCCTCCTCCTCCTCCTCCTCCTCAGTTCTGACCCTCCACGTACCGCCAAGAGGGCCGAGAGCAGAGAAAAGGAAATGAAACACTGATTGAAACGAATGAAAATATAATGAAGTGAAGAGAGCGGTCGAGCCTGGAAGACAGGGCAAGGAGGGGAAACAAAAATCAGTTGTTATTCCTTCCTTATTACAGAGCCTGAGGGACTTTTGGCTCTTTGAAACATTGTTTGCGGTGTACCGTCGAGGCCCCCTCGTCTCTCCTCTGACACAGCGTGTGTGCTGCCACAGAGGAACATGAACCGGCGGGGCGAAATCAAACGAAAGGGTTTAAGCTTGTAGGAAGAACCAAAGGACTAGGTGGATGAAAAAACGAGGATGTGTGTAATATATCCCGATTCTTTTCTCTTTTTTTTTTTTTGCTTTGTTATTCTAACAGCACTTCTTTTTTTAGCCATGTGATTTTATTTGCTTCTCCAACCAAATCATGTTCTCTTTGCTTTAAGAAAAGCCAAGACTTAACCCTCGCAACCTCGTCCATCGATTCAACAGCCCAACGCTGCGGAGCGTGTGTTCAGAGCTGAACAGCGCTGCGTTGTCTCCCCTCGCTGGCCCCCTGCCAAGAAACAAGCCAGCTTTGCAACACCTGAACTCTACCAAACCCCAACCTTTCCTTTTCTACGCTTCAGTCCTTTGCACCTGTTTATTTCGTTTCCGTTCTTCCAGCGTGTGACTGTTTTGCAAGGATTCTTACTTGATAGAGTCTGAAGGTCTGAACGGATGACATGTGCCCCGGCTGGAGAATAAAGAGACCTCCATGCTGTACAGATATTAAGCCGTCATCGGGACCCCAGACGTTCTTGTTTCGAGGCAATAGTGCTACCTATGCCACAATGCGGCCTACAAACGTTTCTTTTCTGCTCAATTGGTCATAAGTCTAATATCCTATTCTGGTCTATAAAACTTTCATCAGCATTGAAATTACAGGTTCGGTTAAAAGTTCATTTAAATTTTGTGGCAAATACATTTTTGGCTGTTCGTGATGCATTTGAACCACTTTTTCCCCCATGGGACTATAATTGTACAACAATAAACTTCTATGAACTTTAAAAACAACAACCACACAGCTTTAAATTTATTTTGGATTTTTTTTCTCATACGTCCCCTAAAGTTGCAACTGTAATGTCAACTTTTCCGAGACTTTAATAAGGTCCTGGCTTGTCCAATCACTTTGGATGAACTAGTAAAGATGATTTAAACCAGTGTGTGTCCCTGGCACGGCAACTTCAGAGGCCTGATTTGTCCATTCCTAAACCAGTTTCAATGTGTGTGCTTGGGATCATTATCCTGCTTCAAAACCTAATTCCACCCAGGTTTTACCCATTTGACCCTAAAGGTCAACGGGCTAAGATGTCTAAAGTGAGGTGAGTTCTACATCAATATGGACTAATTAGGTGAGAGACAGAGAGTTTAATGTCCAGATAAGATAAATGTTATTTGGCGAATATATTTGCTAGGAGGAATTATGTTAAGCCTTTCATACCATAGAATGACTGTTAGTCATGGTGGTGGTTGCATCATACTGAGTGTATTTCACTGCCAGTGGTATTGGTGAATCTTATAAAATGGATTTCAGACTGGAAAAAAATAGGATAACCTCCAAATCGTTCAACCTAAATAGTTGAAACATGAACATAATTTGGTCTTCCAACAGACATCTAACATAGCTAGGATAAAGCTGGGCAACTTTAAGCCAAACACAACCCCAAAGAGAATTGGTGGACTTGGTTTAAAAGCAATAATCGCCTGGAAACCAGTCAACTCAAACGATTGGTTTCCTAGGATGATACAATGAGCTGCTGAACGGTTTGAAAATTCTCCAGCCTGAATTTAGTTTTGCGTTTTTCCAGACACACCAACCAGTCAAAGTGATTTCCACTGGAGCCACATTCACAGACTGCAGCGCGTGTTCGTTCCCCGAGGTTTAGTCCCACTGTCTCCTCTGGGAAGGATCAACTATTGTTTCAAACTTTAAGGCAAGAGTCGAAATGTTATCATTTGTACAAATGCACCACACTTTATTTATGTGCTAGGTGTACTGCCCGTTTAAAATATAAAAAAGAAAAAAAAAAAGAGTACTTCCCTTCCATATTATGACTCATTCACTATCTCAGTCACTCATTAACATGCTCTAAATCTATTCTGCGCTCTCTGGGACATGATAAGACCTTTGTTTCCTCAGGATAGCTCAGAGGATCTGCCTTAGAAACCAAGAGGCCTTTCCTGCACTCCTCCACCCAGATGTTGACCCCCCTCGGCTGAATCGCCGTGTCCCTTATCCCTGCACCCACACCCTTGAGGGAGTTCACGGGGGTGGAGAATATCCTATTCCGACAAAACTCTGCCGTCCCAGACGTAAACACGGGTGACAAATGAGCCACAATGTCAGCTATCAGGTGTCGGCACGGAAGATTAATAAGGTAACAAGACAATGGGAGGCAGGCGAAAAACCCTATCTAGCACCAGAACAAAGGAGATTTCTTTCCCACCACAGCGCAGCGCACTTCAGCTCCAGCGACCAAAAAAAAAAAAAAAAACATTTCCCCTCCAAGTCCCTCACTTTTCTTATCCGTGCTGCACAGATTGGACTCTGTCGCAGAATCTAATCAGTGGTCCATGGATCACTTGCAAGACTTGTTTTGGTGCGCTGCAGGGAAGTTGTTGTTGCGAAATGAAGCATTATTGTGAAATTAAATGAAGGAAGCCGCGAGTCATGGAAAGGGAAGTCAGAAGTCAGACAAAAAAACCCGACTGTAACGGGATCGTGGCCACAGCCGGTTAATTCACAACGGTGCTGTGAAAAAGTATTTGCGGCATTACAGACTTGATCTGTTTTTGGTACAGCTTTAACGTTTCAGTGATCTTTGGTCAGCCACTTTTTCTGGAAAACTGAAGCGTCAAGAAATCTCTTAAATAGAGCCTGCTAGGAGATATGAAGTCAGCTGAAAGATCTTAAAAGTATCAACAGGCTGTTGATGTTTGAAAATCCTCCAACATGGTTGAATTTACACAACTCTGCAAAGAAAACATGGGCCAAAACCTTTCCACAGCGATATAAAAGACTCAGAGCCAGTCATTACACATGCTTGTTGTTAGTTTTCACCAAGGCTGTCATAAAAATTAGGAGGTTTGCAGGGCAATTACTTTTCACATTGTCCAAGTTTGGTTTGGATGTTGTTCATTTAGTAAATCTGAGCTGCATTTTGTGTTCACCCAAGTTTTCTTTATTTTGTATGAATAGTTTTTGATTAAAAATCAGGAAAGCCCTTATTTTTTCACATCACTGTACAAAGAATTTAGATGGAGTCGTCCACTTTTCCTTCAGGATATATGAAAAATAATTCAGCCTTCCTTATCTGGAACTTGACATTATCTTGAGGTCTGCTGACCAGAGAGAGATATAGCACATAAACCCACAGCGACCCGGCAACGCCTCCGTCTCCAAATTATCGAGGTGATGACGGTCAAGAAACGAGACAAACCTCCAAGTTGGACAGGAAGGGAAACCCGGTTACCCGATACCCCCAGAGATTAGAATATTTAAATATTCTAAACAGTTTTTCTGATATGCTCTGAAGATTCACTTTAATTCCTTTGCAGCATGTCGGCAACCACCCTGAAGAACTGAAACCGTAGACTCGGTCTACAGGAGAGAACCTCCATGCAGCCCTTTGTCAGCTCACAATGCGCAGTGACACGGTGAGCTCTGACACCGATTCCTCATGCAGCTCCTCAGGGGAATTAACTGGAGCATGTGTAGCTCCCTGCATTTGCTCTCACTAAGCCCACACTTAAGCTCTAGATAGAGCCCGGTGTGGTTTACCTTGCCCTAAACTTGCCCTTTCATATCACTCAGACCGATTGAGATTCAAAGGTTCACTGGGTCCGACCCTGATAGCACAAAATCAAATTCTGCCTGAATTTATTGTCAGTGCTGTACTGATAACCATGTGTGGTTAAACAATTAAACAATTTTAGCAACATGTAGTAAAAAAAAAAAACAAAAAAAAAAAAAACTGTTTCAAGTAAATGGTGAAGTTCTGTTTGTTGCAATTATCACTCGCTCCTCTAGGTGGCACTGGATCTCATTACCGGCACTTTTTTTTGTCTAGTTGAACAGGTTTTCTCATTGCTTTTTAACACTCACCAACTGACTACTGAGAAAATAAATTATTCAAACAACATTGAAAGGAAAGTAAATACAGCACTGTATTTGAAACAAGAGGCAGTCCTTTAAAACAATAAACTAAATATTGAATGTTCCAGCTTCGTCTGATTGAGACAAGCTCACAAGAAGCTAAAATACATCTACAACATGCATCTAAAACAGGCTAATAATGGAAGAATATGAATATTTAGATCACAGACTGGAGTTAGATGCAGTGTTGATGATGTCTACAAGAAGGAACAAAGTAGATGTCAATTTTTGAGGCAGATGTTACAGCCAGAGCTACATCCTAACCACATTGTTGCATCGGAAGGGCCTCTATGAAGCTCACACCTAAATTCAAAATCTGTGGCTAGACTTCAAATTTGACAAACACAGACACCCTCCATCCGATGTGACCAAGCTAACAGTTCATAAGAAAATGCATCCTAAAGAAACAAACTTGCTGATCTGCTGTCATCCGTCAAAATCAGCATTTTTTTTTTCACACCAAAGAGCCACAGAGAAACATTTCTTCCTTCCCACTGACCATAACTTCTTGCTGGATTCTTTAAGTTCCCCCCCTGCTGGTCAAGTTTTCCCAGATGATTGCTGATGCTGGGCCCTGATTGGCTCACAGGGGAAAGCTGAGTTGAGTGACAGCCTGTCAGGAGGGATCCATGGGGTGACAATGTCCCACTCGAGAGGCTCGGAGATCAGCTTACTAACAACAGCTCCACTGGTGAAGTTTGCTTTCTCAGTGGGGATCCCGCTTCCCCCCCCGCCACTTATTCTCAGAGCGAACCCACCCTGCCCTCCAACTTCCCCTAACAAGACTGTCTGTGTATATCATTGGATGTGTCCTTTATGTGCATGTTGGAAGTTTGTAATAAAAAATTAAACTTGAACTCGCATTGATACCGTCTTGCAGGGACTGGGGTCACATGCAACAGGAAGAGAATCTGACTCGAGGTGAAAAGAGCTCGTCTGTGTTTTGTTTGGCATCAAAGATGAAGGGCAGGAGGCTATATATGGGAGAACAAAATAAAAAAAAAATAAAAAAAACTTCTGCCATTTTTTGTAGGGTTCACTGTTTGTCCAGGCCCTTTAACGTTTTCATCATTTCAGCTTTTCCCAGCTGTCTGACCTCAAAGCTTTTACATAATCGGTGTTGCAAAAGAATGCATCTCCCGAAAAACAGTGCGCTGATATGTACCATTCGCCGGAGTCTGACTGCTGTTGTTGTTGGCGGGCGGAGGGAGTCGGATTTTTAGCAGGCGCCTGGAGAACTCTGAGATCAGAAGAGACAGTGGATGCCCTGTGGAGGACCAGATAAATGGTGATCAATGGCTTGCAGAGAGAGAGAGGAGTGTTGCTTTGGGGCAGAACCCCGACAGACACAAGCTGTTTGAGTTCTACATGAGAGGGGACTGAAGTATGTTTTGCTGCTGACTTAGTGTTTAAATGTCCCTGTGCAAGAACCATATGCGGAAATGAGGATGTGTTGCCTTAGGTGAACTTGTGCAGAGACTTTTTCTATTGCAGCCAAAAAATCTCAATGCTTTTTATTTGGATTTTGTTTGGACGTGCAACACAAAATAGTGAAGTGTGACGAGGAAAGAAAACAGTCGTGCTTCCATAAAACTGCACAAATCGAAATTACGAGAATAAATTCGTTTAACGAAACCATGGCAATTTTGGAGAAAAAACAAACTGTTGTCGACAAGTGGTTTTTGTTTTTTTTTCTTCGCCGTATCGAAACAAAAACGCTTTTTCCAATCACACCAGTCACATGATCAACAGCCGGATGTTTCTAATCACAAAAACAGCGGGAAGTAGTAGGAGGATGACAGTTCATAAAATGTTGTGTGTCATTCAAACGTGACATTCAGCTGTGTTGGTTTTCTCACCAAGTGCTGCTACTCCCCCACTTAGCTCCATCAGACTAGCGGCAGCAGCAACTAGCAAACACCTGGTGGAACTGTGCATTATACCGGCTACGACTCGGGGCCACGCTCCTAAGAAAGATGTTCCAGGCTTAATAGAAGAATGCTGTTGTGATGACTTCCTGAAGTGTCAGAAAGAGCGGGAGCTTCTTAAAGAGACAGAGGCCCAATTTCAAGGCGTTAAATTGCGAAGTCAAATTTCCTTTAAGCTATGTTTCATATGTACAGCAGTTTTAAAACAACTGAAGGTAACATAGTTACTTGTTTGTGCAATAAAATGGCACTGGGAAAATACATAATGCTGCCCCTTTGAAAAGTGTCTCCATGTAGCATGTAGCTCAGTCTGAGTCTGAGGTCTTGGTGCTGGATCTTCCTTTCAAGCGCATGAAGATGTATTAATCCAACAATACAACAGTATATTTCATGTAGAAAGTGATTCTCTCACTCGGCATCCAGACTTTTGCAGCTTCTAACAAGTTTTATTCCAGGATTTCCCTCCATTCAGCTGCCGAAATTCAAGTTTGTGGTTGTAACACTGGAAAAGGTAGAAAAAAATTCAAGGAACACGAATGCAAGACACCATTTTACGTGTCCATTTTATCTGCATGCAGAGATCAGATCTTGTCCTTTCTCCCGTGAAGAAAGCGGCTCGTTGTCTTGGAGCTGTCTCGAAGCTAAAATCTCGCCTGGTCCGACCTGAAACCGCTATCGCACGGCTGAAGCTCGGTGCTTCTGCACACTGAAGACGGCCCTTGTTCCCAGCTGTTTATTCAGCTGGCCCACCAGCAGGGACACCGGGGGAGACTCCGACCCAACCCCTCCCTAAGTCCAGTCAGACACCTCCACCTCTGCTCCCACCCAGGTCACCAACCTTCTGACCCCTTTACCCTGCGGTTATTTGCTCCGAGGCCTCTGTCGCTTAAGAAGGCTGTTTTGTTCTGCCCTCATTTCGTCCAGAGTCTCGGCTTTAGCTCTTGTCATCAGCGCCATTGATCTGCTTCGAAATGAGAGGTGATTAGGGGAGCCTGCAGTTTGTCCCATTGAATAGGTTGGCCTAAGCTGGGCAAAGCCTGGCAGGATCATGAGGGGGGGGTTATGAGGATGAAGGACAAGGGTCCAAGGGCACAAAGAGCCAGCACAGTCAGCCACTCATGTTGAAAAGTGCAACATGAATTTGGTTTTTTGAGGAGAATTGGAACAAGCCTGTTTGGTTGTGTTTTTACTTCCAAACTCATCTGGCTCTGAGAGTTGCTCAAAAAGAGATTAGCATGTGACATTTATTTTTAGTAGTTTCTCTTTTTTCACAGCAAAGTGTCGAATTTACTCGTTCCGCAACTAACAGTTAGCATAAAACCAAAAACAATATTCAAAAAAGTGACGCGGCTCTAGATCCAATGTGCTCAAACCCAGCCTCCCTAAAATCAACAACTTGATCCGTTTAGATCTTACTTGAGGCTGGATTACGTTTCCCATTCAAACAAATAACTTCAGTATGTATATTAGGCCGGACTAAGGCAGACTTCCTCCCAAGCTTGGATGTTTCAGTCACATCCAGGCTTGATTCCCATGTCCACATGTGACAAATCAGTTAGAGCAAAGGGATAAACAAACCAGAGTCTGATCCAATAGCAGAGCTCTCTGAAAAGGCGCCGCGAGGCAGGACGGGGCTGCAAAATGCCCCAGATTGGTGGCCGCCTCAACGTTAGACATCCCTGACCACAGTTAAGTTCTGCATCCCGAAGCAAAGCGTTCATGTCTGTGTGAGTGCAATCCATGCATTCGTCTTTGTTAGGATTCATGTGTGTGTGTTTATCAGCCAAGGGGCCTTATAATTACAGTCTTAGTGTAACCTAATACTCGCACCACTCCCTCTATAAACCGAGAGTCCCGGACTCTCCTGGGTCGGAGATTAAGGACGAAGCCCCGCTGAATGAGTTGCAGATTACTTTGAGGCATCCTCAACACTTGTCAAGCAAAAAAAAAAAAAAACCGTCAATACTATTAGAGGACGGGGAGACGGTCAAAGTCTGGCTGATTGGGACACGGAGCACTTAATGACAGAGAAACTTCAAACAGCCGCACAATTAGTTCCAGAGGCAACGACAGAAGTGGTGATTTGAAGTAATGAACGGTGTTGTATATCAATGGAATATGGACATATTGTGGACATGCTTGGACTGGGACTTTCTTTACATATCTGATCTGAAAGATCCTCAGTGGTGCCTTTGTTTCCTCGCTTGTTTACTGCGCGCTGAGATTTTCCACAGATTTGAGCTGGTTTGTAGCATCACGCTGCGTGGAGACAGCAAAACTCGTCAAGTCAGTCCTGAAAGTGGAAAGGATGTGGCACAACTTCAAATGCGCCAATACAGAGCCGTTTCCAAAAGTCCAATGCTATTTCTGGAGGAGCTGCAGACGAGAGGGACTCAGCATCCATTAACTGGACAGTTATTAGTAATAAGCTACACAAGTGTGTCTTTTTTGAAAGAGTCGCAATATACTGTATATTGTGGTGGTAGCATCATGCCGTATGGATGCTTTTCTTCATCAGGGACAGGGAAGAGTTTATGGGAAGAAGGATGGAGCTGAACACAGGGCTGTCCAGGAAGAAAGACTGTTAGAGGTTGCAAAAGTCTTGCAGGCCAAAAAAATTAATAAAAAAACTAAAGTCAAGCAAATAAAGTTGTCTTTTTTCTGCTATCTGTAAGAAAGAGGTTATTCATCAGAGATCCAAAACGTAAAAAGGCTTTTGGACCTTTTTAAAGATAAAACTAAAATATTTGGCTCGATGGAATAAATGTATTCTCAGTAGAAGACTAGCATTTGGGTCACTTTCTTCCAAGAAGTTTGCTATGTCTAGCCAAGTTTAAAGCTGATTTGGACGCAGCAAAGTCGGCTTTTCAGCAAAAGTTCAGCTCATTATAAAAGCTTGGTTCTAAAAGGATGAATACTTAATAAGTTTGCATTCATTGCAAGGAAACTGTGTTTGTAATAATTTTACCACGGCTAAAAATAGCTTAAAGTGGTAATAAAGTACACCGTAAATAAAGTTAAAGGGATGTTAATACATTTTGCAAGCATTGTTTGTCACATCATTAAACAGCAAATGAAGCCAACCCCTCTTGACAGAGTTCCCCCCCTTTTTTTTCTTTCCAGAGCCACATGCTGATCCGATGCTATGCTGTGTCACAGGTCAAAGTTTACAAGGTTGGGGGGGGGTCAGTCGCGGTGTCCTCACATCCGTCTTCATTCATTAGAGGTCTGGAAGCAGTCAGTGGCCAGACCTCCTGTTCCTTCTGCAAACTATCTGTCCATTTCTGATAAACAGCCAGATCAGACGAGAGCTTTAAGCCGTCAGCCGCGGCCTGACGTGATCCACCAGCGAGACGCTCTTTGTCTCTCTGCAATAAACAGCACCCTCTTTCTCCAAGATGTTATCTTTGCGGTGACAAAAAAAAAAAGAGAGAAAAAGATTGAATTAATGAGGTAAGTCTCCCTGTTTTTCCACGGAGTTTCCTGGTTGTGGTTCTCGGAACACATTCAGGTGATCTTTTATTTGTACGTCGGAGATTAAAGATTGCGACCTCATTAGATTCACGTAAGCGCAGAAATAAAAGCCCAACAATGCTCGATCTGTACGCAGCGTGCCGAATCTCAGCGATCGAGTTAGCTGCTGCAGAAGAAGAAAATCTGTAGGAATCTGCCAAGCAGATGGCATTTTCCTCATTGTCGACTTTAACATTCGTGCCCTTTGAGTGGAAAAGTTTGGAATCTTCTCATCTGACTAATACTTACCATAACAAAAAAAGATGTGTCAGAGACTTTGTTTACGGGAAGGCGAAAGGCGTTCACGCACAAAGAGTGCACAAAGTGATTTACAGATAAAACCAAAAGTCACAATTAAAGTAAAAAAAAAAAAAGTCAAAGTAATAGCCATGCAATGTCAGTATTACATAGAAACACATCAACTGTAAAAAACACAATTTTAAAACAAGAAAATGGTTAAGATCTGACAGAAAGTGGTGTGACGACAATAAGAGCTGTAAGCTTTAAAGTAAAGCTGCAGTAATCAGTAATGTTTTCAGCTCTGATTTCAGGAGTCAACAGTTTCTGCTCATCAGAGTTGACCCCAGAACTGAGGAGCACAGAAACTGGAAACTGCTTCCCCTTGTTTAGTTCCAGTCTGGGGAACGCTGAGTAAACAGCTCTGACGACCTCAGGTCTCTAATCTAGCTCACCTGGATAAGTACCTCCTGAGATCTATGGAGGCACAGGACTACTCAAGACTAGAAGCAAGATGTTAAAACTTGAACTTTTTAAACAAGGAAGTAGGGCTGTTGTAAAAGAATATTTTAGTACTCAAGTACTCTCGATTATTTTACAATTGATTGAGTAGTTGAGAGAGAGAGAGAGAGAGAGAGATTTCCCGCTCACCTGTATAAATACACCTTTAGCGCTCTTCCCACTGTTCGCTCTGAACCGTACGGAGCTCTATAGGGGACATGGGGAAAAGTTTTTCTTTTGCATTCCCTTGCAATATGCTTACTGCAATATTTGCTGATCTATTTAGTACACAGTCACACCTGTCAATTTCAAATATATACACATATAAAGAGCCTCAGTGTTTATTCTTAACTCTTTGGTGAACGATTGAAAATGGATTCATACACTGCGTGTTTATGTCTGTCTGTGTAAGGTTGCGACGCAACTGCACATGAAAACATTCCTTAAAACCCTTCAGACCAGCAACACAAAAGAGACACAATCAAAACTGTCAGATGACTTATTACCCCGCGATAATAACTCAGAAATAGTCCGAATAGTTTGAATGTATTTTTTCTTTCTTTCCTACTTATGGAAAGTTTCTGCTTATATCACAGGTTTGTGGTGCATCTCTATCCTAAAGAAAAATATATAAAACATCAGATATTCCACAACGAGATGTTAACATGGAAAAACCTTACATACATTAAAGCAGAAAGTACAATGGCCACAGCAAGAAAGGCTTACAGTATTCAATTATGCCACATTGACTGATCAGTACATTATTGCGAGAGAATGCAAAACGTTTTGTATGGGAGAAGATTAGGGCCACCAAAAAAAAAAAACGAATTCTGAGTTTAAAGTCAGAATTCTTTTTTTTTTTTTTTTTCGGTTGCCCTAATCCTCTTCCGTAGTTTTGCGAGGGAAAGCAAAAGCAAAAAAACAATCCCCATGTCCCTTGGGTTGCTCCGTAGAACCGGCCCAGCAGGCAGTTCCGGAAGGAGAAACGCTGTCGTACAGTTGATGAAAATAGACAGAGAAAAAAATAAAATAAAATAAAATATAATAATAATAATAATAATAAGTAAATAAAATAAAAATAAAACAACACGACAGAAAAGTTACAGTATCAGATGTAGTATCCGATGTAAAGTTAAATCAAAGTTGGGTTCTACGTTTTGAAGTAGAATCACAGATCTGTCGTGGAGTTCCTTCACGTTCTCATAGCACTGCTCTGTCAAAAGACACCAACAGCATTTTGACTTAGATTCAATCAGACACAGAAGTAAAGCAGAACAGACACAACACTTGACGTGACCGTCTTTCTCACTCAGGGGGGGTTTTATCAGAACGATGTGGTCATTGTAGTTATATCAGCAAAACCTCTGACGAGGTTTGGGGCCAGAGGAGGAAGTTGTTGAGTGGTCAAAAAAAAAAAAAAAGAACAACAAAAAAACAAAAGAAAAAAACAGAAAAAGAAATTAAACAGTTTGAAAGAGTAAAAGATGAGCAGAAAGAAGCATTGAGATAGATGCAACAGTCCCAGAAAAAGAGAGAGAGGAAGAGACAGAGAGAGGAGGGAGAAAGCCTGGAGCAGTGGCTTGGCTGAACTCGCTGTGAACCTCGGCAGATTTATTTTCTCCGGAGCCTTTTGCCTGCTCAAAGGGGGCGAGATTTACATGCCTCTCCCTGGACCGCTGTGAAACACGGACAGGGGAGACGATGATGAGAGCAGAAGAGGAGAAGATGGAGGCATTTTTTTTTTCACAGGTTATGGAGGTGACGGGAGTGGGAGGCCAATTATTTGCTGTTTTAGCAATGCGTCCGAAGGTTTCACATGTCCGTGGCGGAGCCTTCCAGCTTGCCAGTTTGCCATCCTAGTTAGAAACAGTTCCCCCCTTTAACCGGGGTGTTTCATTTAAAAGCCTGTCATTCTTGCGGACGGGGCTGGTGTGAGCTGACGGATCCCTCCTCTTACTGCTCCGCTCCCTGGCAGCCGCCCACCTACTGCGGCAACACATGCCTGTGTTTTGTTCTTTTACCGTGAAGGTTATGTAAGTTTTGCACAATAACTGGTTTAAGTAACACAGAGTACAAGGAAACAGTGAAGTGAGCCAGGAAGCATAGTGAGAAACTATACAGTACAGCATTATGTTTAAAACAAACAAACAAACAAAAAGGGATATTGAGTCAGAGGGATTTTTTTTTCTCATTTATCAAAACAATTTTTTTTTACACTTTCCTCATTTACTCTTAAATTTTGCAAAGCAGTAGCAATGAGGTGACACTTCTTGTTAAATCTAGTCATTGTAAATCCAGTTAGATTTACAATAAAACCACAGTTGATTTTAATTTTACCAGAGACATTCAGACTGACCACTGATGCCTGATTTCCTTGTTGCTGTCGCTATATGATCTCATTCAGGACAGAGGGAATGCTGAGAAATAAGCTCAACAAACACACAAATGCTCCAATCTTTCCTTAAACTTAATGTCATTGTGTTTTGTTTTTTTTCTGAACAATACCACTGACTCTGGTTCTCATTCCCAATTCGATTCAAATATACTTTATTGATCCCAAAGGCAAATTAAATTTGGGTCAATTTGCCCATGAAACAAACCGTTGGTGGAAGTCATTAACTGAAGTTGCACAACAACATTTGACTTTCAAGGAGATAAATGAGCAGAAAATCCATTTTATCCTACAGTGAAGCCCTACCGATTCACGGTTCAGTGTTCACTATTAGTGGATTTTTCTGTGTGATGTAATTTCAAATTACTTGAGGAAAAATTGCCTATAGTCACAGATTCTTTTTTTTTTTTTTTTTTACAGTGAGCATGTCTAAAATATTTGAAGGAAAATGTAGCTCTGGAAGCTAAAATAACTAGGATCAACGTTACTTGTCATGCTCTTCGTTGCCATTTGCAAACCACCCAATCCAGAAATGCCACTAATTTTTCTTGCCGTTGATTCGCTGTCCTCCAAAGAGCGAACCTAAGAAAGGCTGTGGATGCTAGCTTCTGCAGTGGTGCTAAGACCGCTCCATTGTGACGATTAAAGCATACTAAGATATATTTGCCATTTGAATTGTTAAAATAGTCATTTATAAGCATTTTAGAGGGAGCATCAAGTACATCAAAATGATTTAGCACTTGAAAGAAATAGTTCTAAAACTCACGCCAACAGTGGGCTACCACTTTTTCAGCTTTAAAAGATTAGTCATTTTCTCTTGCGCAATCTCTACCAAACACTGAATACTTTTTCTTATTACAACATGTATTCATTTCTGTCAGATAATCTAAGTAAAGACCATAGGACGGAATCTGGGTGAAGCTTGGGAAGACAGAAAGAAAACGGGGAAGCTCTGTTTTGCTAACCTGGCCTAGCGCAGATCTAACATGTGAGACAGCGAGGCCAAAGGTCAGAAAGCACTTGTGAAACTGCCATTAAAACATCATTTAGAAGAAGTGAAATCAAGTTCTGCAACCAGACTATTTCTTGAGAAAACATATTATTATTATTATTATTATTATAAATGCTGTACAGCCCAGATTAACAAGGCCTTTCTAGGCTTGTAGCAATTATATTCATTTCAATGACTGAAATTAAGAAAATAAATAAAAAATTAGACACACCGTGTCTGCACAGGACTATAGATTTGATTTCATGATGTGAAGAAATCACTTCAAATATCTAAGCTTGGTAGTTGGAGAGGTAAAAAAAAAATGGGACCATATGGAAAAACTCACAAGCTGTCTGTTGCTTGTAATTCAGCGCGGTCAGAAAGGACAACTTGGGACATGTAACTCCTAGCCTTAGACAGCCTTAACTTATAACACGCCATTTGGCTCTAAAAGCCATTTACAGCTGATGCTAGTATGCTACATATGGAAAGTTAAAACCCTGCTCTGCAGTCAGACCCTGGCTGCAATCGAGTCCATTCAACTAAAACACGTAGGAGAAAATTAATCACAGATGCAGCTAATTGTCATTGCTAAAAATGTATGGTTTTAAGAGTAACCAATTGATCGTACAGACATCTGAAGGTGAAAGACCGAACGAAAACTGGAAACCGCTGCAACAAAAGGAATTTATTCGCAACCAACCTCACTTGAGTGAGCATCATTCTCAACTCATCATCGATGAGGCCTGAACTCATTTTTCTTCAGATTAGGGCTCCCTTTGAACTAATATTTAGAATTTTTCTAAATCTCGTGACAAAAATTGTATCCAACCAAGAAATGCGTCTTTCCAGAACACGTCTACCTTTCCTGCTAAAGGTAGACATAATACTTTTTTGTATTACCGACAAGCAGCCACACGTACCTTGGACACAGTCCTGCTGACGAACGGTCTATTTTGAAAAGACACAGTTTTGTGTTTAACCTCAAAAATCACCAGACTGTGATGTTACGAGTCGTCACCCACATTTGGAAGGTGCCTCCTGCTTTCATCGGGCAAAGAAAAAGCTCTTTGTGTTCCAGGAAGGTGCGTTTTTGAAATCACTTATCCTCGCTCAATATGGAAATCTTGCATACTTTAAAGATTTTTAAGTTGTCTGGCTTCAAATTATGACCCACATTTGCATAAATAAATACATGTAAAAGTTTTGGTGAAAGCATTTGTATTTTATTTTTCATTAAAATAGTTCACTATTAGTGACATAGTTTCTCTTCCACTGTTCTAGCACAGACCAGTTTAAAACAGCTGCTCGTTTAGCATCCAAAAGCTGACCTCAGTCTAATTTCAGAAGGATTCAGTAGAGGATAATGCTGCATGCGAGCTCACACTGCAGCCCACTAAGCAATGGAGGTCGGGGGGATTATTTAGCTGTGCTGTGCCTCTCACTCAACTCTCCGTGAACCGCCTGTGGAACCAGGGGTCAGTGACTCCAGGTTTCATATCATTTTTCCCCCCTTCCACTCCTCTGCTTATTTGGGTGAGCTAAGGAGGAGGCAGGAGGGCCTGCGGACCCCCTATCCCAGAGCTCGCTCTGACAAGTAACGCGGCACACGCACGTAGGAGCGGGGTCAACTGTGACACGGAGAGAGTGAGGAGGTGTGAGGGTGAAAGGGCGACCGAGGGAACGGCATAAAACCCAGGACTACAGATTGATGAAGTGGGAAGACGTCTAAACATCAAGCTGGGTTGGACTTGTTTTTGTGCTCAACAATTATACTTTATATTTTTGCTTTATTTGTTATTTTGAGGAAGCGATAAAAGCACCTTTGATTCACATTTGCTCACTATGCAGTTTTACTTCTCTGAACTACATGTCGAAAACCGCTTAGCGAACAACAAAATCTTTGATGTGCAGGAGAAGCTGACAAAGTTTTTGTAAAGCCTTGATTATCAGTAAATGATATGAACTCGCAGGCGGGGAAGCTGGAGAGGATAACGGTGCAAGGCCCAGTGCCAAACACGGTTTCTACTTGGTTTCAGTTTTGTGCACATATGCATAGAAGTAAGGCCTTTGCTTTGAAACTTAGAAACTTTGTGGGGGGAAAAAAAGCACAACTTAACAAACTGGAGAGGTAACTAATGGGCACAACAGTTGCCTTCAGCCACCACGCTCTTTCTGGATTGATATTTATTTCTCCAGTGTCTCGTGTTCATTTGTCCTGATGCTTCCATCATCTGGGATGACCACATCGGTCACCACGATTATCCTCTGCTGCTTATCAGTGATCAAAATGTCCTGTTGGTTGACCATTACCGTTTCGTGGTCTAGAAGTCGCACAGGATAATCATTCTCTACCCACTTTCACCCAGTGGTCTCCGTTTTGTGTTTCTGCACAGATGTTTCTGCACACTACACCAGCCAGTTGGTTATGACGTGCATGTTTTCCTTTTCTGCTGGTATCTTACACTCCGCTGAGAGATGCTGGATGTTTCCTGGGGCCTCTTTGCACATTCCAAGATAATTCTGGCTGGAAATTGCTAAAAAAAGAAACAAAGGCACTTCCTGTTTTTTTTGTTGTTTTTTTTTTTTAGGAAGTTGAACTTTTATTTTACTTACGACACCTTGTTTCATTTGTTTTGTAGCGATTAAAACTGTAAATTTTAATATATTTGCTTTTTAGAATTGAGAACAAAGGTTTTAAATGTGGTTTTAGAAATGTGTTCCAAAATTATTGTGAACATTTTTGCAGCTCAGAGTGAGGAGAAATAAACTCTCTAAACCATAATCAGTGAGATATATAATTAAGGAGTGGAAAATATGAAGACAGGGATAGAAATGTTTTCATTTACTCATCACAGAGACAAAAAGTACTTCATTTGATTCGCTTACAAATTCACAATAAACAGGTTTTAATCTTTTTCGATTATCTTTCTGATGTCAAAGAGGGTAAATATTACTTTTTAAAAATAATATGAATCAGCTTTTGGCAGATGTTTTGGACGGTAAATTAAGTGGTAAATTATTGAAAGATAACTGTTAGTAAACAAGAATAACACATAATAGAAGATCAAGAGATTGAAACAAAGTTACATGTAGAAATTTAAGCCGAAGAACAACCAGTATTGGTTTGAATTTCTAACACGAGTACAGTACTGGTGTTAGAAATCCAATTCTAAGAGGTGTCAGCAATTATTACGCCAGCTTTATTTCTGTAATGTCAATAAAAATGTCCATTGACTATTAAACACAGCCAGCAATAGTAACCGTAAACAGCGGTTTCTGTGTTTATTTACCTGCTCTTCTTCAGCCGTCAACATTTCCACGTTCAGCTGATGAAAGCCTGTAGAGATGAAACAAGACAAACTATAAAGTCGTCTTTTCAGTCTTCCTGTTATCTCCCTAAAAGCTAGCTCCGTCCTTCCCCGAGTATAAACCCCAGACAAGTCTCGACATGTTCGAGAAAATACAGTTTCCTTCCTCTGTCTGTATTTTTAAAACCCGTCAGTGCCACTGACGGGTTTTAAAATAGCTACATTTGAGTCTTCTCCACTCGGTTCTTGAACAAAGAATGTCTTTGGGTTTGTGACAGGTCACAAGGAGGTCAAGCTGAAAAATCATCCGGTTCTGGTCGCCAGTCGTCTCACCAATTTGCTCGAATTCACGCGGCTTAAATGTAAAATTTCGGACGGTCTCGAAATGGCCTTTCAGTGTTCAAAGTGTCCTTTCTTTCTTTCGAAACAAAAAACGCGTCATTGTGCTTCTTCAGACTCTCAAAAGTCACAGGTACACGTACGCAACGTGATCACATTTCAAGACCATCACAGTGTGCGTGCATGTGTTTCTCCTTACAGGTTAATGCTGTAACCATACTTACCTGAAACGCACACACCTCGCCGCACTCGAGGGTCAGAGAGAGAGAGACGGAGGAACAGATCAAAGAAAAGGTGGTTAGAAAAGAACATGAGGAGACACCGGGCTCCACGAAAACACGGGGATCTCCTTACTGAACACAAAGGGGCAAAAAGCTCCCATCCAGCGGAACAGGGGAGGGTAGGAAAGGGCTTCAGATCAAAACAACGCGCTACATGCGGAAAGGTGAAGCGTAATCATTCATCAGCGTAATTACAACCTGAGCCCACTTACTCTTTCATTCAGCCAACGGAGAAAAGCAAAGAGGGAGAGGAGAGAGTAGAGGTGTTAACCGCACACTGGGAAATGGCTCCTGTTTTTTTATTTTATTTAAATAAAAGCAGTTGAGAGACAAATTTAGAAAGAAGAGCATTTATTTTCTTTTTTTTTTTTTTTTTTAAAGAACGCTCTTTGTTCCTATCATGACTGTAATTCTCTCAATTTCTCACCCCTTCCTATACTTAAACAAATAGTTCGGGATTTTTACATTGCCCATAAAAAATATTCATCCTCATTCATTTTTTACCCATTTTGTTGCTTTTACACAACTAGCTTTAGACCACCCCTAATGCTAATGTCAAATTGAAACCCGTTTTCTACAAAATGATGACAATTAAATAAAAATGTCAGACACACAACAGATGATTGCATAAATATTCACCCGATTTAAAGTGACTGATCTAATTTAACAGACGTCCGGCCAGTAGGCGCTGGTAGTGGAATGGAGATCACCTGAGTGCAGTGAGTGTTTTTCAGGTGATTGTAGTATAAAGATACGCGGGTCTAGAATGTCCATTCACTGGTTAATCAGTATCTCTGCCGTTGAAGCAAATTGGAACTGTTCATGCTGTGATTTAAAGGTACATGTCAGGGGATGGAAGCAAAAAGGTCCTGAACATCCCCTGGAGTTCAGTGAAATCCATCGTCAAGAAATGAAAGGAACATTTTTTTTGTTTGGGTTTTTTTGCATGTTTCTCGTTACAAAGGCCAAATTTTGTTGATCTTGATTCTGATTGGAAAAAGCAATAAAACAGGGTACAACATCCAAGAAGGGGTTTTAAGCAGGCACTGTATCATGGAAAGCAGACTTGCTGAGTTTGCTAATAAGCATAAGACAAGTTAGTCGGAAAAGAATAATCCAAACTTGTTTTATTATCAGTAAACAAGCACAACAACTTTCCAAATGCTTGGCTCTGTCACGCTCTTATTGGTCAAAGTGAAGTGTGACTTAGCAATGTATTAAAGCACACACTTCCCAAAAGTGGTGTCATATGCAGTGTCTCTGTTCTGTTTTGTTTTTTTCTTTTGTGGTGCACAGTGCCAGCTGACTAATATTTACTTCTTCTGTGTAGGTGTGACTCATGCTGGCGATGCCCAGAGTTTTACAGGAATAGAGTACGTTTGTTTAACGTGGCGTCGAAAGCCTGGAGGCACGAAATGTTTTGCAATCAAACACCATGAGGCGGGATCTCTCCCCACGTTTGGCGAATCGGCTGCTGGTGCAGCAGGGTGGAGTGTCAGTTTTCTGAAAACAGCATTTTATTTCTCTCCAGATGTTTTTTTAATGTTATGGTTTTTTGAAATTTACATCCCCCCCCCCCCCCTCTTCCTAATTTTTTTCTTTTCCTGTCATGTTCATTTTAGCAAAGACTCTTGACGATCTTCCTAACAAGCCACACATGTTGAGTTTTGTTTTCTAATTGCGCTCTCACAAACTCACTGACATGTTGATTATTGCGCCCTGGGAAGATTACCAACTGCTTTTCATCTTTCTCACTTGTTTCTCACTGGTTCCATAAACTGATGGCCTTCTAACTTTTTTGGGAAAAGGCTCTGAGATCCTACACACATTGATAGAATCAACAATTGCATCCTTATGGCCAGTTTTTCATAGCAACATGTCAACAGGCCATTGCATACACCAGAATGACCCAATAAGAAAGGCCATACTTCACTAAGCTCTTTAACTTAAGACTGTATACTGCTGCAGTTGAGACAATATTGGTTTATTGTGCCCAAAAGGTGAGATAGCCTTAGTATGAGTGTGGAGAAGTAATAAGCTAATGTGACTTTAGCATCTGAGAAGGTTAGTAATCCATTTAATTAATCAAAGATCAAAATAATCCATACAGATTTCTTTATCTCTATCTGGAAGCTTAATTCTTTTTGTCATCAATCAAACTGCATACTTTACAACGAAAGAATGAAAAGTATATGTTATAAAATATATATTTATTCTCAGGGTTGCAATTTTGATGTTTCAGTTGGAAATTATATTTTACCTTGTCACCGATAGAACCAACAATCAACCTATAGTATTGGGATTTTGGTGGTTGGTGTGTTTTTGAGTGTGTGTGTGGGGTGTGTGTGTGTGTGTGTGGCCTTGTATTTGCTGAAGAGTAAGGTCCATTTTTACAAGAAATACTATGTGGCGAGGACCAACTTCCCCTTATGGTGTAGTCGGCAAGAAGAGGGGTTTCTTTTTGGGTTATGGTAATGGGTAGGGTCAGGGTTAAATGAGTGGAAGTAAATGCAAAAGTCCCTGAGAAGATGGGAAGACATACTGTTTGTGTGTGAGTCCGATGAAAACAGAATTTTTCTGGTAGCGTGGCCGTGCTGCTGCAGACTCCACACCTTTCTACAATCACTCCATGATCTGCTCCTGAAACTCAACCTTTCCCAGTAGAGTCAAGCCAAGTGTACCTGATGTCTGATCGAGTTCATCACCAGCTCTTACCCTGCTCCACGTTTACTTCTCATGTTCTCTGTGCCTCCAAAGGTTGAAGCTGTTCCGTTGGCTTCATGGGCCAATTCTGGATCCTACCGAACGTCTCCTCAGCCATTCAGATATCCACACACTCCACAGTCGTCCACTGAAGTTTTCCCTCAAACCTTCATCGGACTGCCCGCTCTCCAACACACTCTGTTCAGTAGCAAACCAGATCCCATAGGCCATCTGCTCTGTTTCCTGTAAATCTGCATGAAGAATCCATGAATCCACAAACATAATTCCCCCCTATCCACCACCAGGGTCATTCCTTTCCCTTGACACCGGCTTCCTTCCCCCAGAACTGTGAGTCAACATCACTTCCTGTTCACCAAGAGTTATTTTCATGCCAGCTTCCTAAAACTGACACCCAACCTTTCATTCTGCTTTGTGTCAGGAAAATACCTGGAAACATGACAACAGGTGATCACATTAAAATGTCTAGGCAAAAAACTTTAGAAATGTATGATATCTAACTTCTTCCAGTGAATATTGAACATATCACTAATTAAATCTTGCACATAATTATCCAAATGTCTCTCTAAAAAGTGAATGCTGCGTAATATGGTTTCTAAATATCTGACTTAAGACTAAAAGGGGAAAGGGAGAGAAAGGTTATTGAGGTCTTGGCTGAAATAAAAGCCTTAGATAAATTGACACCATACTTCCTGCCTGGTTCTTGTTGAGTCACTCAGCAACAAACCTCCATAAATGAGACATTTCTGCACAACATCTGTCCAATCGAGCCTCAAAGTAAACAGTGTGAGTTTGGAATCTTGAAACCACAGCGACGCGGGGTTACAGGTCCACGAGATGTCATAGAATTGGTGATCATTTATTTTTTTATTTCAGTCTTGAAATAAGACTTGACATAGAGAACTTGTGAACATCTCTGACATTTCTGCAGAACGATCAAATTTCAGATCCTTTCCAACGCAGACGACCTTGAATTATAAGAATTAAGCATGAAATATAGTTGGAATTGAAGCCAATGCTTGAGTTATCTTCTGATTCACTTAGTTCTGGTTCCAAGGAACTCTAAATGAAAACCATCAAGGGCAGTACTCTAGGTTTTAGAAAGATTATTAGAAAATCTTTTTGTGTTGTTTGTTTTCTTATTTCCAGGCAGCATGGTCAGCAGTGTTTATGGCAAATCAGCAGGGACAAATATGTAGATTTATTTTTTTTATGCCTTGTAGTTAAAAGTCTGAAATCACTGTTCTTTCACACAATAATTGTGTGCCACTAAAGACTGTTGTAATTTTTAAGATAAAATAAGCCAAGTATCAGCAAACAAAAATTAGGATTTCTTTATCTCTTCTGCTTAGCCTCTGACAAATGTTTCTTTATTCCTTCGTATGCTGACTAATGTGGAGCTGTTAAAGTGCGTGTCACTTCATCTGTTCCTGATTTCATGCTTTCTGAAACAAACCGAACCCCTCGCCTCGCTTTTCGACTGCTTCCGGTTTCTCCACCTCGGTCTTACCGGTCGACGTGTTTACCTTGCTCTCGTCTCTTTGTCCCGCAGGACTTCCTAAGCACCGCTCTGAGAGTCCCTCTGGGGAATGAAACCGACTGCGGGGAGGAAGAGGAACCGTGGCCCAATGAAGTCTGACGACAACAACAACAACAACAACACCAGGAAAGTTCACCTGCAGCACTCCATTCTGCTGTGGCTTCAGCTGGAGCTGTTTCCAGTGGTTCAGAGATGCTGCAAGTGTTCATTTGGCAGGAAACACCCCTCTGTTATTCTGTTTCAGTTCTACCTGAAACAAAACATGCACTGCATGTCTTTTGTAGATGTCTAGATAGTTTTGTGCAGTTGTTGCACTTTCTTCTGTGTGGGTCGCGTGCAGAAATATGTCTATAAAATGCAGTTTTTACTTTTTTTTATTATTTGACATGCTCATATCGGAAAAGCAGGCAGTGACGTAATATTCTGAAAGGCCCACCGGGTCTGCACAAGTCAGCGTGCAGAGGTTCTCTCCTGTGAATTAGTTCAGAAGCAGAGCACAAGTATCACCCTGTGGACGTAAACGGGATTACGCCCTGACTCAGGATCCTGAATCGCTGCAGAGCGCCATCTTCAGTGACAGCTAAACTGTAACTGATAATTACTCAGATTACCAGTTACTGTAATCTGAGTAACTGATATGATTTGTCTGTTTTGCAACATAGTTGGATTTCTCCACATTGTAGGTCAACCATCTCAGCGTCAGGATTCTGTCTGTTCAACCTGGACTCGCTTCAGAAATCAGACTTTTATTACAATTTTTGTTCTTTTAATTTATGAAACAAACCCGTCATTAATATCTAAGAACTGTCTCACTTGTGGCAAGAGTGACTGGAACAACACTGAAGGTGGCCTTTTAGTAACGGCGAAGCATCTCTGCTTCTTGCACTCAGATTCCTGAGATTTATATTTATAAAAGAGTTTTTGTTAGTTAGACTATATCTGTTTCTATGAAGATTCATTTTCCCAGAGACAGAAATGCCCCTTTCCTTTGTATTTTAGACCACAGGTTCACAAATTTTTCCAATCCATGTCGCTACAAAGCAACGTTTGGTTCGAGACTCTCTTTACAGAATATGCGTGCCTTTACAAAATAATTTTTTCTTCACTTTTATCTGATATTGAGTTTATTATTCATTTTGTTTAGCATAAGTGCTGCCTCATATCTTTTTAATTTACTTATCAAGTCGTATATTATGACTTTTTGAACTTAATATTTACGTCATTATATGTTACACAGTAAAAAAAAAATATTTTGTCACCACCAGCTCCTCTTTTGATTATAAGAAAATGTGAAATATTTTATATTAATCACATGTCAAATTTGATTCCATCCCCACAGTTCTTTGGGTGTTTTTGTTTTTTTTGTTTTTGCAGCAGGAGCAGTGTCCTTCACTGCAGGGCTGCACGGTTCCTTCTGTCTTTTCCTTCACAGAAACGTATCCGTTTCATGGGATCAATGTGAATTTATAAATTCAACTGGCAGCCAATCAGAAAGATGAGCATGGTAACCAAAATTTCATTATGTATTTGTAAGTATATTTTATAATATTGATTGAAAAAGAGGTAATATTTAATTTTAAAAAGTATAATTAAAAATGTATGATGAAAAAAAATATATATATATATATATATATTTATTTATTTTTTCCTCCAAAGAAAAAATTCTCATCTTCTGTTAAATTTTCTGATGCTCTGGTACGCCCACTTTGAAAAAACACTGTTTTAGGACATTTAAGCTGATATTTGCAGTCTCAAAAAAAAAAGAAGCATATTTTAGCCAAATTAAATATTGCTTCAAACTCATATCAACACTTGTTACTCTGATGTGTGGACCCGGGACAAATCCCCCATGTCTTTCTTTTATTTGATCTCCGCTTTTTCTTTCCACTTTTTTGTTATTTCTCAGAGTTTATGTGGAGGTCAGACCATCTCTTTCCATCTGCGCCTCCTGCTGACCTGGAACTATTTTCTTCTGCCCTTCATACCTGTCAAGTCTGTGTGCTTTTCTGAATGGAAAGCAGCTCTCAATGCCTGACTGTATTTACTCCCGTGAGGTCACGCCCGCGATCCTCTCTTTTTCCACCCACAAACTGCCGCCTCTGCCACGGCCCATTTGGCTACATACATAGGAGCACGTGTGCGCAGTCACTTCATAAAACGCAAATGTGCAATGTGCTCCCTGTGTAAACACGGACTCTCGCAGTTGCTCATAGACACAAGCACCCGAGCGCGCATGCGGAACTGTACTGCAGCCTCTTTCCGTCTGCTGACGGCACATCTGCGGCCCAGATGTGGAGGTGCTGCTCGAGCCGGGATGTTTTGCATTCCCCCCGTGGTACATGTGAGGCGTTCCCGTGGGCCGTCCGTCTGACTGCATTTGTCTGTGTGTCATTGGGATCTGTTTGCCTCAGCCCCTCGTTGGCTGGCTGCAGGGGTTTGGGTACGTACGTTTGCATGCTAATACGGGCCAGATGTGGGAGGCTGAATCAGGTGGAGAGAGGAAACTCCAGCCCTTGCAGGAGGAAGACGCAGCGTGTGTTCTGTGCGACGGCCGGGACCTCACATACAACAAAATCGTCCGAGCTTAACAACTAATGGTGCAGAAAATTATTATTTTAACACCCCAATCCAAACAGACATAAACAGGAGCCAAACACCTGAACAAAGAGCACAGATTTTGAATTTTGTTTTGTTTGTTTTTTGGAGAAAAAAATATTTTCCTACATTTCAAAGCCAACCATTGTTTTAGGAATCTGTTACAGCAACGCATGAATTGTGAAGAGGGCATCTTTTGTCTACTAAGTGCATCTTAATGACTGATCTCATTTGAAAGCCATTTTAAGCTTGAATAATAATTTTTTGTGCAGTTGTTGTACAGATAGGATTATTGTTTTCAGAATTGGACAAAACTCTTTGCTTTTTCCTAAGAAAAATCTTGATTTTGTAATAATCAAATTCCTAACATGACAGATGACATCCTTGACAATTACCTGCTTTAAGTTACTCAAGCAGGTCGTCTGACCCGGCCTGAAGCTGTAGGGTAGATGTTTTTGTATGTGTTAAAGATTGCATTTTATAATTTTGATACCACTCTCTCACTATCTTGTGTATCTGCACTTCATCTTAGGAAGACGTGTCAAAGGAAAACTACACTCCAAAATCATGTTAAAATACATTTTATACTGCAGTATAAGCCATCTGATCACCAGGTTAGCCTGAAATCATTATTTTTTTTGGATATTTCAAGAATATCCACCAGAATTTCCACAGGTTTTGTATATCATACCTCTAATGAATTGCTATGCAAATATCACAAAAGTGACACAATAATAATTTTGCTTATCCTTGTCTTTCATGATAAAGACTCACTCACTTGGCATGCAGGATACTTGAAACCTAAATTGATATTTAAGGTTTACTCCCAAACTTTACCAGCAGTGCCAAAAACTGTGGGCAGTTACCCAGGGCTGCATTACAAAGGGAGTGGCACATGCTTTTATTCATTTGCCCTCAAGAGGCAATTAGTCTCCTGTTTGCTGGTTGTCTTGATTTTACCCTGACTGAACTGCATTTTATTCCACCTGAGAATGAATGTAGCTGATTTTCTTCATTTTTAAATGGCTAATGGGTTGCAGACGGAGGGGGCCATTCATTCGAGAACCACAAGCAACTGAGTGACTAACAGCCCATCTATCAATCACTGGGCAAACTGGACAATGCTCATGTTCATACAGCACCAGCTAAACAAATGCCTTTTCTTTGGGAAGTGGAAGGAAACCGGTGTTGTAACGACTGATGTAATTTTAAATCATACATATACTTCCTTGGCCCATCGCTATGTACATAAGCCCAAGCATCCATTTCCATACTGGGCTTTTTCCTTAGCCAAGTTTTGCCGTTGGCCAGCGTCTCCACAGCTGGCCTGGAGCAGATTCCAATAAGTCTCTAGTCCAGCATTTGTTGCCCTCACAACACCTGCTCAGGGGTCACGGTCCTGGAGTGAGACGTCTCACCACGGAGTAGAGTTTGCGTATGTCGACGCACGTGAGCATAGAGTGTTGGAGCAAAGGGGACATGGAGGATGCTTAAACGCACAATCACACATAACCGAAACAGCATGAGGTGCCATTGTGTCGTAATCACTATAGCTGGCCCTAAATAACCGGTGTGTCCTCCATCCTTCACTCCAGTTGACTGAGTCTTGCAAGATTGCAACAGTCAGAGACGGAGAGCAGGAATTCCCCTTTGATCAAAGTGTCCGTTATTCAATGGGATGTGGCGTTGCTGGGGCAGGGGGGTGAGGGGGCCGGGCGTAGAGAGAGAGAGTACTCAATTGTCTCGTCCCTTCCTATATTCGCCCCCACCATCAGGCCAATACGGAGATCGTGACCTTTCTGCCCCCTGTTCCTGTGCTCATAGAGAAACGCTTTCTGTCATGTGTGTGTTGCTACTGAACAGCCGCCTTTCAGAAATGTGTCCGTTCCAATTGTCACACACAACTATGTCTTTCCTGCTTCAGCTGGGATGTGCGGACCGAAACGTTTGCTGGAGGGTGGGGGGTTGGGGGCTGCGAAGGGGGAGCTTTGGGAATAGATTAAAGACAAAAGCTGACAAGAACGGGACAAAGGACAAATTGACTGCGTCGCTCAAGAGTGCAGAGTGTGTTAGTGAATGCAGCATCTGTTAAATGGAGTGTCGTGGCAGTTTTATATATATATATATATTAAAAAAAAAGAAACCACAAGCGTTTTCTGGGAATGGCAGGGGGGAGCTGTTTGTTTCAGAATCTGGAGTTATTTATGCTTTGTTTTATCTGTGTGTACAGACAGACCATCAAAGACTCTTTAGTAGAACATTTGGTCATCAACAGCGCTTTTGTGTTTGACAGCTGTAAAACATATTGAGTCTAGGAACCGTCAGGTCTTCAAAGAGCGCATCTGCAGCCTGCAGAAGATGCAGTGAAGGTCAAGAACCGGTAACTATTTACCAAGTACAGTTAAAAATGGATATTTACATGCATTCTATAATTAAACAACCTGCTCTTCCTCATTGTCTTCCTTACATTAAACCAGACTAAGTTTTTCTTGTTTTATATTGGCTAGGATTACATTATAACATTATTTAAATTTACTAAATGCCAGAATAATGGCAAAGACAATTTTTTGTTGTTGTTATTTTTCATAAAAATGTTTTATTACGCTTTTAGTTCTGGAGTTTATATAAGCTAAGATACGAGAACAAAATCTCTTGTTCATATCAGCAACTCCACCTTTCCCTAAATGCATAAAATGATTATTTGAAAGCATCTTTTCGAATTTATTTAGGTTCTTTCGTTGTAATGTCTGATGCATGAGTTGACAAAAGAAAAAAGGAAATTAGAAAAAGAAATCATGTGTAAGGCTGCACATATTGCTGTTGTATGTTTTACATGCCTTAT
Organism: Xiphophorus hellerii; assembly: GCF_003331165.1. NCBI lineage: Eukaryota > Metazoa > Chordata > Actinopteri > Cyprinodontiformes > Poeciliidae > Xiphophorus > Xiphophorus hellerii. The sequence continues at coordinate 20,535,146 of NC_045690.1, forward strand.
CTGCGTAAACAGTTACAAAACTATCCTGCACCATATGCAGCAAACGAGTCCCTACCATATTACCACTCATTTGCAGAAACAAAATGATATTTATAACAGATGTTTGGGAACCTTAGAGTCCATCAAACACCTTATACATGCTATCTTCGGAACTGCACAACACACAGGAACCCAGAGGTCACATTTACAGTATTTGCAGTATGAGGCGTTTGCATATTCTTTTTTTTTTTATCTAATAATGATCAAATCAAAACTCTGTCTATGGAAAGTGACACTTTTTGTGAATTACATTGAGTTAAATCAGTATCGACCCCCTGCATATCATGAAGAGCATGACATGGGAGTTTTGCATCTCTGGCGGCCTCTTGTGGTATAAAATTAATACTACTTTAGATTAGTGCAACTGTTGAGCCACCAGAGGCCAGTATGCCGCCAAAATCGGAGCCTGCCTTGAAATTCCGCTGTCAAGGGAGGACAGCGACGAGCATCATCATAACCCCATTGTACATTCTCTCCATTTCCCCTGACTTCCGTGTTTATTACATGTTTACACTTTTGTTCCCCCCCTTCCCACCTTATTTTCTTGCACATTTTTTTGATTGTGAGTCAGTTTTAGTTATTGATGCTCTGAAGCGCTGAACTTTGCTAAGACAGGCAAACATAAAGTGTTTGAGTTGTGGCTCAGAAAGCAGCTTGTGTCTCTCGTCTGACCTGCAGTCCTCTCAAGCATGAGTCTGCTAAATCTATCACCCTGTCCCCCTCTGACGCTCACCCCTGTTTTTCCTCTCAGTTAAAACATTTTCTCCCCTTTTCCCTCCTACTTATTTGCCGTCTCGTGCTTTTCCTCCCTGCGTTTCCCCTCGTCTCTGTTTATTTGCCCTGAATTTTTTCCTCACTTGTGTTTCATATTTTACGTTTCATATATTACACTAACTTTTCTCTCGCTTTGATAAATGAGACCGACATGTAAGAAATATACTTGAACCAGGATGTAGAAAATGCACATGAAGACTAAATTAGCTTTTTAGTTTTCCTCTACCACCAGAGTGTTTCCCACATTTTTTCCTCGCAGAAGAACATTCTCATCTAGCCAGGAGGCTGAATCAGCCCTGACCACAAGACTATTTTTTTCCATCACATTTAGCTTTACACGGTTATGTAGCCTGAGTGTCCAAAATTTAAATCAAATCTAGTTAAAAATTTAAATAAATTGTGATTTCTATTTGAAAAATACAGCAGAGTAATTTGAAAACGGAGCTGTCCACTGACCACTACCTGGTGGTGAGTTGGCTCTGGCGGTGGGGGAGGACGCCGGTCAGACCTGGTCAGACCAAACACCTTTCTGCGATTTATGGCTCCACGATGCGGTAAACAGTTTTTCTTCTGAAACCCACTTCCTTTAGCTTTTTTGTCCCTCAAGATGGCAAATGAACGATTACCTTTCTCCACTAGATCATCTCTTAATTTTCCCGTTTGTGGTAGGTGGAAGTTTTCTTGAGACAGTGCAATGTCATGTAAGCCTTTACGGCATATCTACCACCTTCTGCTTATTCGAAGAACCAAAGATATCGACTGTTTGAAAGCCGAGTTTGAAAAAAGAAAACATATTCACAAACACACAGGATCTGTGTGGTCCCCACGCCTCAGCTTCTCGCCTTCCCCACACTAACTGACCGTCCACAACAATATTTGCACCTTCTTCTTTCCTGAAGCACCAGCAACAGGAAGCAGAAGCAAAACATTGAATTTTGTGAAACTTTAACTGATGGACAAAAGGTTAGAAAGATCCCAGTTTGGAGTTTATGCGCTTAGATGTCCAGGAGAAGAGCTGGTCATTTCACCCCATCGCCACTTGACACTGTTGCGATTTTGGGCTTTTCAAATCTGACCTTTTGGATAGGAAGCAGAGTCATGTTTACATGTGGTGTGTGTGTGCTACCAATTATCCTTCCGTCCATAACCATGAGTACATGGGCTACTGTATTTTTTATCACTCTAATGAATATCTACCAGTTAAAGGTCACTTATAGGTATTTTGACACTGATTTTTATTATTTTATTGGATTTGATAAAACATTTTCAGAAAAAAATCTATACAATTCAAATATGAGATTTAGGCATTTCTTTTACTGTTTATTGCATACTCCTGATTTATTTACGTACTTAACCACAAAGAATAATAAACCAATGCACACTGATTTAGGTATATCAGTACAAACTGATTTCTTCATAGTTATAAAATGACTTCCCTGCATGTCCTTCCTGTGTCTATTAGTTATTTTCCCAAAGCTTGTCTAGCCCTCCTCCTCAAACAGCTGTGGTGCTTCCTGTTAATCAGACTCACCTGCTCCTCGTGCCAGTAATCATTGCCTCAGTATTTAAGTTCCTTGTTGTCATTTACTCCTTGCTGCACTTATCATGTCATCTCCTCATTGTTCCTGGATTCTGATATCTTATCATGACTTCTGATGCCATGCTGCCATCTGCTACATACGGCTGTTGATTATCTAGGTAACAGGAATATGAGAAAGTAGTTTCCATCTTTCTATCAATTTCTTCTTGAACAGTTGTGACGTTTACAACGAAAACGCTGACTTAAAAACATTCAGACCTCGATTAGCAGACATTCCTCTCCCCTTAAATGATCCCAACATTAACTTAAGTTTATGTTGTGCAGGTGTATTAAGTTAATTCACAAATGTGGAGAGCTCAGGGTAAATGATGGGTTTTATTTAGGCCTAACCTTAGCAAAGACACACTGTCCCTGCGTCAAACGAGCCCCTACTCTCTTTCTGGCCATGGACTGCAGGGCAGGACAGCAGCCAAACGCTCCTCATACTAGTAAAAGTTTCAGCCCGCAAAGTTACATTTTATATTGCTGGGTTGAGCTCCATGGTCTGCTCTCACAGTCGCCATTGTCTTTGAGCCTTTACAGCTCTCCATCTGCAGGGATTCTACAGTCATGTGACATTGCCTCATCCTCTGCCTGCAAAACTCCTTCCTTTTTTTTTTTTCATCCCCACCCTGTTTGACAGCTGTTTTCGTCCAACTTTCTGAACAAATATCTAAGCTATCTGGCAAGTACGCTAAAGTTCCGCCTTTCCCAACATCATTGTTTGTCACTTCACTTCATTTAGCTTTTTCCTGCATGCACAGACAATGTTCAGTGTCAGAGGAGATCTTGTTTGTGTGTTTGGTGCTGACTGTTTTGTCTGTGCGAATCGCCATGCGCGACGCTCAACAACAAGATCAACAAGTAGGAATTTGCTGTTATACAGATGACGCTCAGATCTATTTCTCTGTAAAATCTGGCAATCCTCATGACTAAAGAAATGGACGGCACGCTACTTTAAGTTTAAACGAGAGCAAGAAAACAATGTTCACCCAATACTTGCAGCCTTGCAGACTCAGTCATACCTCTTTTACTTTGAATTTTGTCAGTTCACCATGAACTTAAAAACCTTTGGAGATTTTTAAAGAAAATAAATAAATAAAAACATAAAGCAGTGCATATTTGTAAAATGAAAGGAAAGGTTAGATGTTGTTCCCCAAATTAAATCTGTTTTCAGTCCCACTAGTTCAATTATTTGCAGTGCCAGGCTCCATTGATTTCACAGCTGCAAATCTTTTAGGGGTGTCTCTTCAATTTTTTTTTTTTTTTTTTTTACAAGATAGCTCAAGTTTTAAAAGGAGCGTCTGAACATTGATTCTTATGTTTTGTCACAGATCCTCAATTAGGTGTAGATTAAAACTTTGACTGGGCCATTCAAGCACATAAATATGATGCGATCTAAACTATATCATTGTGGGATTACTCTGTGTTTAACTCCTTTTATCCATCATCATACCAACTCTGACCAGTATTTTCTTAGCAATTTCTCTGTTAGTTGGTTTCATGTTTGTTTTTTTTGTTTTTGGGTTTAACCTTTCTTCAAACTGAAAATAAATAAAGGAGATTTTTAATTAAAAAAAAAAACTCCCAATACAATCTTCCAATCCCAAACCAAAGTCCTAATAGCGTACTTCTCAAGATAAATAGTTTTTTCTTAAAACATATTCATTCCCTTTCTGCAGAACCGCCACTGTAACATGATGAACATTATCCTGTTATCTTGGGGCATGTGTTGTCCAGGGCTGTGGTCCCTGGTTGGTAATAATACGTTAAATTTATCACAGGGGTAATGCAAAAAACTTTTTATAAGAATTAATAAGTTCAATAGCTGTAAACCTCCTTCGAATCTCAGCCAAGACTGCTTTTTCTTTTCTACCCTTTGACAAATTTATAGCCATGTTTTGACTGAACAAGCCAGTCAGCTAATAAAAGATAGAAACTCTGATCTAAAAGTGAAAAATATATTTAATAAAAACTTCAACAAACACTTGTGGTTTCGGTGGTGTGTGGACTGGATCTGATTTGCGCCGCAGACTATACTGTAAACACTGTGGTTGGATCATATGACAAGAAGATGCTCTGCCACAACGCATGATTTTCTGCTCCGGGTCTAATCTTTACAGGATTTTTATCTTGCAACAGACAGGACTTTATGCCTGCAAAAACATATACTTATTGTACAGAGGATACAGGGCTTGATTATGTCCCGAGGCACCGAACCATACATGCAGTCTCTTCGGTAGCTTTTTAAAATGAGTAGTATTTCGAACTAGCTAAACACTCATCACTTTGTGGACCTGTGATTTGAGGATCAGTGCCTAACCGCACTCGCTTCGTCTGTCTCCAAAGCCACTGTCACCAGATCCGCTGCATTACAACTCACTCATCAGGCGTATTTTCCAATAGCCCCTAAATGGTGACGATGTTGACAGCAAACAAAATGCCAACCCAAACTTCTGCTTAAGTACCTACTACACATGCCCAGTATTATGTCACAGTAGGCAAACTAAGACTAGGAGCTCATTTGCTTGGAAAACTACATCAGAACAGGGCAAATAATGAATCAAACTACACCTATGTAAGATCACCACTACCTTTTTTCTACGACAACATGCCTTTTTATTAGTTGGTGCTGATTCCTCTAATTGGTAGAACACACTTTTGAAAACAAGACCTCATACCTGACACGATGTTGCAAACCCCTTAACTTTTTCATATTTCATGATCTTTCAAGACCAAAGTATTTTAGTAGGAGTTCATGACATAAAAATCAGACATGGTTTATCTTTTACAAATAGAAACCCAAAATAAATCATCTTTAGTTGCTGCTACGGCTGAGTTGTTTGATGTACAGTACAGACCAAAAGTTTGGACACACCTTTTAATTCAATGAGTTTCCTTTATTTTCATGACTATTGACATTGTAGATTCACACTGAAGGCATCAAAACTATGAATAACACATGTGGAAATATGCACTAAATAAAAAAGTGTAAAACAACTGAAAATACCCCTTATATTCTAGTTTCTTCAAAGTAGCAACCTTTTGCTGTGATTACTGCTTTGCACACACTCTGCATTTTCTTGATGAGCTTCAAGAGGTAGTCACCTGAAATGGTTTTCACTTCATAGGTTTGCCCTGTCAGGTTAATAAGTGGGATTTCTTGCCTTATAAATAGTCATGAAAATAAAGAAAACCCATTGAATTAGAAGGTGTGTCCAAACCTTTGGTCTGTACTGTATCTTTCTGACATCTTTCAATATCAAGAGACTGAATTTATTGCCTATTCTTTACAAAATTAGCCAGGCTGGATGGATGGTGCCTGTGAGTATGATTCTCTGTTAGATTTTGGTTTGGACTTTGACTGGGCCACTCTACCACATAAATATGATATGCAACAAGTTTTCTTCTAGGATCATCTTGTATTTAGATCTACCCATCATCCAATACTCTCAGTTCTTACTGGAAAAGATGTTTCACGGTGGGGATGGTGTGTTCAGGGTGTTGTGCAGTTTTAGTTTCACGCCAATCGCAATTATTTTATGTCAGGGGTGCCCAAAGTTGGTCCTCGAGGGCCGGCATCCTGCATGTTTTAGTTCTCTCCCTGGTGGTAATACCAATCTTTGCAGCATGTCAATGTACTTCTTAGGCCTTCTAATGAGCCATCATTGGATCCAGGTGTGTGAAACCAAGGAGAGAACTAAAACACGCAGGATGTCGGCCCTCGAGGACTGACTTTGGGCACCCCTGTTTTACATGTAAACTGAAAAGATACTTTTAAGTCTCATTTGTGGATGTCTGAGGCTCATCCAGTTACGAACGATACGCTGGACGTCTTGGTTGCTTCTCTTTTTGCTACTTCCACCACACTATTGCCTATCTTTTGTTTCAAAAATCTAAGAAATAGCTTTTTGAAACGTTGTGTTGGAAAAACACGACGCAAACTGAGAATAACGCTTTCCGTGTCCTTCCAGTGAACTTGACACTGTAACAGACGCAACTTAATCTCTAGTTAAGCCAAGATAAGCCAGATTTTTCTTTTGGAGATGTCAAAAAGTTCCACCATATCAGTTTTCACAAACATTATATACTGAACATGTGCATGAAGAAGCAACATACCAGTTCACGACACAGCAGAACACTGTGAATCCCACACTACCAATCCCAATATACACACACCATTCAGAATGATGTGCATCAAGCAAAATAAACCATCTTAGTCAAAGTCAGGACAAAGTCCTGCCCTGACTTTGAGATTCTTCAAAGTCAGGGCAGGACTTAATGTTGAACAAAAAACACAATTAGAACCATTTGAGTGTTTTTTTTTGACACAGCAGCAGACATGCGAATATCTTAAACAGTATTACAGCAGTTTTAATCAAAAAGCTGCAATGAATCAAATCAATTGACATGTGTCAATTGACACTTTTAATAAATGAAATGCATCATACTAAAGATGCACCGAGACAGAACAGATTTCTGAAATTCAGTCTTAGATGAATTTGTCACAAGAATCGTCAATGCTGTTAAGGTGTAGCAATAGTTAGTAGTTTTGCACCAATAAGAATTGCCCAGAATTAAACGTGGATATATTTCAAAATCTAAAGTGAAAAAAATAAAATAAAATAACAACTCAAAAACACACTGACAATGGAAAAGGAAATAGACTGGCGACCTATTCATGATGCACCCCTTCTAACACCCAATCTCTGGAGATAAGCACCAGCCGCCTCCCAAAATGAAATTCCTCTTAGGGTTTCATGCTTTTAATTTCTTTAAATGAATAAAATTAGAACAAACTCTAAGATTGACTTTCAGAAAGTAGAGTTGGGGGCAGAGGGGGGGGGGGGAATTTGGTGTCTCAGCTTTCTCCTTTCACAGCTGTGTCTGAAAGAGAAATAACCCTAACCTGCAACGTTGGCCTTTGTCAGTGTAAGGCTACTCTGACACTACTTAGGCAGACCACACACAGAGCGAGAGGAAGCTCAGCAAGCCCAAAAAGGAGGCGAAAAAGAAAGAGGCAAAGGGGAGAGGAGTTAACTGTCTTGTTATCACAGAGGGGGGAACAAAAATGAAATGGTGAGTAGTTTTTTCCGCCATAAAAACTTATAATGTATGTCCAGTAACCCCTAAGCCCCCTTCTGATTCCAGTGTGTTATCCTTTGCATTTCTTATCCAGAATCCTGTCTTCTCTTCAACAAAGTTGCTGCTGAAGTGAGCTGGGTTTATTTTCTTTTTTTATATGGAGTTTCCATCAAGCTCCACTCCCTCTGCGGTACCAGCGTGGCTGGCCAAGCAGCAGTAAAACGCTCAAAGGACATCAGAGATGGAAAGGAGACCTATTTGTCAATCTAACAAAATCTCCAGTGGCTGAGCAACCGGACAACATGCAAGCGAAAGGGAGCAACGCTCTGCTTAAGGCGTGCAGGAAAGCCAAGTGGCTCGACAGCTGCCGAGATATTTCTCATCATGGTTAGCGTACGGTCAGAATATTTTGGGGTTTTCTTTTTATGTACAGTCGCAGGGAAAGCCAACACACCGGAGAACATTCACTGAAAATGTAAGGAAGCTTTAGTTATACAAAAATTCAAGGAACGTTTTACGAGCGAGTGTGCAAGCCCAATGTGCAGCCTTTTGCCTTATCGTACCGAGTCTGCTGCGTGTGTTTGTGTCAGTTCTGTCACTGAAAGAATCTGCCAACTCTTAAGATCATGTTTTTTTTTTTCTTTAAAATGGAAAGTATGTCATATTTATCTGACAAGCTAACTCTGGTAAATCAGACATCTGGTGTTACAATACGACTACCAATGTCTGTTTCGCTCACCTGATCTGGTTTATTAGATTCAAGTCATGATTATTATTCAGCAACCTGTGGATGTGGAAAACAGAAAAAAACAGAGGATAAATTAGAACAAATCTTGGGTATCCATAAGACCAGATAAATTGATTGCAGCAAAAAAAACAACAACTCTGCTCTATTGACAGCTGCAAATGTATATTAAGACACATTTGTTAGCAACCCTGGTGAAGATGCATGAAAAAAAAAAAAACCTTGGAAAACACGAGATTCCAGCCAGATGTTTGGGAATAAAACCATCACAACTTAATGAAATACCGAGTCAGGCTTTAGCTGGAGCTGTGTGCATTGATGTGTGTGAAACCACCTCTATACACTTCTGTATAGGGGTGGGTCTGTGATGCTGTGGGCCTGTTTCTCTTCTCCCATTGGAAACTTGCTAGTGCACATTGTGTCATGAACCCATGTGATATAGCAGGTGATTTTAAGTAAAAATCTAGTGGCCTCTGCCGGTAAAATGGAAAACTGTTAGGAATTTTAACAAAAATAATAACCTGCAGCATATGTATAAATCTAAATCTTATCTAAAAGTCTTCCAGATTTAGTCTCCAGAACTAAATCGGACAGAAAACCCGTGGGGTAAGCACAGGAGAAAATGCAGTTCTCTACTTCACAAAGGAAATTTGTGTTTGCCCACATAAGGCGCCTTCAAACCTCGTGTTTAACGTTTTCATACTATTAAAATCCATGCTCCCTATAATCTAAAATCAGATGCAATATAAACGTGTTAGCTGTGTTGCTCTGTGACCTGGCTGCAGCCCAGGTCATCACATACCTCTGGAGGCTAAATAGGTGCAAGAACACACACTAATCTGCAAACACCCGATGCAACCGGTCCTGCCGTGCTGCGCCACGGCCGCTGTGCTGGGGGGGAAAGCAGTCATGTAAACCCTGTAGGCCCTGACAGCAGTTGTTTTGACTGAGAGCACTGAGGCACTGACTTATTGTGCAACACAAGGCAGAGACTTCAGCCCGGCCAGCTATAAAGCTGAATTCCCTACTGGAACCTCCTTTCTCCTGGAAATGTTTCCCCCAGGAAGGTGCAGTTAATCATATCAGAAACTACAGAGCTTCACACACAGTGGTGCGTACATATCATCAGTGCCTCACTGCTCTGGAGAGAATCCCTCCCACTGAAGTCAGTGGAATACTTGCTTTTCTTTTCTTTCTTTTTTTTTTTTTAAAGAGTTTTGAAGAGGGATTAAGAACCACATCAGTACAGACGGGGACAAAGAACTTTCCAGATGCTAATTAAATACCGTGCATGAAACAGATTCTCCCAGAAAGCCCACTGAGGCACCAAAACCAAACCGTCTGCCTAAGCAAGGCGGCACGTTATATTAGCTTGAAAAACTTGCAGTGTAACAATTTTAATTTTTGAATAAGAGGGAATCAGAGTAAGCAATATGGTGCAGACTCTCAGTCGGCCAGAGATGGACAATTCTGGCAACTGGGCATCATTTCGACATTTTTAGTTCTGAACACTAAGCGGAAGTACATTCCCAAAACTAATTGTCTAAAAAAATAGTTTATTTTATATAGCTACATTTTATTCGCCTTTTTCATTCAGTCTTGATTACATGAATTCAGTGTGAAATAGACCTTTAGGGTGATCTACTATAATAGAAAAATCCAGAAAAATCTCAAATACTCCAGAGAACACATAACAGAAATTGTATTTATGGGTGCACACACATTTAAGCTCTTTAAATAAAACTCGGAAATTTATTAAAATCCGTTATTTAAACTATTTTATAAACTATATTAAGATTAATTCATTACAAAATAAAACGGTATCAAGTGGTAAATCATGTACTTTATCCTAATTTCTTTGATACTAGTTTTAGTCACTTAACAAATGTTAGTTTGAGATTCATTTCTTTACTCACCAAAGATACATTTTCATGATATCAGAGGAGTAAGGGGAAAAGCTATTTTTGAGAGATCTGACTTAGTTCTTATCAAAAGTAAACTTCTTTGATGAATATAAATAACTTTAAATCTGAAGTTATTTAGATTTTTGTTCTTTAGTTTCTAGTTTTCTGTAGATGTGTTCAATACTTATTTGCTTTGTCCTTGCAGTTCTACAATCAAACCTTCATCTGTGGACACATTTGAGTTTTTGTTTATGGATTATTTGGGTTGCTGATGTTGATTTTATGACCCCATTAGAAATCAATCAATCAATCAATCAAATTTTATTTGTATAGCACATTTCAGCAGCAAGGCATTTCAAAGTGCTTTACATCATAACAAACACAGAATCACAAAGCAATATAGAATCAATCATTAAGTCAAGTTACATCAATAAATTTGTAATTGATTACATTTCAAATACAATTCTAAACAGGTGGGTTTTCAGTTGAGATTTAAAAGAAGTCAGTGTTTCAGCTGTTTTACAGTTTTCTGGAAGTTTGTTCCAAATTCGTGGTGCATAGATGCTGAAAGCTGCTTCTCCTCGTTTGGTTCTGGTTCTGGGGATGCAGAGCAGACCAGAACCGGAAGACCTGAGAGGTCTGGAAGGTTGATACAACAACAGCAGATCTTTAATGTATTGTGGTGCTAAGCCGTTCAGTGATTTATAAACTAACAACAGTATTTTAAAGTCTATTCTTTGAGCTACAGGGAGCCAGTGGAGGGACTTTAGAACTGGTGTTATGTGCTCTATCTTCCTGGTTTTAGTGAGAACGCGAGCAGCAGCATTCTGGATCAGCTGCAGCTGTTTGATTGATTTGTTGGACAGACCTGTGAAGACGCTGTTGCAATAATCAATACGACTGAAGATGAACGCATGGACGAGTTTCTCTAGATCTGGCTGAGACATTAGTCCTTTAATCCTGGAAATGTTCTTCAGGTGATAGAAGGCCGACTTTGTAACTGTCTTTATGTGGCTCTGGAGGTTCAGGTCAGAGTCCATCACTACTCCCAGGTTTTGGGCCTGATCTCTGGTTTTCAGTTGTAATAACTGAAGCTGTGCATTGACTCTAGATCGTTCCTCTTTAGGTCCAAAAATAATAACTTCAGTTTTGTTTCTGTTCAGCTGGAGAAAGTTTTGGCACATCCACACATTTATCTGTTCTAAGCATCTGTTCAGTGATTGGATGGGCTCTGAGTCACCTGGTGACATCGTAATGTAGAGCTGTGTGTCATCTGCATAGTTATGGTAGCTAATATTATTTCCTGTTATAACCTGAGCTAGTGGGAGCATATAAATATTGAATAAAAGGGGTCCTAGGATTGAACCTTGGGGTACCCCACATGTGACCTTTGACCTCTTTGATGAAAAGTTTTCAATTGAAACAAAGAAATCCCTGTTCTTTATGTAGGATTCAAACCAGTTAAGCACTGGACCGGAGAGTCCGACCCAACTCTCCAGTCGATTCAGTAATATGTCATGGTCAACAGTGTCAAAAGCTGCACTGAGATCCAACAGAACCAGCACTGTGGTTCTGCCACAGTCCGTATTTATATGGATGTCATTGAACACTTTTACCAGGGCGGTCTCTGTGCTGTGGTGAGCACGAAAACCAGACTGGAAGGAGTCAAAGAGGTTGGTTATCGTTAGGAAGCTAGTTAATTGTTTACACACAGCTTTTTCAATAACTTTGCTGATGAATGGGAGGTTGGAGATCGGCCTGTAATTCTGCATTAGTGATTTGTCCAGATTGTTCTTTTTTATAAGTGGTTTGATTACTGCTGTTTTCAGAGCCTGGGGGAAAACGCCTGACGAGAGCGATGAGTTTACTATTTGGATCAGATCAGCAGCAATAACAGGTAGGACTTTCTTAAAGAAATGTGTGGGTAAAACATCCAGACAGCAGGAACTGGAGCTTATTTGACTTATAATTTCCTGTAGGGTTTTATAATTAAGTAGTTGAAATTGGGTCATTTTTCCTGTATTTGTTTTGTTTGGGCACAGCATTGGTACTGACTTTATAGTGGATGTACAGATTAATCCTCTGATTTTTTGAATTTTCTCTGAAAAGAAGCTGGAAAACTGGTTGCAGGCGGCAATACATTGGAATTCAGGCGGTAACGTCACAGGAGGGTTTGTGATTCTGTCAACTGTTGCAAATAAAGCCCGAGCGTTGTTAATGTTTTTGTTTATGACATCTGCAAAGAAAGCCTCTCTTGCATGTTTTAGTGTTAAATGATAGTTACGTAGTCTTTCTTTATAGATGTCACAATGAACGTGGAGTTGAGTTTTACGCCATTTTCGTTCTGCCCTGCGGCAGAGTTGTCTTGCAGATCTAACTGTTTGTGCATTTCTCCATGGAGATTTCTTTTTACCAGACACAACCTTCATTTTAATTGGGGCAATGGAATCAATAATATCTGAGACTTTAGACTGAAAATCATTTACCAACTTATCTACATCATTACAGCTTAAGGGTGAGGAAGAAGAGTAGATTTGATTAAAAGTTTCTGCTGTGTTTTCAGTGAGAGAACGTTTTGTGATGGTTGCTGTTTGTCCAAGTGGGTTAAAAGATAAAGAACTTTCAAAGATAACAGCGAAGTGATCCGACAGGGCGACATCAGTTACAGAGACATTGGAAATATTCACACCCTTACTGATAACCAGGTCCAGTGTGTGTCCTTGAGTGTGTGTTGCTTGTTTGACATGTTGTGTTAGACCAAAAGTCTCTAAAATATTAGCGAGCTTTTTTGCCCCTCTGTCTTGGGGGTTGTCAACATGAATGTTGAAATCACCAACAATTATTAAACAATCATAATCAACACATATGAGAGATAGAAGTTCATTCAAGTCAGTAAAGAAATTTTCCACAAAAGTTGGAGTTTTGTATAAAGTTACAGTCAAAGTTCGTTTGTGGCCTTTAACCTCAATTCCAAGATACTCAAAAGAGGTGAAGTGACCCAAAGAGATTTTACTACAATTTATGGTATTCTTAAGTATTGAAGCCACGCCTCCTCCTTTTTTGTGTTTTCTATTCTCACTGAAGAAATTGTAGTTAGGAGGCGCAGATTCAATTAGTACGATCGATTCATTATTATCATTCAACCATGTTTCTGTCAGAAACATAACATCAATATTATGCTCAGTGATGAAATCATTAATTAATAGAGCTTTAGCACAGAGAGATCTGGTATTTAAAAGAGCTAGTTTAAGTGACTTGGAGGCCAAGAAATCTTCAGTCTGAGGTTCCTTTAGGCAGGGGAACAGTCTGATGTTTGAATTAGGTCCCCTATATTTAATGTTTCTGTTTCTTGTAAATTTTCTTTAAATAGAGAAATATTTAAACTTGAATTTGTTTTTTTTTTGTTGTTGTTTTTTTGCTCTTAAAATGCATATTAAATATCCATGTGTACAAATATGTTTGAAATGCATACAAAAATCTATGTTCATAGATGTAAAGGTGAAAAATTCAAAGGGGGTAGTGCTAACTGGGACTGACCAGAAAATCCTCATCTCTTAAATAGGTTTTGTTCTTAGTGTGCGACTCAAATCTCTGGCCACTTTAAATGAACACAGCTGCAAAAATCGAGCAGTATTAACTTTTACAGTCAGTGGGCCAGCAGGGTGTGTCACACCATTACAAAGTATGACTCCTCTCTGTATCTAACATTTTAAGGAATCCTTGAGAGGTTTCAGCAAAGCGGGAGCCACCGCTGTGGGGACCAGAGCAGGCTGGGATCTCAAGTAAATAGTCTTAGCCCGCCCAAAAAGACTCCCCCCGCAACTCCTTTACTACCCAGATAATGATTCATTACAGTTGCGAAGTTCCACATGTGAGTTTAACAACATATTATCCCAGTAAAGTCTGCCCTGCAAACCTTTGCAACAAACAAACACAATCTGTAATTAGACTACCTTGAAACTAAAGAAGTTGGAACTTTTTGGTGTTATTAGTTGGTGGTCTTGCCATTCTTAATTTCCAACCCGAGGCAATACTCGCGCTACTCTTAGCGAAAAATATTTGTGCAGGCTATTTCACGTTCATCTGGTGGAGAAGAAAAAAAAATATCTTAAAGCAATGTAGTATAAATACAAAACAAACAAAAACTGAAGCCTCAAGTGAATAGAAAGAACTACTTCTTGAAGTTGAAGGTGACACTTTCAGCTATTTCAACCTTTTCATTCTGCCCCAGTGGAACAAAGTTCTACCCTATGTGTTTGTGCCATCCCCTTACAGAATGATGCCCATAAGACCCCTACCAAATAAACCACTGACCAATGTTGGACTGCGGTGCACATTAGCTGCGTTTCCATGAGAAATCTGAGCAAATTTTGGTCTATGTTCTACTAATATTGACAAAAAATAATACAATTTCCCCATTGTGGCGTTTCTATTAAATAAGAAAGAAAATTTAAATTACCTGTGAATAGGCTTGTTCAAATGATTAAAAATCATTATCCCGGATGTAAAGAATTGATTATGTACATAATTCATTCATGGCACCAGTGTGTTAATCAGCAGATGGAGTGACAGGTCCCTTATGTTTGGGAGCCGCTATGTATGCAGCATTTTGGGGAAGTTGTAATTGGCGATTAAATTCAACTGACACACAAGTCTTTATGAACTATGCTGTGCTGTGAGCACTCGGGTGGAGTCAGCTGCACATTGTCAGAAAAGAAAGAAAAAACAAACAAAACAAATCACAACAAAGACTACTTCCTGTCACCCTTTTCTTGGTTTTCGCCGGTAGTAACATCCGGTTGTTGGTCACGTGGCTCGTGTGACGCAAAAATTGTGTTGCAGTTCTGCGAAATATATAATAGACCCTTTTCACATGACGTCACACAACTTCCGTTTTGGCTCGAAGCTGTGTATCCTTAGTTCCGGTGTACATAGTAAGTAATGATAAAGTTGTCTATTTCATATATATATATATATGTCATATATATATATATATATATATATATATATATATATATAGAGAGAGAGAGAGAGAGAGAGAGAGAGATGTATAAATCTGACAGCATATGTTGATCAGACAGATCACCGGAGCATGGAGTTTACACAGTCTCTAAAACATTTGCCTAAAATAAGATTTGAAGATATATCACGATTTGCAAACCAGTTCTCTCTGACAAAAAAATCTAAATTAGACAAAGGCTACAAATTCTTCACCGAACAATACCTGTTTGACTATGAAGGTAGGTATTTTTGTTTTGCGTAACCGTTAGCTTAGCATTAGTGAATTTTGTTAGCTAGCTAACTACGTGACATAACTGTTCCTTAACCAGAACTTTTTACTGTTTTTGAACTATAACGTTTTAGGCTCTAATCTTGATCAGATTATTAAATTATAGACTGGAGTTGCCACTCATCCCATAAAATAGGGATTTGTTTGTTATAAGCAGAGATGTCCGGTGCCGCCGCTGCTTTGTAATGCCTTTAATCGGACCACTTTTTCGGTAACGAATAATCTAACGAGTTCGTATTTCAAATCCAGTAATCAGATTAAAGTTATTTATCCAAATCATTGCACATTAATATTTTCTTGTGTATTTATTTTTATTCCTTCTTTGCGTCTTTGGGAGAGACTCTGTGACAGTTAGCAGTGACAGAAACATGAACAGTGCATGGAGATGCGCATTTTGTTGCTGGAAAAACAGAAATATCGTCAAGCCCAACTGTTATTTGTGGCTTTTGTCTTGTTTTTTCTAAACTTATAAAAAAGTAATAAAAAAGTGAACCTCTAACGTTACAGCGCTGACAGGCGGCCGTGTATATCTTTCCTAACTGTGGCTAAAGCTGCTGCTAGCTGGTTTACTCATGATCAGAGGCTGGTTCCTTTGAATACAGTTGGAGAATGGTAAATTGACAATGACTTATAACGGTTATCTAGCACGTAAACACTGTTTTATAAAACACAGAAAGTGAACCTCTAAACGTTACAGCGCTGACAGAGAGTATATTTTTCCTAAATGTGGCTAAAGCTGCTGCTAGGTGGTTTACTCTCCGATCGGAGGCTGTTTATTTTATACACAGATAGAGAATGGTGAATTTACAATGATTAGTAACAGCTATCTAACACTTAAATGCTGTTATTATTAAACTTACCTTTTATTATATCCTTAAGATTATGAGAATGCGGGAAGTTTTCAGCTTGGTTCCCAAGGCAAAATCACACCGGAAGTAAAGATACCCAGTTTTGAGTTATGGCGGCCATTGTCTGACGTCACTGTGAAAAGGGTCTATTTCAATTATTTTCTTGAAATTGGCGTGTTTCCATTAAGCTAATTTATTTTTGGTAATTTCAATTTACGTAACTATGGTTAAAGGAAACGCAGCTACTGTCTGCAAGGTTAGGCAGTTATAAAAATCAATGTACTAAATTATTGAGCATTTTTCTTTTCTTTTTTTAAAAAAACTTTGGAGTAGTTATGCAGATAGTAGGTCAGCATTTAAAAATCTAATCTTCACCTCAACAAACCCTTTAAAATCCAATCTATGCAATATCCCGAGCAGCTCCTGCGCACACAAGAGGGGGCCTGACTCTTGGAGAAATCTGATCCCTCTTTCGGCCCTTTAAAGGAAAATGGGATGAGTCTGTTGAATGGAGCCATGAGTGAGTTTCACCGGAGAGTTCAAAAGCAGGCGAAGCGCAGCGGCAGCAGTGACGGGACTGCCCGGCCACAGAGCTCATATGAAAACGCGAATAAATGAGATGAATGAGTGGAGAGGAGGGGAAGACGGCAGAGCGGAGGGCAGGTTATGAGCCGAACTGCGACGAATCGCCGAGGAAGAGACCCGAGAGAAGAGGAGACAGACAGCAGAGTCACAAGGTAAAGCTACCGCCGCGAGCGGTTCCGTTGTCAAATGTACGGAGCTCCCTGACTGTCACTATCCTCGCTCCTGTTAGCAGAGGAGACTGTTAACTTAGCCTCGGGAGGCTCGTCTGGACAAAAGACGCCAGCACAGCTGTGTATTTTGAGAGATGTCTGGCTGAACTTTTTTCTTTCTTTTTTTTTTTCATTCTTGCTGACCGACAGTTTATGGTTGCTGCTATATTGGAGCTATAGCGGTGCGCACACCTGTTGCTTGTGGCCGTTTTCGTGGAGAATTTGACCACATTGTGCCCTTCGGAGTAGCTATAAAGATAATTAAAGCTTCAGTTACTTTGTGGAGTAAAATAGGGAGCAGAATTGGCATAAATAGAAGATTTCTAGACCGATAAAGAAGATGTGACATAAGCAGTTTCAGGGTTTAAAGCTAAAAGCTAGACCTTCTTGTAGAATGAATCAAGTAAGCTTTATATGTAGTTTTCCACTTATAGAACTACATGCAATGGTCAGGTTATGTATTTGTCTGTTTTTTTTTGTTTTGTTTTTTTAAAGTAAGTCATTATTTAATCAACAAAAAAATCCAGCTCCCATAAAGAAACGCACATTCCGTGTGACATCACACAAGGCGTCTTGGTGCATTGATTTCTGTTGGAAATGGTGGTTTTATGTATATTTGTAGGTAAAAGTTGGAAATCCAGTATGTCTTTTTTGTTGTTTAGGTACTGACAATACGAGGTGATCATATAAGCAACTAAAAATGTACTTCTCTCCATTCTGTTTATTCAAACCATTAAGAAAGACATGTTTGCAAATAGAAGTACACAGTGTTATGGATGTCATTGGGTTAATACGGTACATTCCATCAGAACTTCTAAGAATTAGTTAATAATTGAAACTTTCACTATCCTATATGTGTGGGAGGCATGTCAGGATTCTGACCTTTTGGGGCTCATTTTCGTGTTTTCCTTTGGGAACCTGGGAAAACCAGACTTCCGAGTTTAAGAAGAACACGCCAGAAACGTATTCATCATCGTCTACTGCGTCTTTTTGTTGCCATTTGGTTAAATCAGGGTAAAGGCGCATCACCTCCACTTAGCGGGCTGGTTGGTTTAACGGGAGATTTAGCACGAATCATGTATACATGTTTTTGAGGCAGTAGATTTCTGAATGAGATCATATTTCTTACATGTTGATAACTAGAAGGTGAGATGAAGGCCTGCAGAACTGACAGGGATTAATCACTCCTTTCAATAATCAATTTCAGACGAGACTAAAACGCGTCCTACTGCTTCTAGACATTTCCCAGTTAGATGCATCTTATGTGATGTGTATTTAAAACCTGTACAATTCTAAATTTTAGTAGATTCTCTGCATTTGCAGTGGAATGTTTCAAAAACCTCTTGTGATGTTATTAACTTAAATATTAACAATAAAAATTTGCAGTCTTTTTTTTTCTCTTCAGGGCACTTAAAAAAACACATCCATACTCCAATAACCTATTTTTTTTATTATTATTTGTTTACATTTGTTACCCCATTTTTTTCCTGCAGAAAAACTAGTCCTGCCTCCATGCCCTGCAGGGTTAGTCAGAAATCCACGACCTGAACACAGAGGGGCAGGAGAGCTTGCAGAGGTAGATGTTTACACCTCAGAGGAGAGGAATGTCAGGACCCTGTGTTTAAGTCTGAGACTGATAATGAGTGTGGTCAGTTTTTTTGTTGAGGTCTGTCATTAACCTGAACTAGTCGGAGAGAGAGAGAGAGATGCAGGATTGCTCGCCTGGCGGTGGCTTGGAGGAGGAGAGGCAGCGGAGGGAAGAGAGGAGGGTGGGAAAGGCGCTGCAGGAGGAGAGGAAAGGAGTGCAAGGAGGGAAAAGAAGAGAGGTGATGCAGAGGCAATGGCAAGAGCGATAAGAGGGTAAAAGCAGGGAGGATGTGCCATGAGGCAGGCTGACCTCTGGGACTGACATTTATTGTGCTCTTTGTTCAGTTTTACTTTCATTTTAATCACTTCTTCACTTGCGCTGACTTAAAGCTGTTTTGCATATGTTGGGGGTCAAAAGGTTGGGAAACAATGACGCGGGATTTGAAATCTTTTTGCACCGTACATGTGAGCGCGCACTACGGCTTTGCAACAAATTTAAACCAAAATGCAAGACTAGCTCAGTCAACTGGTAAGAACCACAACGATGTAGGGACCGAGGGGCAACGTCTGAAGCCCTCGTACTCGGATCTGCTCAGATCATTTGTCTGTGTCACCCATAGCGTACACACACACACACACACACACACACACCCACAAACACACACACACACACACAGGGATCTGCCACGCTGACACAAACCTGCAGCGACTGACCCAGATCCGCGCTCAACTCTCCGCCTTAACCGGAGTCATTCTCATTTTCCGAAAAACCTAGGAGGTGCCAATTCGGTCCCCGACAGAAGAGACGGCAGCGGCGGAGATTGAAAATGTCTGCTGGGAATGATATCACTGAACCACCTAATCACTTACATCACCGCAGCTGCATGCTCAGCAGTGTATGCCTCTGCCTGTGTGAGTGCCGATGCACACGTGTCTGTCTCCAATCTGTTTCTCTATGTCTCCTTGTGTGTGTGTGTCTGTGCTCCAAAGAGAAGATTTACGATTGGCTGTGTAGTGTGTATGTGTTTGAAAGTCTGATGCTTAAAATAAAAAAAAATGGAAGAACTTGCTTACTTCGGTCCGGACTCGTACGTGTACTGCATTTCTCTTTAATCTGGCGGGTCATGCCAGAAGAAAACATCCCACACGATCCCATAGAAATGATTCTATAACCATCTGCGTCCTGGATGGATATGCTATCACTCTCTGATGAATTATATGTCAGTGGAAAGCAGCAGACCTTTATAGCAGTCATTGAAAGCATCCTGTCGGGATTACTCTGGTGGCATTTCTAAATACTCGACCCACTTTTCCCAGTGTTTGCTCTGGCTGGGACCGTCTGCAAGATCCTGCAAGCAGTTTAAAGCGGAGCAGCTCACAAGGTCATCGAGTTGTTAAATGTGGAGACGGACTCAAAAGTTCAAGCCGTCATCTTCTCTTTTTTTACTTTTTTGGGTGGCTCAAACATGAAGATATACAGAATTGAATGCTTTCAGCACAGACACATGCCATAAATATCAAACTGACAGCCTTTCGACAATCCAAAACCAAAAGTTAAATACTACAATCGCTAAAACCTGACGCTACTCCATCTGCATTTGTGAAGAAGAAACATGCGCTCGTGTCTTCTATGGATGTTTTCGTAATGTTTCTTCCGGTGGTTCTTGCTGCAGTGCCGCCAGAGGCGGGGAGGGGGAACAAATTTTTAAAATGGTTTAGATCATTTTACACAGTGCAGTGTGAAAGCAAACCACACCAGCTGAAAATGTAACAAATGTTGCAATTTGGTCCCTAATCAAACCAAGTCTCCCGCATTGTCCGGTATGAAAACAGCCTTAGAAATAAAAAGAAAGGTGAGGTGTGCATTTGTAGGCAGCTCCTTTTACACTGAAACCCATGAATAAAATCCAGTGTTGCCCGCCTTCTTTCAGAGGACACGCATGTAATAATCCACATATGTGTATTTTAATCTCACTGTAAATTAAGCTGGTGCAGTCAAAGTCTGAACCCACTCTCTAGATCAGGGGTCTCAAACTCCAGTCCTCGAGGGCCGCTGTCCTGCAACTTTTAGATGTGCCTCTGCTGCACCACACCTGAATAGAATAATTAGGTCATTAGCAAGGCTCTGGAGAACTGATCTACACAAGGAGGAGGTAATTAAGCCATTTCATTCCGGCGTTTTGTACCTGTGGCACATTTAAAAACTGCAGGACAGCGGCCCTTGAGGACCGGAGTTTGACACCTGTGCTCTAGATTGTTGAAAGCTGGTGGAGACAGACATCCTAAAGATTTGTCGCTTTAATTGCAGTGGAAGGTCGTTCTGCAAAGTGCCGACTCAGACGGGGCTGAATACAAATGCACATGACACTTTTCAGATATTTATATGCAAAAAAGAAAACAAAGAATTGTACGTCGTAAGAAAATGTGAAATTCAAATGAAATGCGTTTTTAATTTTTTGCCTGCAGCATGTCAACATTTGAAATAATTGCAAGTCTTTTGGAACAACCTTCTGTTGCACAATAGTGCCTTCTGAAGTAGCACTATTGTGCTACTTCAGTGTTCTTTTGGCGCTTTACAACTTTAGCCTTTCCTGAAGTAATGGAGGATCTTGCTTGAGAGAGAGCTAGCATGGCAGCGCAAATGGCTTGTTTACATCTGTTTCTGCTCTGACGCTGCTCTCCACACAGTTTGACCAAAAAAAGGGTTTCTGGCTGGCTTTCCCCCCACCTCTTCCACTCGACTTTGCTCAGAGCACAGACCTCTAAGTTTGTCCTGGACAGAGGAAGAGACGCTGGTAGTTGGACCTTGACTTGTCCGGCCTGGGCACAGCGGTCGCCTGGTGAAACCTCTGCAAGCATGACTTCTGTAATCTGCCTGCTGGGTCTGCATTTATGAGCACGCTAATTGTAGGGGAGCAACGCGGTGCACTTATAGCTGCTGGACTTTGAACGTCTGCTCTCTTACTGACGCAGTCTGGCTGTGCTTTGATTTTTCTCTCAAGCTGGGCCATCCTCACCTATTTTTTTCACAGCTCACCTTCCGACATCTTCACCCTGCTTTTATTATTTTGCAAATGAACATACAAACCGGTCAACAGCCAAGTCAGGATTTGGTAAAAAAAAAAAAAAAAAAAAAAAACTTGAATGCACCGTTTTTTCCGCTTTTGGCGTTCTGCCCATTCGTTGTCGCACATTCTTTCCTCTTTTCTCTGCAGAGGCAAGCTGACGGCTCCAGCCTCTAGCTGTGATGGGACTGTCATGCAGAAAGGCACTATTGTGCAGCGTAGGATCCTGTTTCGCTCCTTCCTTGTAATTAAGAAGGGATTGCATGGACTGGGAGTTGTGGGTGGGTGACTGGGGAGGGGGTAGGGGGATTGGGTTAGTAGGTAATTGGGCTAAAAAGCAGAGCTCTGACCTGCTTTGTGGTGGGTATGCAGGCCTGGGAACTCCAGCTCCCCCACTCACAGCGTCTCCCCGCTGAGGTTTTGTTCAGTGTGTGTGGGCATGTAGAGAAAAGATGGAGGAAAAGAAAGGGGGATGCAGGCCGCTGCAATCTGTTTCTGTGCAACCAACATGTATGTGTGTGCATGTTTCATTTCAGTTACACGTGTCTCTGACACAGAGAGGTAGAGGAAGCTTTCGTTTAAGTCGTGTCACTTCTGACTCATCATTAGGGGTTGCTTTTTGCTCACGCTTCCTCTGTGAATCATGGGAAATGCGGTCAGCAACGAGCTCCTTTAGATGTTTAATCGCTTTTTTTTTAATCATCTTGTGGTGTAAATGAAAACAGGAGCTGGACTGAACACAGAAATACCATCTCGGAACTAGCTGTGCCTCGTGTTCAGAACTAAATTAGTGCTTTGCAGCTATTCTTCATGGGCTGGTCTAACAAAAACTTTTTCTTTTTTTTTCCTCCCCCCTTTTCATTCCAGCCTGAGTCCAAAGGCGGAGGCCTGAATCCTCGATATGGCTGACGTGCTGGAGAGCAGCGGAGCAGCACCCGGAGCCGGAGCCGTAGGAGCGGCCAGCGTGGACTGGCAGAAGCGCTGTGTCGCTCTGGAGATGCAGCTGCTGAGGTTCCGCCTGCAGGCAGGGAAAATCCGAGAGCTGCTGGCAGAAAAGGTGAGACGGTGAGAAAAGGCGGCACACGAAATTGGATCAGTCTCTTCCAAAACATAACTCAGCAGGGAGCCATCATTTTGGAATATGGACAGAAATTTGGGGATGTGGCCTTAGTTACGGATTCAATTCATAGATACAATGAGACTTTATGACTAAAAAAAATCTGAGATTTAACGGCCAACTTCCAATCACTGATTTTGTATAATGGTTGATTCTGTTTGTTCTTTAGTAACTTATAAATAACTTTGTTTCTCCTTTCTACACAAGTTAATAATGTATCTGAACAATAAAATATTACAAGAAGATAGAACTATAATTTTCTCACATACAGGCTGGTGAGGTGCATCACTGAAAATCCAAAGCTACAAAGTCCTCTAGTTTAGACAGATTAATTTGTGCAAATAAACCCCAAAAAACAAAATAAATGATTAGATTTCATTTATCCTTATTAAGGAACATTACAGATGAATACGTTTTGTAACTTTGTCTTATATCACACCATTCTTTTTGATCCATTCAAACTATAAATGTCCCATTTACTGCTGTTATAAAATCACTGTTCTGTTGTGAACCATTACTTTTATAAGGCAACATGAAAGAGGGAACGTTTTCTGTGATGCCACAGATAAACAGACAGCAAAACAAAGACAGAATGATGTCTTAACATCTAAAATTAGCATTTAGCATGGTTAGCATAGTTAGCACAGCTAGCATGGTTGATGTTACATGAGGTGTGGCCAATGTGGCCTCAACACAGTGTTATCACAGTGTTTTAAGAAAACTTTGGCACAATATAACCAATACTAGTAATTCATTAATTTAAAAGAATCAATTGAAAATGATGAAAACTGAATAAATTCAGCTGTTGGCT
Organism: Xiphophorus hellerii; assembly: GCF_003331165.1. Classification (NCBI taxonomy): domain Eukaryota; kingdom Metazoa; phylum Chordata; class Actinopteri; order Cyprinodontiformes; family Poeciliidae; genus Xiphophorus; species Xiphophorus hellerii. Next base: position 20,558,784 of record NC_045690.1, read on the forward strand.
CTAATTAGCAAAATATAGGGATTTAAGTCACCTGTGTCCTCAATAAAATGATGAAATACATATTGTCACAAGATTAAAATAAAGGATGCCTCTTTATATATATATATAGATATATATACATATATCTATATATATATAGATATATATATATATATTAATTTGTGTACTTTGGATGTGTCAACAGTTATAGGGTGCAGCTTTTTTTCCAGTTTTGCTTCATCTTTGGTTAAAGAAAACTGAAACAACAGAAACTGTGGTTTGTGTTTTCACACCCTTGAGGTTAGATTTCAGTATTTCACAGCCTGGTAAAGGTCACCTTCATTCACAAGTTTCAACCCTACATGTGAAATAAAGTGCATCTTCCTGTATCAGTCAGACTGAAATGATTAAATAATTACTGAGGTACTTTAAACTTCCAAAGCGTAAAATGAGCTGAATTTCCAATGGAAACTTCAACACAGACTAATTGGAAACTAACTTTGGACTTTAGTGTCCACCAGTTTTCCTCACATTCAGAGAAAATCCCAGTACATATTTTCTGCACAATGTGTGAATTCGAGCGCCACGCATCTGCTTCTCGTCGGCAGATTTTTGTTGTGGAAAAGCTCTGTTTATAGTCTGTGACGACTATAGAGGGCGGTACGATGGTATTTTTACATATTTACGTGCATGAGGAAACAATTACAGCACGTGGATCGGTTTGAACTCCAGGTGCTGATGACTGTTTATTTGTGTGCGTAAATACACGAGATTACCCATCGCTTTTGGTAAACACTTGGTCCAGTCATGGTGTGTCATCAAGAGTAGGTTAAACTTTCAGCTAAAAGGAATGTTCAAGCTCATTCGTTCTGGTAATTTCCCCCCCCCCCTTTAGTTGGTGGAAACAGCAGCCGACCAAATGCTTGTAAAATTTTGGTAATAAAACCGATTCTCTGACCTTTTTGGAAAGCAATCATCGGGAGATAAATTGGCGCCCATTAAAAGACTCAAAGGATGAGTGGCGTCTCAACTTTTCCACCGTCTTGACTTTGGAGAAGTATTTGTGTCATCCAACTAACCGGCTTCAGATTGCCTTTGTCGTAGTGGTTTCAAACTCTGTCTCGTCTCTGAACTCCATGGCAGAGCAGAGCGGCTCATTCAGTCTGCTGGCAGGATGTCCAAACACAACCGTGTGGTCGATAAGAGGAAGACGACTCCATGCCGTGTTCTCTGTCAAGCCCTGTAAGACTTCCACTTCCCCTGTGAGATCTCATGCTGTACAGAAGCCCATTTAAAAAGTGAAAATGGTAGAGTATGAAACATCTCATCACTGAAATATTCAGGGAGGAGTACAGTCATGGTGTGACAGGGCTTTTTCCTGACCTGGCAACCTCCGTTAGCTGATTAACATTGCAACTTGTTTCCCCCCGACAGGGAAACGTGAAGAAGGTTACATCTCAGTTTTGTGCAGATGAAGTTGCTTTGGTTGCGTTCTCAAGCCAAGATCGGGAGCGGTTGACAGCAGAACCATGGCGTGACCAGGATGGGATCTTATTTTACAATGAGTAATGAAAACGGATCATTTAGAAAAAGAAAAGATGAAATGCAACATTGATGAGTCCAAATAAACGTTTCCATAACACTTAAAAACCCAATTCCTAAATTTGATGTAGTATTCCTAAAGAAAGAGTAAAACTCTGTCAGTGACATTTATCAAAGCTGCCCCTTTTTCCATGCTTTGACGTTTGTTTTCCCAGTCTGGACAGCTTCTTATTTTGCTGAATTATAATTAAGAGCAATTTGGCCTAAAACACCACCTTCTTCTTTACTCACAAAACACCACATGCAAAAGTGTCAGGTTCTAATTTAGTTTTTTGCAGCTCTCTGATTTAGATTTAAATGTTTGTAAATGGAGATGACACTCACTTGCTCGCCGTCAAGGGACTCCATTTATACATGGTCATTTCAGACTCTCACAAACGTACTACGCTTCTTGCCTTAGTTCTCTTTCTGGTTATTCCACAGTTGTTTTTTTTGTGATGATACCTAGTTTTTAGGTTATTGCTCCTTATTGCAATAACTTACATGCGTAATGAAACACAATTACATAGAAGGTTTACAGTGAAGGCCCGCATTGCTATGTGTGGATTAGTGTGGAATGGGGGACTACTATGCTGTCATCTTATTGCTGTTTGGAAATACCGTTTCATGCTCCTCATCTCGCCTCTCGCCAAGTTAGGAGTGTTTTATGCATTGACCCACTTAGGAATGGAAAAACATAAGTGAAAAAAAAAAAGTTGACGCAGTTTGCCTTTGACATAGGATTTATCTCCAGCAGCAGACAGTGAGTCAGACAAAATAAGGAAGAGAGGAAAAAGTCCTGTTTGACTTGTGGATTTTAACAAGTCCTAATTAGAAAGATCTGTAAAGGAAAATTGTTCTTTTTTTTTTTGGATGAAAGTACCAAAACGTGACAGTTTATGAAGGTCTTTTGATGTTCCAGTGACAGCATTTTAAAAGAACTCGCTATTACAAAAAATAGCTACCTTTAGAGTTTTCTTCCCTCAATAACAACGTCACACCAAAGAGGGTTGTTACAATGCACATGGTTGTCCTGGTTGTGTTTACTGCAGGGAGGAGGCAGACGGGTCAAAAATGAAGGAAGGTCAAAAATCCCAGAGTTCAGAGCAAAAAAACGAAACTGTAGAAGTAATGGAAAGAAAACTCAGAAACGCCAGTGGCAAAACAGGATCTGACAAAGAGCTGACAAACTTACAGGTATTTATCTTGGGGTGTTGATCACTAGAATCTGGTTTGTATAATAAACAGACAGTGATGCAGCTGAGGCGAAATGTGTTCTCAGAAAAATAAGTGACAAAACTAAAACAGGAACTATGGTCTAAAGGAGAGAAACTAAAACTACAGCACAGAATGTAAAACAATCACTTAAAACACTTAAAGCACCCAATTCCCAAATATGATAGCACTAGGATTCCCAATGCCAAAGGATGAACTAAATTTAGATCCACGTTTAACAAAAAATAAACAAAATACATGAAAATAATCTAAATGCAAAACCAGTGTGCTGCTCTTATGACTGGTTAGTAACCCACCAGAAACAGCCAGTTTTTGTCGCCAAACATGTTGATGAGATGCAGGGTATTCTATGGTTGTTTACCAGTCAGAGAAACTAATTTACAAGCACTTGCAAAGAGTAAGGAACCAAAGAGAGCAGTGGACATTATACTGTAGAAGCAGCCATTGTTCACTATACAAGATGTTCTGCTGTAATATTTCTGCTACAAGTCACAAATGAATAGCTGGAAACCTTTGAAAGACTTTCTCTGAAGTCGCGTCTCAGATGCAACATAGCAGTAGCGAGTCTAAACTACGCCAGCTGACCATTTCTAATTCAATTTAGGACAAATTACATTAATCACTTAGCCTCACATGGTTTGATCTTCACAGTGTTGCTTGACAATTAGTGTGGGTCAGGAATGGATTGTGCTGAAAAGTCATAAGGTTTACTGCAGTGTGTGAGAACACTTATTTATCTCATGCTTTTTTTTTTTTACTTGTTCAAAAATACATCTAAATTGTTGTCTTTGTAGGCATTTCGTAGGATGTCTAAATGTTTAGATGTACATATTGCTCTGGATTCATTCCTAACTGAAAGCCTAAACAACTGTGGCACCTGTGTATATTTATATTTTCTAACTTAGAAAAACATTCAAAGGAATTGTGAACCATCACCATTTTTATACAAGAAGTGATAGCTCTTACATTTAGATCTTAAAATTCAAATGAATAAAAAAAAAAATACATTACTCTGTTGTCAAATAGCTTCTTCTTCTTTACATTTAACGTAAATTAAATAAATTCAATTCCTGGTCTCAGGCCATTTACTGCATGTCTTCCCCTTCTCTCTCCGCCCCATTTACTGTATAATAAAGTTTCAAAGCTCGCCAGAAATGTTATCCCCACTTATGAACGAGCTTGTTTGTGCAAAGCAGTGACCACCATTTACAACCCTCCTGCGTGCAACATAAAAACCACATGTAACTGTCCCATATGTAACCAAACCATGTACTGGTTTGGTTACATATCTCTGGTTTCATCATGTATAGCTGAATTACAGAATTAGACAATGTCGTATCATAGAAGTGGAGACGGAAAAGGCCAGTATAATAAGGTTATATGTGGAGATTAGTTATGCCCCAAGGTAAAAAATAAATGCACGCATTTTACTAATTTTGAGAGATAAAGTCAATTTTAGGGTAGTTAATTATCTGTAATATATCTTTAAGTTGATTGAATTGCTGTATCTTACATGAGATTGTTCTCATTGGTTAGCCCTAAGCCCATTATCCAGCGTCTAGCAGGATGTTGCCTCCATTTTTATTTTTTGTTCTTTTCTGATATGAAGTTCTTCCATCTTCCTTCTGACATTGGAACCTTAGAGGGGCCTTAAAGTCACCACTTGTATTTGCTTTTTCTAAAGGTTATTAGCTTTCAAATGCAAGATGCATTCAGTTTGCTTCTCTCTGTCGATGAAGCCTTTTGCCCCCGCTGACCTTAGGAAGAGAAGTCATCCCACCAATAACTGACGGTCGGTCTTCACCCCCGATCCTCCGGCTTGACGGACTTTAATCTGGCTGAAGAGAAGTGTTTCCATGCTGGCCTTCATTGAGGCAACGAGGAGTAAACAGGGTGGATGGAGAAAACACAACGTCTAAGGGGAATTCACACGTTTCTCTCAACCAGAAAGAATCCATTAACATGTTTGTTCTCCTTTGAACCGGGTCGTTGAACTCACAAAAAAAAAAGGCCGTCCAGGCTTTCAAGGGAGTGCGCGAGTGTGCGACGGGGTACTTGCAGATGTGTGAACTGTCATGATGACGGTGTGCGCACAACCACACTGCTATTATCTATGTTTATAATGTGAGAGATGCTGTTCCACATAAAAACTGGCGACGGGGAGGGTTTTTCTCTCAAGCTTGCGTTGTTATGTGTTCTTGAGCGAATGCTGAGACTCGTGTCTGTTTTTAATGCAGTGCCGCCTGAGGTCCCAAAGATGAGTCAGTACATTTCTGGCCTGTTGCCATTTCAACTAATTAGCTAAGTTGCTAGATGTTCCACCAGGTGTTTTTAGATTACAGAACGTTTCCAGCCATTAGTCTGTCTTTTTGTCAACATTATAGCCTGCATCCATTTTTTTTAAACATGAGATCAGCTTATGTTTTTATGCTAGTTTCTGTTTGAGTGTTACAGCAATTTTCTTATTGAAGAAGCTGTACTTAGCGTTTCAGCTACACCTCGCTAAGTACCGACTTCTTCCCTCTGACAGAAACAGTTGATCTGTTGAAATATGTTTTAACATTTTTCTCTCTACTATAGATGCAGGAGCTGGAGCACAGGGTGTCAGAAGCTGATCAGAGGGCAGAGAAAGCTGAAAAACAGGTAATGGATAAAATGTGATTTTTGACCACAAAAGACAAATGAATGTGAGTATTTCTGGTTTATGACATGAGACTGTCCATAAACATGACATAACACCTTTTATGAACATGAAGGAGTCTTTATGAATGTCCATGCCTCTTGTCATGAAGTGTCATTTGGTAAGTAATGACACTTTTAATGCATAGTTTACACTTTTAATTGACTTTTAATGCAAGTTTTAATGCAATTTTGCATTAAAGGTGCAATTATTTACTGAATAATGGAAAGTTTACACTTTTAATGGACTTTTCATGCAACTTTTTGGCGCACCTTTGCATTAAAAGTGGCATTATTTACTGAATGAAACTTCAGGACAACAGTTGTAATCATTTATGAAGAGTCATAAATGATAAACAGGTGTTTTGTCACGTTTATGACAGTCTCATGTCAGTCTTAAGCACACCCCTTCAAATACAGTGTTATCATATTACCTGATTACAAAGCAGCAATTATTTTAGGTGTTTAAAATTACAGAAAAATTCAACATTGTCATTTTATTTCAGTGCATCAATGTAATTTATTAAGTAGTTAAATTTGCTGACAACAAAGTACAAAACCAGTTGAGAAAATAAGTTGTTTTTTGTTTTGTTTTTGCCTCTTCCTCATTTCAAATTCTATAATGGTTCATACAGGTCTCATCTGATGAAACACAGCCAAACAGAGGGATGCTTTTTATTGGAAACAAAGAGAGTCACTTAGCCAATACTGACAGTAGCTAACTAAGTAGATTCTTCTGGAAAAGAGACACAGTTAAACATTTGGGAAATTTCTTTTTGAGTAGACGAAGGTCGACGACTATCCAGGCGAAAGACACTTCTAAACACAGGAGTGATTTGAATTGGAAAGAAATGTTATATCAGCAACAACTATGTCAGTGGCATTGCCCAGCAAAAAATAATACAAACAAACCCAAACACACTGAGCCAGCCATATTTTATTTGGGAAAGAAAAACAAAGAGTACATCAACTTATGGGTAACAGTAGCTCCAGGAGAGAGACGCAGCTAAACACAGAAGGGCTGAGCTGGGAGTACTGTTTGTATGTTAAAGCAAAGTACCCATAAAGTACTGAAATACACATAATGAATCTAATGTAAAACCTGAGGGATACCTCACATTTGAACTTAATTATGAACTAACCTAGCTTGCTTTAGCACAACTAAAAGAGCATTTGTAATTTGTTTTTTTTCTGTTTCTTCTGCTCTCATGCTGTCGGCTTTAATCGTGAATTTTCCATCATTTCTGCCTGCTCCAGGTGTTCTCTGTAGGTAGTAATTTAAGGACACCGTGTCTTTTCAACCCCAAAAACTACCTCAGGGCTATAAAGGGCTTTTCTGAGCAGAGCTGGGAAATGGCATGCTCTTTTTTTTTTTTTTTTTGTTATCGTTGCCTTGTCAGCAGTCGGTGAAAACTAAAAAGGATCACATTGATTCGAGTCGACATTGCTTAAATGCACATTTAATTTTGCATTTCAGATCCAGGTCATGGAAGAGAAGTTGAAGTCTGCAAACGTGCAAACTGGTGACTCGGAGAACTCGCTTTACAAAAAGTATCAGGACCTGACCAATCAGCTCCAAGAGAAGGATGCTGTAATCAGGAGATTAGAGGTCCATCTGGAACAACAGGTACGGGCTGAAGCTTCAGATAAAGAAGTGAAACGTCTATTTATGTGCCTGAAGTGTAAGTCGAAGCCCGCAAATCCCATTTTCTGCGTTACAGATGTTAGTCAGAGCCCAGGAGGCAAAAATTATTGAAGAGAAGGCTGCCAAGATTAAAGACTGGGTCACGTTTAAGCTCAGAGAGGTAAGATCAGGCATGTTCAGATGAATCCGCTAAACAAACAGAGACCGCTTGTTAAGTACACAGTAGTTGGTGAACATGGATAGAACCAAGTACTTTGCCTTACCTTTTATGGTTCAAATCCCATTTACTTGTTCTCTCGTACAGATGGAGCTGGAGAACCAGCAACTGAAACTTGCAAATGTGAAGCAGACGGAGCAGATTGTGCTGCTGCAAGACAAGCTGCAGTGTGAGTTCTCACAAAACAAGCTGGAATGTTTTGTCACGTGGAAATTAAGTTTCTCTTCATTCTCCATTTAGCATCACTATGTTTATTGGAGAAGACATCTTAGATTGCGATTTAAGAATCACATGTTTTATGTTCCGATTTTAAACTTGCATCAGGAGAATGGGTCAGGAAATGCATACATTTTTATTATAGAACCATGGAATCACTGCTGCAGAATTCACCCCGGCTTTGTCTTGCTAAAAAACGTGGAAGCATCCCCGAATAAGACGTCATGAATCAGGCACAAATTTGGGCCAAAAATGTTCTACGTTTTAAAAAAAAACAAGCTTTGTAACCATTATAATAAAATGAAATGTGTATATTATGTGAAACATCTTAGCACTTTCTTGTCAGTTTGTGCAGAAATAAAACACAAGTCTGCCTCTGATCTGCTTGAGTGCGAATTTCTGGCACAATCTTTACGCCTCAACCTGTTTATGGCTATTTTGTTGCATTTAAAGTCCTCAGGAATAAAGGGTTCTAATTCTGGGTTTTAGTGTCCTTGCTAACTTTCCTGGCTGCATGTTGTACATTTGTGTTGAGTAAATTCACATTCGGAAATAATGAGGGCATAATCATCTAAAAAGCAAAGTAGTCAGACTTTTTCACTGCAGGTAAAACTGTAGTTTTCTGTAGCAAATTGGATTTACACACACGAAACCAGCAGGGATCCAATTACTACAGTACAAACCAATAGAATACAAAGTTTCATAATCCGTATCTTGTCTTTGTTGCATTAAAAATGCAGGTTCGAATTTAAAAGTATAATCTTCTCGTGAGGAAGCATATACATTTTTAGTAACAAATCTTTAAATACATTTTGTGACAAAGTAGTGGCATTATTTCAGAAAACCAATAACTTCCATCCTGCAATATCTGTCCAGATTAATTTCTCTACTCTTAAGACCCGCCATCATTCTGCTGCTGAATCAGAATAGTAAATGGTGGCAGATGTGAATTGTTTTATGTTTTAATGGTTACAGAAGTCTGACAACCAGTCAGTGGTGACTTCATATATTTACTACCTTGAGTGAAACTTTCTAGCCGACTGGCTTCTTTTGATTATTTATGGAGTATTTAGAATGCATTGCCTTCGACAAGCTTATTTCTGCTTTTCATCTGTAAAAACTGCATCACCAACACAAATATGTTGTAGAGCTGTCCAAACCTTTCATTCACATATACTTGATTTCACTACACCGCATGTTTTTGGGACAAATTAAATTTAAATATATAAAAAAACAAAACATCACCTACAACACAAAGTATTTCTCTTATTCAGTGGAATAATCTGCTTCATCCCCTCAGTGAGCTTCTTTCTGGTGAGCATGTCCTGTAGCAGCGCTCAAACCGTCCAGACAATAACAGCACAGAAGTGACCCAACACCGTGGTGCACTACCGGAGCCGGTGTTTACGCCGCTGCAAAACATGCTTCTTATGATGAATGGCTGTGTGGACAGTCTGCTGAACTGTGCAATCTCTACCGCTTAGCAAGCCTGTAGTTAGAGACAGCAGTGCAGCAATCTCTTCATCTCTGTACCACGGCCGTCCCTTAATCCTCCTCTTGTCTGTGTTTACCCTGACGGGACATCCGTTATGCTCTTAGACTGATGTTAACTGGTGGTCTTAGCTGGAGTGCGGTGTCAATCAGAGTTGTTTGAATACCCTCTGCTTTTGTTTGTTTTGCAGCTCTCTTAGAGAAGCCTCTGTCCTCTGGATCCCCTGCCACCTCCCCCGTGTTAGATGCCCACCTGGTGCCCAGCAGCCCGCTGTTTCCTCCCAGCTGCCCCGGCACGCCACCCGCCCAGGATGACAGCTGGAGAGGTCTGCGTGGGGCAGCCTCTAACATCAAGAGCCTGCCAACAGGTGGACTGCCTTTAATTTGGATTATTTTCCACACTATGCCATATTATATCCACAAACATCAATAGATTCTATTGGGGCTTTTATGATATTCTAACACAAGTCGCTATTCAAGTGTACGCTTAAGGAAGTCAGTAGTGAACATGCAGCACCATGAAGACCAAGAAACACACACCGAATGCTGATCCACACCACACTTCTATTTTTGTTGTTGTTGAAATATTAGAAAATGTGTTGGTTTTCTTCCACTACCCGACAGTGCACTGCTTTTAGTGCTGAAACGATTAATCAGATTAATCGTGATGAATCGGTTATTGTAATAATCAACTAATTTAGTAATCAGTTGACCCTTAACTATAGAGACAAAAAAAAAAAAAGCCGTTTGCTGAGAAAACAAAACAACACAGTTAAAGCAGTAATTATGTCAAACCTGTACAAAAAATACTCATTTTGCACTGAAGATAAAAAATATTTTAGTTTGTGTATATAAATAGTAATCAGCAACAGATCAACCCTACACTGTATCAATGTTAAACTGATTAGAAAGGGCTGAGTTTTTCACATGTTGATGTTAGAAGTATTTTTTTAGCTCCAGATTCATCATTTGCTACAACGATCAAGCGCTCGCTAAAGGAATGCTGTTGTTGCATTTTAGGCAATTAAATGTTTATGTTCTTATTTTAAAAAAGAATTTCAATATTTATATAGACGTGTGCGTATAAAAATAGATGAAGTAGTTAAATGAAAAATTGGCTAATTTTTCTTTTTTATTTGATTGAATGTCAGAATAATCAATAGAATAATCAGTCACTAAAATAATTGTTAGTTGCAGCCCTGAACGCTTTATGTTGGTTTGTCACATGAAATCCTACTAAATACAGTGAAGTTTAAGCAGTATTAATAGTAATTTCCAAAGTACTTTATAATCTGCCTTTTTTATGTGTATTTTTTTTTTTGCAACTTTAGATGTTCTGCTTTATGTTTTAGCCAATAACTGCCTGTTTTGTCTGCTGCAGATGTGAAAAGGACTCCAGAATTGGTCAGCAAAGGACTCTGTCTCGGAGACCTGACAGCCTATGACAGTCAGGGCTGGATCAGGGACGGTCCCAGCAGCTCCGTTACCGGACCAGAGCTCCCAGTGGGCCCCGAGAGCAAACCAGGGGGCCCCGACAGGGACAACTCCTCCGATGAGCTTAGCAGCAAGTTCCGCTCTCAGTGCCTTCACTCGTCCTCGTCCTCTTCATCTTCGTCCTCTGCGTATGAGTTGGCGCACAGACCGAGCTCTCCCGGGTTGACCATGACCATAGTCCCCAAAAGCCCCCTCTTTTCCCGATCGCCCTCCACCAACAATCCCTTCCCCATTTGTCCTCAGCTTCCCGGTCATCAGTCAGGCACCAGCATGACGCTCCCCAAAGTACGAACTCCGCTCACCCCCAGAGACAGCATCCAGCTGGTGAAGAAGCACTACAGCCAGCCGCAGCCCAGCCTGGACAGACTGCACCACCTCAACGTCAACATAGACATCATGACGCCGTCCTCCGCCTCATCCACCCTGAAGAGCACTGGCACCGCCGCTTCGCCGTTCTCGCAGCTCGTGGAAGAAACGGACATCGACGACGGGCTCCTCGACGGCATGGATGAAGCGATGGAGGGGACGGAACCGGAGGAGCTGTGTCAGGACGGCGTCTCCTTTGTGGGACTAGCAGAGGAGCTGGAGCAGCTGGATCCGGAGGCAGTCAAGCCACCGACTCCTCCTCTGCATCGCTTCCCCTCATGGGTACAAAATGACCTAAAGCTGTTTCAGTTGTTGAGTAGGGAGGTTAGAGAAGGTTGTGAATTAGAATTGGACTCTGGATCAAATTAAGGCTGAGGGGGAAAAATAAAAGAAATAAAATGTGAACGGCAAGTGGGCCGGAGACCGCTCCACAACGAGGAAGCAAACTGTAGTGCAGGGTATTCTGGGTAAATACAACTAAAACAAACGCGAGTCAAATGCTAGAGGGAGAAATGGTTTGATGTCCTTTACCAAACACAAATGAGAAATCCTGCAACTGCTAAAATCTTACGCCATTTTCGTTTTACATGAAGAAAGAAGTTGCACCTTTTTCTTCTTCTGAGGTTTTTGTGTCATTTCCTTCAGTGGTTGTTGGTGCAGCGCCCCCACAGGCAACAGGAGGGGGAACAGGTTGCTCAACTGGTTTGGATCATTTGACACATTGTCGTGTGAAAGCGAACCGCGCCAGCTGAAAAAGTAACAACTGTTGCAATATTAGATTCCCAATTGAATGGATTCTGCCGGATCACGAGGTGTGACAGCACCCTCAGCTTTAAAATTGAAATCAAGTATATTGCTGGCCAAATAAATTTTTTTTTCTCTCACTTGATCATAATACTGTCTTCCAATTGGATATAAACAGAGTCAATAATCCTCATAAAAGCAAACTCCTTTAAAGGTTTCTAAAGAGTGGTAACAGCGAAGCTTGAGTATTAGTGTTTGTGTTGTTCCCTGCAGGAGAGTCGGATCTATGCTGTGGCGAAGTCAGGAATGAGAGTCTCGGAGGGCGGGGCTTTGACCAGGGGTCTTGGACGAGGTGAGAGAGTCACCGTCTCATTCATCACCACACTCATTCTATAACAGTAATCAAACCCCATAGTTCCTGTCCGTTTTGAGCCGCAGCGGGGCTACCTGTGGGAAGTGAGTCAGTACTGCGAAGAAACTTGTCATTTAACTGATGTTTAAGCTGCTGAGATGGGGAGAGTGGCTTATTGGGACCCATCATTGCTGCTTTTGATGTCACTTCCTCTGGCCTCAGGCTACACACACCTGTTCAGGTGTCTGTTTCACCTCAACCAGGCTTTCCAAACCTTCACCTCCCCTATGATTTTTTTTCTTTCCTCCAACAGCCTTGAACTTAAAAACGGATGGGGAAGAGGAGAGGATGGAAAGGCTGCTCTTTAATGAGCAGCAGTAAAACATCACGGTCTGGTTGTAATAACGGCTGTGGCTTCACTCCTGATGTCTCTGTTATTGTCGAGATGCAAACACTGAGGTTTGAAATGCTGGGTTGAAGGGCATATATTATCAGTTTTACCATTTTTTTTCCCCATTTGTGTCCAGACCTGTCGCTCTTGATAGATATTTTTATTTACAGGTTTGAAGACAAAAAGCTTTGTTTTTTTATAGTGTAGTAAAAAGAAATCTATCCATTTCTCAATGGCCACTCAAGAAGGACATATCTCCAGATTAAAGGTGACAATTTTAATGGCAATTTGTGCACTGAGGAGGAAGAAATCAGAAGGAAAAAGTGTGACAAATGGCCTGATGTATTGCACCAACAGTGCTTTCACAGACTGACTGAAAGTTGAAGTTGCAACATGCCTGACCATGCTTGCCAACTTCCACCCTTTTGTTTCCTTCTTGTGGCATTATCATACAATGACAAATGTTCTTAAATGTCATACCTAATTTGGCCACTAGATGGCAACTAAATGAACTAAAACAGTGGAATAGTAATAAGCGGACATTCAACAGAACAGTTAGTTTTCACGCTGTGCTACACTTGCTGCGGTTGGAAATGAGGCCCAAATACTAATATGCAATCTGTCATTCATTTGGCTCAGGCACTAAGAGAAAACAAAAACAAATGCAGCTGCAGCTAGTTAGGGTGGGTAAACGGTCAGACGTTTTTGCTTCTTTGTTACGCCTCAAGAATCCCAGTTGCAACCATCCATTTGTCCGCTCATTATAGAAAGTGTCCGTCTGACACTATGCAGCTCATTCTGGGGGATCCCAAGGCAGTCCCAGGCCTAAAGGAATGACATAATCCCTGAATCTCCTCATTTGACTCCTTTGGATGCGGAGGAGGCGGTTCTGTGTTCTGAGCTCCCCTCTGATGCACCGTGTCCTCAGAGGCTTCATGGTGATCCTGCCTGCTGTGCAATTTTTCAGATCTCTGATAAAACCCTGTAACGTTTCAGGCTCCACCCTACCCCAGTGTCCTGCATCAGGGCCTTTTACTCAGCTGATCTACAAGAACATCAATGTTCCAGTCTACACCACACTGAAAGGGGTGAGTACGGTGCTACACAAAGTCTCACTGTTACACAAAGTACTCAGTATTTCCAGCATCCGTCTTTGTTCAAGCACTTTATGTCCCGGCTTGACAAACGTAGGCATTGTTAGCATGAGAAATACTTTTGAATTTAGACATACGTTTCCTAGAAAGCCACTCAGATCAGCAGCGTGCCTCTCCCAGACGACGACTCCGGCTCGGAGGACGACAGCAGCTCACTGGCCAGTTTGCGAACCTCCATCTTGAGCCCAGAGAGGAAGGGCAGCGTTCCCGGGAGCCCACGTGCCGTAAAGAGAGGTGAGGAGAAAGCGGAGAGTTCAGACAAGCCCTTCGCGTTCACTTGGTGTGTTTCTAGATTGCTACGTGTCTCTGTTGTCCAACAGGTGTGTCCATGTCCTCCATCAGCTCTGAGAGTGACTACGCGATCCCACCGGATGCGTACTCCCTGGACAGCGACTACTCTGAACCCGAACACAAAGTCCAGCGCACTTCCTCCTACTCCTGTGAGAGCACCGGGCCCGTAAGTCCATGTTTGCTGCGCTACTTTACAGCCTTGATTTGATTTCGTAGCAGCGAGGAGAGTACGGTCTGACCCGACAGCGTAACTGAAATATATTTCCGCCTCCATAGGAGACGATGGAGAAGTCGGGGTACCTGCTGAAAATGGGCAGTCAGGTGAAAGCCTGGAAGCGTCGCTGGTTCGTTCTGAGAAACAGAGAGATCCTCTACTACAAGTCTCCAGTGAGTTCCTTCCTGCTCACCTGTTTGCTTGATTCTACCCCTGAAAATACTGCTGGGATATGTGTAAGATTTTTCTATCATTCTGAGGACGGTGACTCTAAAATCTAAACTTGCATATGGTTTTTGAATATCAGCTAAAACCGCATGTGGTGACTTGACGTGGTGTAGAATACAATAACAGCTGCAAAATGTGGGTGGTGTGTTAATAGTTTTATATCCTAATGCCACTTTAAACCTCTCCACAAACATATCCCTCAGACATTTGTTTGCCAACATGTTATTCAGGTGTATCTAGGCCTGTCGCGATAAACGATAAATCGATTAATCGTACGATAAATTAAAACTATCGACGTCATTTTAATTATCGGCATTATCGTCTCTTCCGGCCTTTTTCTCTTTCTGTTGATGACACCGAATGAAAAAAGGCTCAACTCCGGTGCTCTCCACTGACCCTCCTTTCTCATTTCCTTAGTGTAAAGCCCAGCGCACAGGACACGATCTTAGAGCTGTCGGCCGATTGTCGGCCCATTTTTAAAACCTGACAGACCACACATTAGCCGACAGAAATCCTAGGTATAAGGGTTCGATCGGGTTCGATCCTGCCATGTGGTGTCCAACAACGGGCACAAAATAATGGCTACAAGTTCAGTTAACTAATTTTAAAACCAGGAATTAATCAATGCTTTACTACAATCTACCTGCAATGCATGTGGCTAGTGTCAGCGTAAAGTCCTGACTGAATGAAAATCATTAGAACCTATTTACATCACGTTAACGAAGAACAGCTGAAAAGTTACCGGGTTTATCAACTGCGGTGGCAATTTCGCTCCAACTCCTCCCCTTATCATTTCTATATTCTTTGCATGTTGAATAAACATTAATGTTGTTTCCACATATCATCTCCAATGTCCGCTGGACTTCGGGTTGCGCCGTTTCAGCTGTTTGGGATTCCCCGACGTAATTTCCCCTCAGAAAACACAGAGGAGAATCCGCGCTTTCTGATTGGCTGCCTGTCACATTCAACAGGCTGCGTTAAGCTCCCAGTCGGGAAAAACCCCTGATTTAGATCGGAGCGGCAACGACGATCTACCGTAACACACCACACAATCTTAGAAAGATCAACGTTTTAAGATTGTCTTAAGGGGAAAAATAGGAGCAAAAATCATGTAGTGTGAATTATTGCATCAGGTAGTCGATGTGCCCATCTTCTCTATTTAAATCTAATTATTACTGAAGGGCAACATAGTATACAGACTTCATAATCTGCACTCTTTTGATTGAATGCAGTATTTATTTCCACTTTGGCTTTATGTTGTTTAGTTTTTATCAAGTACATTTTTTGTTAATGGAGACTGAGAATCCATTTTGTTTTTGGTTGTTTTGTTTATTTTGTTTATCAGCTCCAGTGTTAAATATTCTTTTGAAAATAAAGTGTATCTATCTTTGGCAGAAAATCGCATGCATTATTACGTCATTTCCATTAAATCAGTGTATAAAGGTCTTCAGACAATATTATCGTTTATCGCAATAATTTTTTGAGACAATTAATCGCTCAGCAAAATTTGCTATCGTGACAGGCCTAGGTGTATCAGAGTCAAAAGGGGCTGAATTCACACTTTTCCAAGTTTTTAATGGCAAAAAACGTCATTATTTCACAATTATGCCTCACACTTATGTACTGCTGTGAGGATATTTTGAACACAGACCTGTAGGCCTACTTATTTACTGTGTGTTTCCGTATTCTTTTCTTTTCTTTTTTTTATTCTTTAGAGTGATGTAATCAGAAAACCTCAGGGTCAGATTGAGCTGAACTCGTCCTGCTGCATAGTACGTGGAGAGGGAGCACAGACTTTTCAAGTAAGTGGAAACACATTTTACCTTAAACGCTTTGTTCATAGACTCCAATACCGCTGCTGCTGGTTGTTTAACAGCAGAAAGTCTTATCTGGAGAGATCCAGAGTTGGAGAGCTGAAAAGACAAAAAAATAAAATAAAATGGAATACGAGTAGAGTTTTACTGCTGCATACCAGAGAAACGCATAGCGGAATGGCATCAGGTAAAGAGTCAGACTGGAATGTTTTCAGAAGCTGATTCTGATCTCCCCTGACGTGAAACGCATTTCTCATTTCGATTCTCGCTTTTTTTCCATTTCTCTCTTTATTTCTCCCTTTCGCGCCATCAGCTGATCACGGAGAAGAAGACCTTCTATCTGACCGCTGACTCGCCCAACATCCTGGAGGAGTGGATCAGAGTTCTGCAGAACATCCTGAAAGTCCGATCCAGCAGCCCTGTTACCGTGGAGACGAGGGCAAAGCCCACCGTGAGAGGCTGGCTTACAAAGGTGATTCATCATAGTAACAAAAAAAACCCCTACAGTAACAGGTTAAGTTGAGCAATGGAAATGGCAGAAAAGCCTGTTGCAATTAATCGATTAATTGCACGATAAATTTAAATGAGATTAATAAATTTTATGCCGATGATTAATATTTTTTTAAAGAAAATTTTGCTTACAGAGGCATCATAATCCATTTTATTTATGGTTTTATTCTGGATATTTAAAACATCTTCCATTTCTAGGGTTAAATGTTCTTTACAAAATGAAAGTTTATTAGTTTTCCAGAGGGCTATCTTGCATTACACCGCCATTATCATTGTATTACTGGAAAATGGTTTCGAAACAATAACATTGTCATTGGAACACTTTACCATCCAGAAATATTTATTTCTATGACAAACCTAATGGCAGATGTAGCCTGAGATGAGGATGTTTTCCTCACTGAGATAGCCACCTTCAGACAAACTCTTCATGTTCAGACACGGCCGCCGGATCAGGAGCTGCAGGAATGTTGCCCTCCGCACCTCACGCCGTTAAAACAGGCACTGGTGCGGGGCGAGCATGACGGGTCTGTGGCAGACGAATGACGGCCTCAAGCTGAGACGATGGAGCTCACATCCTCTCACTGCGGCACGACTTTGATCTGTGGCTCGTGACACGACGGCGGTTCAGCCGCTGGAGGTGACTCCACCCCCGTCCGGCGAGGGCAGTTTACCACGACGACCCCGCTTCTGATGGAGGCACAACTGGCTTCGTCTGGACGGAAGCTCTCGTCAGACGCGGATGTGTAATTATCATCTCCAGCTGCACTGCCTGTTTATGTTATGTAGCGGAGGATGAGATGAGTTGACGGCAGGTAGTTGTCACCTTCCCTTCAACATGGAGGGTTGATTGTAAAAGGTTTGCTTGCCTGATGACAAAACTTCCAGAACATCTGCAGCTTGGATGTAGAAATCCCCTAAATAAATATATGTCAGGGTCTTAACAAAAACAAAATCACAGATGCAACGCCGTGAAAAGTTTTCACTTTCATGTACTCCTCTGAATATTTGCTGCACATTTGTATTTAGCCCCCCTGAGTCAGAACTTTGTTGATCTTGACAGCAAGATAAAAGAATCTAAATCTCTTTCTGCATTTACAAGAAGTTTGGTTTATTGAGTGAATTAAATAAGAAATGAAATGAAAATGAACTGTTTTTTCCCCTTGCAATCCATTTTGGACACATATTCCCATTTCACTTTGCAAAAGTAAAACGGGAAAACTTGCCCATTTTAGCTCACGCAAAAGAAAGCATTCCCACCGCATGATGCTGAAACCCTGTTTTCCAATGCAGTCACTATTAAAACACATTAAAGTTTCTGGTTTTAATGTGGCAAATTTCAAAAGGTTCAAGTGGTTTCATCCCTACTTCTAGAATCTACGAAAGAAGAAGTTATTTTGCAAATAGCCATACTGTTGAAGCTTTTTCTAAAACTTGTGTGTGCCGTTTGTTTTCTTGCAAAGGTCAAACATGGACACTCAAAGCTGGTGTGGTGTTCGTTGGTGGGAAAAGTCTTCTACTACTTTCGCAACCAGGAGGACAAGGTTTGAGATGTTAAAATGTCTCTTACTTTTACTTAATTTTGTTCAAATAAATTCCCTTCAAGGCAAAAACATTTTACTGCTTCTTAAGTTTCGCTTACTTGTGCTAATTTGTCATGTCGTAGCTTCCTCTGGGGCAGCTGCAGATGAGGGAGGCGTCCGTGCAGGAAGTCGATCGCTCCTGCGACTCAGACGAGGACTACGAGGCCGGCGACCGGGGCTTCCTCTCCTCTCACTGCACCTTAGTGGTCCAACCCAAAGACCAGAGCCCGACTTACCTGCTCATTGGCACCAAGCAGGAGAAGGTAGAACAGTAAAAACGTTTTTTTGTTTGTTTGATTGTTTGTTTGTTTGTTTTTCTCTTTCTCTTGATTTCGACAAGTACGTTTCATTTTGCGCAGGATACCTGGCTGTATCACCTGAATGTAGCCGCCGGCAGCAGCGCGACGCTGAAAGTCGGCACGGAGTGCGAGCAACTCATTGGTAAACTTATGGATGTGGAGGGAGACCCAGGTGAGAAATTGAAGCCGACTCTTTCAATATTTGCGTCTATTTAGAGTTTTATGTTTGGGAGGTGAAAGCAAACATGAAAGCAAGGAGGTAATAAATTATATTTTCACCTGCTGGGCTAATCAAATCTTTTTTTATTTTCAAGTAAAGGGTTCGAACAAGATGAGCTTTTCTTATTATGTTTTAATTTAAAGATTAAAACCTTTAAATTTAGATTTTAATCTCTTTGCAAGACACTAGGAAACATTATTCATTTTTTATTTTTTGGGGGGTTTTTTTAAATTTACTTTGTGAACACCTTCAAATTGTTCTATTTCAGCCTGGCGTTGCATGCTTTCCTTGACCCTGTTGTATTCTTGCTTTAATTTAGATCTAAACAGGGTTGCATTTCTCCATTTTCCCTCCTTATAAAATGCTTTGTGTTTTCTGCACTTGTACACATATAATAGAAGAATTTACTGAGGTAATTGTAAGTCCAAGGACATACACATTACCTCAGTAGCACTCAATGTGTTGTTGTGGTTCATGTTGTGCGTTAGCTCCAGTTCCCACTGCAGACTGTGTTTGTCAAAGCAGAGCAGAGCCTGTGATTTTTTTTTTTTTTTTTTGTCCAGCTGTTTTCTGACTCACTGCAGTTTTGAAACTCCATCTTTGCTTCGTCTGGTTTACTCATAAACACCCACTCCTCTTCCCAGAGTCTGTGCTATGGAAGAGCGAGGCCTTGAGCTTCTGTAAGGAGGGTCTGCGCTCGCCTCTCACCACTTTGCCGTCTGAAGCCCTGCAGACCGAAGCTCTCAAACTCTTCAAGGTCCGTCTCCAAACTCCTCATCAACATTTTTTTTTTGTTTGTTTGTTTGTTTTCTTATTTGTCTGCCGCCACCCACTAGCGGGAAAAAAAAAAAAAAAAAAAGAAAAACTCTTTGCAATTCTTTCCGCATCGCTTTCATTTTGTGCCGACCTGGATGTGCGCCGCTCCCTCCCGCTTCCAAAATAGATCAGACGCTCGCGTCCGAGGGGTCTGTGCTCATCGAGAGCGTGCGAGCGAGATAATGGCCTTGATTATCTGCTCTGTTTGAGGCCAACTGTTCCTGTGGTTTGGCTGCCACTCTTCTGCTTTGAGAAGAGTCGTGACAGGTTGGGGGGTGGGGAGGGGCCCTTGGAGAGCAGCACCACTATGTGGAAGGGGACGGGACTGGGGACGCAAAACAAGATCAAAGCAAAATTCAGGGAGATTCTAGAGGGACGTCGGTTCCTTTTTCTCTCTTTTCAGCTCTCATTGCCGCCCCTCCGAAACCTTCCTCCCCCTCGCTCCCTGAGCTGTCAATGCTCCACACCCCCAGTTGCTCAATTGAAGGCAGAGATGATGGGCTCTATTTTTGAGCAGCCAGCCCTAAAAACTGTCCCAAATGCCCAACAATGAGTCAAGAATGGAACGAGTAACGCTCTTTTCAACTCGGGCCATTGAAGTTTTAATGAATCCGAGGAGACCGATGAGAAATATTACACGGAGTCCGTGTTTTCAGCTGCCTCAAACAAGAGGAGTCCGTAATTAAGCTTCCCTGTATATGTGCTGCTTCAGACCGTCTAATTTTCAGTGATATGCAAACACATCAGAGGAGCATCATTTCTATCTTATTTTTCTGTTGCCATGAAGACTTATTGTATTTTTTTTTTTTTCATTTTTATGATAAATCAACACAACGTAGTATATACAGTAATTGTGAAAGAGAAGAAAAACACATACATAATTCCCACCCAAAAGTCCCATAAAATTGTGTGTACCAGTAATCATACCAACTACTTTAATTTTAGCCTTTCAATTAAATATTAACTCGCTAAAAGGTTGCTCTCAGGTAAAAGTAACACTGATATATCAAACAAAAGTAATACGTAGCTGTCCAAGAAATTACTCTAATGTAAAAAGTAAATGTTACAAAGAGACTCTTCAAGTAATGAGTAATTGTTCGATCAAATCACCTGATCTAATAATTATAAATAATGTAATCGGATTGGCAAACGTAGAAAGCTTAGTGGAAATACTGGTATTTTAAAGACTAATATAATACAAATAACAGTAGCATGACTACACATTAACTAAATAGCGATGGACTTTTATACCTAAAATTGATTTTGTTTCTTCTAAGAGAGTGATGCAATACAATGTTTTTTAACATTTTGTGGACTTTTTTTTTTTTCATTTTGTTAATTGTTTTTGTTTGTTGTTTGTTTATTTTGGCTATTTAAATATCTTCCAGTTCCAGAGTCAAGTGTTATTTACAGAAAGTTTATTTGTCTTTGCATTAGTACGCCACTATCAATATAATAGCTACTTGAAAATGATTTTAAAACAACTTTATCGTAATAATTACTGGGACAATCCATCATCTGGCACAATTTGTTATCGTCACAGGCGTACCCGTAAATAAAATCCTTTTAGAAGTGCATAAGTAGAAAATAGTCCAGCTTTGATTTATGTACATGGGTTGCATCCAAGATGACTTGTGTGTCTTTGCGTCACTCTGTTGTTAGTTATTCTAAGTGACTTTGTTCCATCTCTGCAGTCCTGTCAGCTTTTTATCAACGTTCTGGTCGAGTCCCCTTCCGTTGATTACCACACATCGCTGGCCCAGAATGCTCTGCAAGTGTGTCTGACCCACCCGGAGCTGCAGAACGAGATGTACTGCCAGCTGATCAAGCAGACCAATCGCCGGACGCCGCACAACTACTCCCTGACCCAGGTCAGTCGGATGTTGATGATTCAGAAAAATTCAGGAAAAAAAAAGAACCCAGGAGGAATAAATCGCTATTTTGTAATTTAGCCAACAAAGCGGTAAAAAAGCGTGCCTTTTTTCTGCTTTCTGTAGTGTTGGCAGCTGTTGTCGTTGTGTGTGGCGCTGTTCCTCCCACAGCAGCATTTCCTCTGGTACCTCAGGCAGTATCTTCAGCACAACGCTGACCCCAGGTGGGAGCTGATCCCGTCACTTTGCAGTACACTACAAAGACACAGAATCCGGCCTTTTGGGCGCCTACTTTTGAGTTCTTTCCCTTTGAGTTCGTTATTGTTTCTGTTCTCTCACCACGAAGGACTGAGGTGGGGAAGTATGCCGTGTACTGTCAGAGATCTTTGGAGAGAACGCTACAGAATGGAGAACGGGAAGCGAAACCTTCCCGGATGGAGATTGTGTCCATCCTGCTGAGGAACCCTTACCATCATTCGCTGCCTTTCAGCATCCCAGTACATTTCATGAACAACACATATCAGGTACCAATTCGCTCTTAAAAGGACTTTCAGAGTCACGGTCCAGCTCTCATAGCCTCCAAACGGTAGCTGCGTTTCCATTACAAATGTGTGCAAAACTTTGTCAATATTCCGCTAATGTCAAAAAAACACAACTATGCAATTGACGTGTTTCAATTGACTAAGAAACGCACACTTGAATATGTTTTTTCACGTGATAAGTCATTTAGAAACATTCTGCTTCATTGTCCTCCAACTACTTCCAGTCGTCTTCCACGTAGTTTTCTGACAATGTCCGGTTGTTGATCATGTGACTTGTATGATGCGAAAAAAGTGTTTTCATTGCAGTTTTGCAAAATAAAATAATTTCGATACGGCCAAAAAATAAAAAAACGCCTCATCCCTCCAAAACTTTTTACCTAAACACAAGTTGTTGTTGTTTTTCTTTTTCAAAATTGGCATGTTTTCATTAAGCAAATTTATTTTCTAAATACTTTGTCCAATTACAAGGTCAGTGGAAACACAACTAATGATCCTATTGACTATAAATCAAAGACTAATTTTTGATTTGACAGTATGAGGCACATGTAGACTTTAAGTCTCCTGTTTGAGAACTCCTCGAAATATAATCATGTTGGGTTATAATATAATGTAACAAATATAATCATCTTGGGTTCTAACTTTAGGAAACTTTTGTAGAAGAACCTTTTAAAGAACTTTAAAGGAAATATATTCCCCCTTTCCTTATTGACTGCATGATCATCACTGCTGTCACTCACTTTTGGAATAAAATTGAAAGAAGATGATCTTGTATGACATGAGCTCTGATTGTTTGCCCAGGTTGTAGGGTTTGACGGCTCGACTACGGTGGACGAGTTCCTAAGCACACTGAACCAGCGGATCGGCATGAGGAAGCCGCAGCTGACAGGGTTTGCCCTTTTCACCGATGATCCGTCTGGCAAAGACCTGGAGCACTGCCTGCAGCCGTCAGCAAAGGTAGGACTTCTAGCTGTTGGTGGGTGTCAAATGTTTGGTCTGATTTACTTAAACTTCAAAAAGGACTTGGAGGAAGTGGATTTCGGATATATAGGCTGTGTATAATTTGGAGTAACAATGCTGAGAAAACAACTGCCACAGTGCAATAAACGTTGGTCAGTATTTTTTTTTACATGCAATAACTAAAAAATTAATATGTAAAATATGTAAAAAATCTATAAGTATTCTGATGTGTCCAGTTATGTGTCCGGATCTTTGTCCCGCCTGGAACTGCCACTGCCATCTGCTGGCTGAAATTAAATAAGGAAAAATGGAAGTCACACAGTACGTCCGTTGTGACATCTGGCTGTTTTTCCCTTTTCTCCAGGTCTGTGATGTCATTTCCAAGTGGGAGCAGGCTCTGAAAGAGCTGCATCCTGGGAAAAATGAAGGGACGCGAATTGTTCGGCTAACCTACAAAAACAGGTCAGCTTTTTTTTCTTTCTTTTTTTTTATCTTTGGGGATTTTTAGCAGGAAGACCATCGTTCTAAACTGTCTGGGCTCAGAAGTTTAAATTGAATGTTCTGTCCACATGTACACTTTTCTTCAAATTCAAACATTTCATCACTATGAGGCGCTCTATAAAAAATATGCCTCCCAACCAGGAAATTCCCCTTGTCATGTAGAGTTTTGCAGCCGACTGAAGAGCTTTTCCTTTGAAAACAAGATGTCTCTGTCTGCACGTTACCACAGCAACACAGACTTTACTTTGTCATGCAGATGAAAGGTCACATCTTTAGTGCAATTATTATTTTTAGAAGGTGTACAAGCCTGGACAAGGCCACGGAATGCCTTTTTAAGAGTTTGGGGATGAAATTTGGCAGATTGATGTGAGGAGTCGTTCTAGGAAAACACGTTTCATCATAATGTTTCCCTCCTGCGTGCCCAGGCTGCGTTTCAGATCTCAGGTCAAAGGAGAGACGGAGCGAGAGCGCCTCCTGCTGGTCTACCAGGTGAACGACGAAGTTCAGCAAGGCCTCTTCCCTGTGAACAAAGAGCTGGCTCTGGAGGTGGCCGCACTCATTGCACAGGTCCGGAAAACGATAATTCAATGTTAGAGTCGAGATTATTGGTAACCCTCGAACTGTTTCATTCTTGTCTTGTTACAATTACGAGCTTTAGTCTGATAAATTGGGATTTTATGAGCTTGACCAACAAAAAGGAGTGCGTAATTGTGAAGTGAAAGGGAGAACATGCATAGTTTGCAGATTTTAATTTGTAAAAATGTTTAAAAAGTGTGGTGTGCTTTTAATCTCAGTTTTCCTTTGGCAGTACGTTGTAGGGGACAGCGATCACAGCTGCACGTCTTTGAGTTTGAGTGTTTTCAGTTCTTGTCTTGATTCTGAATTAGATTAAGGTCTAAACTTTGACTGGGCCATTCAAATAAGTGAATTTACTGTAATCTAAACCATTCCTTTGAAGCTCTGGTTTTTTGCTTCAAGTCAGTGTCCTGCTGTCTTGCACCCTCTTCCAGATTTTCTCCTACATTTTTCCATTTTTTCAGCTCCATTTGTCTTCTTATCAACTCCCTGTTCCTGCCGCATCGTTAATTTCCCTTTGGGATTTGAGTAAAACTGATCCTCATTGGCACTATCACCATTTAAAACTCTGCTATTTTTCATGCTTTTTTTTAAAAGAAATACCAACACTATTTTTGGTCTTTGTGATTTAATACGTTGTATTAGAAGAACCTACCATGTCAAGAAAATGTTCTGTCTTATCTGTCATTTGAGTAATTTTGGAAATAATTGATAAGGATATTTTCAACTTTAATTGAAAATACCAAAATGATTTTCCCCTCAGGTTGAACATGGTGATTTCGAGCGGTCGGGCGTTTCCTCTCCTGCCGGCTTTCCTCAGTCCAAATCTCAGCTGATTCTTCTGCAGGCCTTGGAGCGCTTCTATCCCAAACGCTACAAACAGGAATGCACCACAGAGCAGCTAAGGTGAACCAAACATCTCTCTCCTTAAAGAAACGGTGTTGGTGCACAATGGGCTTTTCTGGAATCTTTTCTTTAGTTTGCGGCGCAATGAAACAAAAGCAGATCCGATTCATTAGGGGGTCTCTGTTGCTTTTCTCCCCTTCAGAGATCTTACCGAGCGTCTGGCCTCCAAGTGGTCGATGCTTCGTGGGTGCAGTGCGGCCGAATGTGTGAGAATATATTTGACCGTAGCGCGGAAATGGCCTCTGTTTGGCGCCAAGCTCTTCAGTGGAAAGGTATAAGTTTTAATTCTCACTTCTTTCTATTGGCTTTTTGGGGGAGAAATTCTATTGGCTTGTATTTTTTTTTTTTGTGGAATGGAAAATAAATAGATGTTACCACTGATGCAGTCTTTGATTCTGAGATGTTCAGGAGGATGACACGTCTTGCTTTGTCCGCAGCCTGTTCCTCCGTCTCCGGTTGACCAGAGCCAGGTGTGGCTGGCAGTCAGTGAGGACGGAATCTGTGTCCTAGACGGCACAATGGTGAGCTCGAGGCTTGGAAAAACCGAAACGATATAAACACAATTTATCCTCTAGGAAGTCTCTCCAAGGTTACATGTCAGACTGTTTCACTCCAAAGCTCGGAAACTGAAGTTGGTTGGTGAATTTATGCCGTACAGCTGGCTCCGCTACAGCTGCAGAGCTGTCTTGACCCTGGAGACACAGCACTGTGTCAAGAAGCAGAAATCCAAAGGAAAATAAACTGGTCTGCTTTAGATTTGGATGTTCTTGATCCTGACAGATGGCCGCTCCCAACATGTAAGCAATGTTAGCGCAAGCTCTAATTTTCTGCAGCCCGCGTCGATCCGTTTCAGTCCTCGGTTTGGCTCGGAGCGTGGCTCGTCAGTTCAGAAGAGCGCAGAAAGAAACATAGTGAAAACCGTGTCATTCTCTGTTTTTCTCAGTTTGGGCCACAGAAAAGCAAAAGTTGAAGTAGCTTCCCAAACAAACTACAGGCTCTGCTTCGTGTGAAACCAGAACATGCTCTCGGCTTCTGTTTTACTGATGTTTTTTTTTCTTTTTCCCGCTGACTATGTGTTTGTGTTTATTTGTTTTTTTTCCCAATGTATTTCAGCACACCTTGTCCATGTACCCCTACCATTCAGTGGTCACCTTTGGTGGGTGTCGTGATGATTTTATGGTGGTCACTAGCCAGCAGAGGGAGTCTGGCGTTGGAAAGAAGAATGTAGAAAAGCTGGTTTTTGCAATGACTAAGCCAAAGGTAAGTCTGCTGTGTGTATCAGAGTAGATTTAGTTTGTCTAAACCCCACATTTTATGTATTCGTGTATTGCATCTCTAGAATCTCTGGAGAGCCTCAAATAAGTCTTACAAAGCCTTAGAATTTATGCCAAGACTACAAAAAGTTTTCAGTAAACACACATTCACTTCTGCTGACAAAGTGAGAGGCTAGCATGGCAACATGTGCTCCTCAAGAACACTGAAAATTGTCTTTCGGGCCTGCAAGAACAAAATGACTTCCTGGTTTGGGCGATGCTTCCAGTTTGTTTTTGACACTTTGCAGAATTTCTTTCCTGAGTGGTGTCTGTCGAATATTGTGTGACAGTTCAGGTAGAGCTACGGGCGTCACATGAAACACTTTAGAAAAACGTCTGTTTGTCATCACAGTGGTATCGCGCTATGGTTGCGTGTTTGGGTTTAACCCCGCCTGCCCAGTGAGAGTCCAACTGGCGGTGGAAACACTCTCCTTAATACGCCTAACCACAAAATAGAATCACACCAACCTGTGCAGTTCCTCTCACTGGAAATGAGTTCTGCACTCAAGTTCTTGTATGGAGTGTCTGAGCCACAAAGAATTTTGTTCCTGCTCTGAGAAAGAGAACAAATTTCACTCTTAACTTATATACATGCTAGCTCCCTTCCACTTTGTTTTGATATGACTCTTTGATTATCTTGATGATAGCAAACTCATGCTCTCATCAAGATAGCATGATTAATTACGCGTGAACAAAATCTTTTTTTTTCCCTCTGCGTTTTGCTTCTGATAAAGATCCTGACTTACAGAGGACTTTGCAGAAATGTCAGGCTAACGCTATCTTTCCCTCTTCTCTGTTTGATATGACTCTTTGATTAGACTCATGTTTTCTTTGCAGTTTTAGCAAAGCAAGTGTAGACAAAAAACTGTTTTTACAGAGAGTTGTTTTTGCACTTTATAACCCAATGACTATGCTTTTTAACATTAGAATTCACGTTACAGCATTATGCTGTGTTATTGTTTAGGCAGATCATAAGAATCTAAAAAGACAGACAGTGGGATTAAAACACGTGTAGGTTAAAAACGCAATTCTACGACATGAGATGGGTTTTTTAAATAAGATTTTATTTCAAGTGTACATTTACATGATTCCTTCTGCATTTTCTGCACAGAGAAAATCACAGAACTTTAGTAGTTCTCTGACTCAAGCTTGGCGCAGAATCTAAACTTTTTTTCTCTTCAAATTGCAAACCTGCCATCGTGGCTTATGGGTTGATCATTTTGACCCTGCTTTTGAAAAGTGGTGTGTCCTAATTTTCACCCCTGTGACATAATGATGGACCACGCCAAGTTCTCACTGTACTTTTTAAAGACATATTGAGTCGTCTTTTATACACACATGTGATTTTATTCAGTTCATGTACAATGATGAGCCATGTCAAGTTCTTGCTGTTCTTTTTTATTTTTTTTGAGATATTGGTTCTTCTTTTACATAAAGTCTCAGGACTTTATTCAGTTCTTGAATAAAAGAGTATGTAAGTATGTAAAGGAGTATGGCAGGAAATTATGCTGAGGTAGCTAAAAAAGGTCATTTGAGGAGGTGACAAAATGTGAAAATATGGGTTTGTAGAATAGATCTTTTCAGGTAAAACAGGCAAAGGTTTATGGAAGAAAAACAGGCTTCGCACTACTCCTTTTTGTTAATGAAGAGACCAGATTTCCTTCTGGTTTTGTGCATGAAGGTCTGTGGAGCTTGAAGTCGGGGTCATGTTACCCCTCCAGGCGAGGCTAATGGGGGTAACTTCATTCTTGATGGAAGATCATTTGGGTTTCTCAAGTTTTTATGGTCTCGGAGCAAAACGTGACAGGCCACCTCCCCGGACTCAAATGAAATGCGTTCATGTCATAATGTTAAAGCAATTAGGTCTGCTGTGATCTGTCTCGCCTTTTCTCCCATCTCAGATACTGGAGCTGACTCTGCTCATGGCTAGCTACATCAACCACTGGAACCCCACCGTCCCGTCGGCTTCCCACCAGCCCCTCGGCCACTGGGATGTGGACAGCCGGCACTTCCCTGCCATGAACTACACCACCAAGGGGCCGACCCTACTGTAAGCAGCAGCAGAGAGGCTCCATGACCGCAGTTACTGTTGGAAGACGCTGGGCCGCACCACATGCTGAGTTTTTATTCTTGCAGAACAGAGTTTTTATTCTTTTGTTTTTAACATCGAGACTAAAATTCAAAGTAACAGGAAGAGTGCTGTTACACAATTTATTTCTGCAGGAGAGTACTACTCTGTGCTTTTCTTCTGTTTTCACTTGTTTTATTTATTTTGAAAATTGGAGGGACTGTCGGTCACAAACAGCTCAGTTTTCTGTCTGCGTCAGCAGTTATTCACCATGGATGTGACAAACAACTTTTCGTTTTATTTAGGGTACTGCTTGAACATATAGGCCAAGTGGGATGTGGTAGTATAGTTAGTAATGTAGTATTACTGCCCCTTAAAGCTTTCCACATTTTCTCATGTGACAATTATTAACTATGATGTATTTTATTGGGATTTTATGAGCTACACAAAGTAATGTATGGCTGCCAGAATAATGTCTAATAAATGCAACTAGATCGCAACAACTTTAACTGAAAATACTTCAATTTGGTATTTAAATTATTTGATGTAACTCATGTAATATTTCTAAAACGTAATATTTTTTTTCCTATTGTTTATCAAGCAGAAGGAATTTTATTTTACTATGGATCACTTAACTTATTTTCTCAATTTACTGTTTGATTTAATTAGTTTTGTGTAGTGTAAAAAGTTTATTTCCTCTTGCTGATAGTTCTGGCAAAAATATTTTAACAATGCAGAAATGTTTTGTTACTACCGTGTGACAAAATTACATCTAAATCTAATCTAAATGAAAAGTTTAGGAGTTGGACTAGATTCTGGACTTGACTTGAGGCTTCACTCAAGACTTGGGTGGAAAGACCTGAGACAAAACAATGACTTAATCTAAGATTGGATTCCACAATAAAAACTGTAACATGACCTCTGAAGGCTCTGGATTTTATTGTGGGGTATCAGATTATCAGTCAATGCAAGTCACACTTTTTAGATGTTTATTTTGAAAAGTATTTTTTAAAGTCATCTATTAATTGCCTTACATTGTCATGCACCTCTTTGTGTTGGTTTATCACCTAAAATCCCAACAAAATACATGGAAGGGTCACGGCTAACTGAAAAAGTTAAAGGGGATGTGAATACTTTTACAAGGTACTGTAATTATTTGTCTCAAATACATTATAATTGTCGCATATTTGTACTCAAGAGTATAGGAAGGTCATTGTAGATAAAGGTAGTTGGTAGATAACGGTAGTCAATACGACTGCCAAATCAACAAAATAAGTGAAAACTGCCTTTTTAATAGATTTATAGATTTTTTTTTTTTACTCTTAAGAGACTAAGGTTAAATTGATTTATTTTGTTGTTCTTTGAGGTTATATAAGCTTCTCAATATAGCCAGATGTAGGCCTTGCAGAATTAGATGGGCTGATAATGAAAGGTTCACAAGGGAAAATGGTGAAACGTGGAACAGAGTAGTTGGCCATCTACGATGCATATGGAGCAAAACATGAGACTTGTGACGTTTTCCTGTGCTGCAGTGACCATCACTAAGACCACTCACTGTTTTACTGACAGTTTGTACAAAGAGCTATCAAACATTTGAAAGACTTGAACTGCTTTGGATAAACCACTGTTTCACTTGTGTTTTTATTACTAATTTATTTGCTCTGTAACAATTTGGGACTTGTGAAAGGTTTTCCATAATTGCAATGTTTTCATTAGAAGACCTAGGTTTGCTCGGGTAATTTAATTACAGCGTATGTTTTCTTTGATTATTTTTTTTATATGGTTGTTTATGTTGCCCGTGCACATGTGAGGTAATAAACTAAATGGTACGACCTTTAAACGTTGAACAAATATTCCGTGTATGTTGTTCATAAAATAAACTTGCCACCTGTTGAGCTTGGTTACTTTTTGTACCACTAAATATTCCTCTGTGGTGCCAGTCACATTTATTGGTGCCTCTGTTTTAAAAACAAAAAAAAACAAACAGTGTTTATCTTCTTCTGAAGTAAAATAAATATTTGCTGAAAAATGTGAAGAAAGAAGCAGTTTTATCTCCTGTTAGGAAATTACTTTACTAAGAAAGTAACCGGTCATTTCATCTAACAATTTGTTAATGAATTTAAAAAAAAAAGATTGTTAGTATTTTAGTGCTGGACGATACCAAAATTTAGTTTTCTGGTTTGATTTGGCCCCCAATACCTATTGACAAGCACAGCAGAGAATCTGTGATGCTGTGGATCTAAGGCAGCATTTGACTATTTGAAATGCCACCACTTTAAATAAAAATCACCTGACCTATAAAAATTGTTCTCTAAATTGATCCAAAACATCAGTCCAAGCGAAAAATCTCTGGCTTTGTATGTAGCTGAGACGAAACATTTATCCTTGGTGTCACGCTGATACTTTAAATTCGAAACTTTTGTCCAGCAATATATTTGAAAAGCTGTTGCAATTTGTCCTTACTTCAATTATTCCTGAATATTTTTTTCAGATATTGAACAATTAAAACCCATAAACTTGTTTTATCACAAACGATTTTAGT
Organism: Xiphophorus hellerii; assembly: GCF_003331165.1. Classification (NCBI taxonomy): domain Eukaryota; kingdom Metazoa; phylum Chordata; class Actinopteri; order Cyprinodontiformes; family Poeciliidae; genus Xiphophorus; species Xiphophorus hellerii. The sequence continues at coordinate 20,589,577 of NC_045690.1, forward strand.
AAAAAATGTCTCTGTTTTCTATGCAAAACAAAAACAAAGCCATTCCCTCTAGGCTTAGCAGTTAACACAAAAATCCAGGAAACTTCATGCAGCAATAATTCTTGAGGGAGAGAAAAAAAGGAAGTTTTATAAACAAATTTTCATCATTCTTTCAATCCATTAACCGAATAATCACCCTGTGTGCTAGTTACGCATCGGGAAGCTGTTCGGCTTTTTCTTGTCCAAGAAGGTCAATGTAGTAATGGCGTTTTCTTGCCAAATTTAAGCTGTAAATGCCAGATTTTTTATAGCTTGTCTGAAACCCTTGTTGTTCCCGAGTTGCTCGCTTATAAAGGGAAAAACTCATTATAAGGTTCACTGCTGAATTTTTGGGAGCATTCATCTCTCGCCAACAAAGAAGAAAAATTCCTCCATTCTTTGGGCCTGAAATGCAGCCTAGACCACTTGCTTTACAAGCGTTTAAATCATTTAAAAAAATTATTTAATAGCAAAGATGCAGAATAACAAATGGGCTTTTTCATATTTTTACAGTAAACCCTCGTTGCATTTTACTGGCTCTAGTCATTATTTGTGCTGCAGACATAATGAGAAAGGTTGGTGTAGAAAACCTATTAGGCAAAAAAACACACACACAAAAATGCTGGGTTCTAACAAAGGACCACAAATCTTGGGGGAAAACAAACAGTAAACCAGCAGCTTTTTATCTTTCATATAGTTCTTTTTTATTATACAATTTTATAGATATCCACTTCTCATAACCAAAATAAGAAACATAAAAATAAAAAAAAATTATCTAATGTTTGTGCTAAGTGTACAAAAGCACAATCAAGCAAGAACTACACTAGTAGAGACAAGATTAGCTAACCTGCAACCCCTTTTCCACCCATGATACTTTAATCAAACCTTTAACACCTGAACATGCTAACTTATCTCAAATAACTTTTTGAATCTGGATATTTGTTGATAATTTCACACAATCAAAATAGGCAACCTGTTAACAGCGACAAATATTTGGCACCTGATGGTTTACCTTTTGTTGTGAAGGGTCTCGCACCAGGGCTACCATACAAAGAAGCAAATCAGCAGAATATTTACATATTAAATTGAATAATCGGTCCATTTTGGCTCACGGATACCGGAGTTTCAAATGACAAGCTAACAACAAAAGCATTTCAAGATATTACTTACAATACTATTAATGCTTCTAACCGTAATTTAACGTAACAAAAATAAATTGAGTTCATTGTGTGTTTTAAACTTTTATAGTACAGACTGTAAAATGGAGTTTGTGGTATGAATATGTATGCAAAACACCACTTTAGAAAGGACATACGAGGGCATATTTAAAGAGTAGGTGAGTGGTGGGAACGGTTTCCATGTTAGCTTAGCGGAGTTAGCCGGTGGCACGCGGAGAGATCTCACCGTTGCAGTCTAGCGCGTGCAGAGGGACGTGAACTTTGAGTAGCGAGACACACGCCGAGTAACCTCGTAGCAACTGGAGACGGCAGGTTTGTAACACTGAAGCAACTGCTTTATGTCTGACAGGTTAAATGCACGGTTCTTAACAGCTTTCCTCCACGTTCCCAGAGTTGAGACCTCACCCAAGAGCCCCCCAAAAAATGACATCCAACAAGCCAAGGAGCGTGCTCCGCGAAGCCTCCCATCAGATTATAGCCGGTGGATCCGCTGGTGAGTTAATTATCCACAGCCATTAATTTTTGACGCCTTTGTTCCGATTACGCAACAGTTCTAGCCGCTGTGTATTAAGTGCTTTAAGGGGCAGCTCCTCTTGAGTTATTTCCATTAAACAAATAATTGCGGAACTGGCGCGTGTTTATTGTTGTACTCTCGCAGCTGAAACGCATACACGGCTTCAACGAGAGATGTTTAGGTCACAAAGAGTTGGCGTTTCTCACCAAGATAGTTCCCACCCGTTTTACGTACACTCGCTTTACGCCGTTTGCGCATGTTTACGCATGCGTAGCCGTGCTCCCCTTTCGACTAAAGGTAACATTATTTGCACTTCGTGCGACACAGACGCTATCTCAACATACTTGGCCTGGACAGGGTTCAAAATGAACCAGTAAGCATGCTGCTAATCACCTAAATTTTCATGCAGCATCGAGAAACAATATGTATAAAGTTATGTGCCGTTTGAATGAGTTAAGAAATTCAGAGGTACGAGCTTTGACTGAGTATTTATGGTAGACAAGGTAGACATTAAGTTTCAGTAAACTAAGGAAGTGCAATTTTCTAGCGGTCTCCCTCAGGGTTAACGTAGCAAAAAAGATATATATATATATATATATATTTTTTTTTTTAAAAGGTCATTAATAGCTAAACTATGTAGAGCTATTAATGGTAATGTGTGCATGCAACGTTTTTCAAGTCAGGCACAGGCAACAAAGATAACGAAATTAACATTAATTTATCACTGTCTATGTAGACAGAATGCCCCAGATTTATATAAAAGTGGCAGAAATGTTAAATGTAGGTATTTTGATGGGGACATGAGGGGTGGAGTGGTGTCTCTTGCAATCATTTGAATGTGACGGGAGCCTAATTTTCAATGGGATAGACGGTGATGGGATTTGGATCCATATTCCATTACAAATAACCAGCTGTATTGAATGTTTGAACAGGACTTTAAAGTGTTGAGCTGAAAAATTAAGTGTAGTTACAAAGTGCAGACACTAAGGGGAGACACTTGTAGAGTTCAAAATGAAGGGGATGAGAGGAAAGCATAGAGGCAGCAACAGAAAAAGAAAATGTTGAAATCTGTAGAATACAAGATCCATATTTGAATTGAGTTATACTAAACCTGACAATAGATTTGCAAATCACTAAACAATATAGGGTAAGGATTATCCAAATGTTAAATTGCAAAGTAAAATTGTAAGTCGAATTTGATATACGTAGCATTTTTTGAACGACTGAAGTTAACAGTTATGTGATTGTGCTATAAAATGCCACTATTTATCTGGAAAGCGCATAATCCTGGGCTCTTTGTGCTGTTTTTAATTAACTGATTTTTCTTTTCTTCTTTAATTTGCATGCACATGTAAAGCCACTATTACAATAATTTAATGTACAGAAAATTATACTCTCTATTTTTCTTTGTCCTGTTTTCTCCAGAATACCTTATTTTTGATAGATTACTTAAGAAAAAACTGTCGGGCTGTTTTAGTTACACATTTCTTGTGGCTGTTAAGGTTTAGTTTGACTTCATGACTACGCTTAGGTTTCTCTCTGCACCACTGAGTTGCGTTATGTATTAATTCCTATCATTGCATGAAGCTACTCTTCTCGGACTCCTAAGCAGTGAATATGTCTTCATGGCGATGCGTCCCTGATCATTTTTAAACATTAAGCAGAACTTCAGCTTACCTCTCTTGCTTTATGCATTTTAAAATAATAATTGCAAATTATTTTAAAAGTCATAATGCATGCATAATGTTGGCATTTCAACTTGGGTTGGTGTGTTGTTTTATTCTGTATATAAAAATGTCCATTGTTCTTAACCAGGAAGTTTGAAGGTGTGAATGTTTGTGTGTATTTGCTAACCTTTGCCAATTTAAACTTCAGACTGTTTGTCACTTTCAGCAGTGACTTATTGCAAACTTTGGATATTTACATATTGACATGAAGCATTTGCTCAGTTAAAGTAAAACGGGAATGACCCAGAGCTAAGCATTAGCTCGTGATATGGCAGTTAAAATGTTTGTACAGCTTTCCTGAGCCTCCAGATGGCAAGAGACACTGTCAAACAATTGTCAGTACGTAAACCGATTTGGTGAAACTACCTGTTCTTATTTTAGTTGATTTCAAGAACTATAAATGCTAACATCATGGGGGTTTTTTTTTTTTTGGAACTGCTTGAAAATTTAAGTGTCCTAATAGTAAGATTGAAAAATCAAAAGTGATTTTCTTAAAACCAGTCAATGAGGTTTTACTGAGAATGAGGCTGCAAAGCAACAGTGCAGCCTCATTCTGCATAGGTGGTAATCAATAAATACAACATTATTCAGATTATGAAACAGTGGTATCTGTGCAAAACTTTGCAAGATGATTTATAGTGCATCTTATCTGCTCCTTTACAAGACAGACTGTAACTATCTTTTTTTGCTTTTTTACATCTGAAAATGTACATTGGAGGTTGACTGTTGCATACTGGTCTATGGCCAAGACCGATATTTGACATTTAGGGCAGTCCATGACCAATATTTTAAAAATACACTATGTGTTTAATTTGAAAAGTTATGCAGGAATTTTGTGCTGAAATGAGCTGGTTGAAGCAGCAGAAGCAGCTCCTTCTGTAACGCTACTAATATGGCAATGGAGACATTTAAATATGCACCTTAAAAGTCAATGAAAGCCAAGCACCCAGAAAGATCATGCTTCATTTTCAGGGTTTGTTTTCAACATATTCAACCACATTTTCCCATGTTGCGATATTTTCTGTTGCTACTGTATTCCTACCCAGCCTTTATCTAATATTGGCAAATACTGCATCAAGAAACCGTCACTGAGAAGATGCCACTGCTGAGGGCGTGCACAGATGAGATAAACGAGCAGAGCTGGTTGCCCACTGCCGAGTGCAACTATGTCAAAAAAAAACGTGTGAGAAATTCACTCATATTCCTTCCCTCTTATTAAAACTCTCTACATGCGTTACGCTCATAATGTTCAGCTCAGATTACCGCCACTTTTTCTCCACCTTTGTTGAAAACACTGAATAGAAGGAACAATCTCTTAAAGAAGAAAAAAGCATTTTACTTTTGTTGAAGAGTTTTACATTTTCTCAAACTTTATTCAGAGTACCTGTGATGGTAGCAAGGGCTAAACAAGCTTTAATTTTACATTAGTAAGAGCTGAAACACTGAAGATTGTTGGATGGCGTATGTATGGAGCATTTCCTGATTTGGGAAAAAAATATTTATATATTTTATCTCTGACGAGGCCCCATCATGCTCAAATAAACAGATGGCGATTACTGCTGATTTGATAAAATGTCAACACATAGTTAAAAAAAAAACAACAGAAAAAACATTTTATTGATGCTTATATTTAAAAAATACAGGTCTGATAACTCTCAAAAGCACAATAATAACTCAGTTTGATGTATCTTGTGCAGATGTAGAGAAAACAAGTTTAACATGAGCTCTTTCTTGATTAGTCAATGCAGATGAATACTCCACAAAGTCGGTTACATTAATGCGTTTACCTTTTTTCCGCCATGGCTGTGAGTGTTTGTTTGCACGAATTATTAAAAGTGTAGAGAACAAGTGTGGATCCTTGACAAAACTCTTTCATCTTCTACACGTTTTTCATGCTTCACACCTAGCTTCACGCCTTGATGATTTTTAATAACGACTGCATTTCAAAGACTGCTCGAAAAGCTTGACGACATCGGGATATTTACATTTGCTCATCATTCCTAATGAGCCATGTTATTTGTTGGCAAACCTTGCCTCTGTTAATTTTTGGTCTTAAGAATCCGTTGCGTGATCCCACGCGATGAAGGGGGGGAAAAAAAGCCGGATGTGTCATCCGATCTGGCACCAGGAACAAGTGCAGATTGTTTCTATTCCATGTTAGTTTTTCCAGCTGAACAAGCTGACTTCTGTTGACTATACGGGATCACAAAACTATTTCCTTATTTTTTAGGCTAACTGATGTTTCAGAGCATTTCAGCAAGTTGAGTGGCATGGTATTTGCTCTTCTGTTGACAAGTGGATGTAAATCATATTCAAGACCGTTTGCCTGTTTGGGTTCTCTCAGTTTGTTTACTATTTAATTGAAAGTTTTGTTAACTTTTAGAGTATATTTTGGGGCAAACGTAGTTGATGAACTTTATTTACTACATTTTTTGAAGCTTATGAACAGCACTGTGTTCGACAGCCAGAACGTATAGAGATTAAGAGCTGAGAATCCATCCCAGAGTCACCTTTCTAATGTTGTTCAAGTAAACAATGAAAGAATTATGCTTTTATGAAACGCTAGATACATTATACGGCTTATTTGATGTTACTTGTTACATAGCCTATAGTCCAGCTCTGTTATCACCTCGCAGGTCTCCTGGGCGTGCTAACCGGTTGACTTGAACTCCTATCCCGAAGCTGAGGGGCTCTCATCTGTCTTCACTAAGACTGATGGGGGCACGCAGGGGACAGAAGTTTTATGTGAGGAAAATGGGCTTAGTGTTTCTCCATACCTTCACCTCCCCACCAGGACATTTTTTTTCTGCCTTCGGTTTGGTGTTAACAAGAGTGGAGAGATATAATTTATATGCTCCTTTGTCTCTAGGCTTCTTTTAAATGGAGTTCAGGAGCAAACGCTGCATTTGGGCTTTCTAAAGTCTTAAGTTCTCCACAACTGAGCTCCATATCTGTGTCAAGACGATAAGTAGTAAAAATTATAATCTTAGTTGACATTTGTTTGAGAAGAGATTATATTTCTTAAATTCTGACTATCTTGAGCCCCTAAATAATTCCATATTTTACTTTTACATTTTTTTGTTTTTTATAATTTTATTAAGACAGTCATGGTTTAAAAAAGGTTTCAGAATTAGACTTATTTTACTTATTAATTACATCTGAAATCAATCTAATTTACAGCAAGCTTTTGTGAAGGCTAATTAAAAAGAAATGCATATAAAAATAGGGATTTTTATATCTATAAAAAAGTGTATCCAAAGAATGAAACCATTAGAAACAGCTCTAAAATACAGCCCTGAGCCCCTTCACAACCAGTGTTAAACTGAAGCCAAGCAAATAGTTTTTTCTTTTTAATTTAAATAAAAACTAGTTCCTTGGTTTGGATAGATCTTACTTGAAAAGGGAGTGTTGGTGCTGAAACCAAAAATGGACTGTTCTTTTTGTTGTTTTTTTCCTACTTTTTCCTGGATCTAGGAACTTGTAAAAATAGCTGGTTTGACAACCTTAGAGCTCTGGTAGGGCTGCAAGTGATTAAATGATCTATCAGACACTACGGTGCCAGTCCATGAAGACTCTTTAAAACCTTACAGGTGATGAAGTAAAGACTGATCCAGCCGACTGTGCAATAAATCTTAGCAAAAAAGAAAAAAAAAAATAGAAACATGCTTTCTGATTGTTGACTTGCTACAGGAACCAGGAGTTCGGTTTGAACTTTCATTGTGTCCAAAATTGTGGAAGTCCCAAATGCTTTGCAGAATATTTTTTTACCTAAACTGAGTAAATTGATCTCCATTTAAGACAGTGTATTTTTAAGACTTCAACTTTATGATGACTAAGTTGAAGCAGAACTAGCATGAAAGCACAACTTTATCTGGAAAGAAATAAGAAAACATATTTGGTTTTTTTTTCTGGTTGATGTCAGTGCTGGCAAAATCCCATGAAAGTAGAATGAGCTCTCAAATGGGAATCTGGAGTACTTTGCAACTAACATGGATGGTGAATTGAATGGTTAAGCTCACGTTGTACAAATATGACTGAATCTGCCAGATTGAACAGTTTAAAGCAAACACTGAGTGAACAACATGGGCTAACACTTTTAGAATAAGTGATAAAGTCCTAAAATCATGTAAAGTGACCCCATTATTTGTCTTTTTTGTTTTTAATTGTCCAGTGGAGTGAAAAAAACAACAACTTTTCCATATGTGTTAACCTCTGCTCTGTACATGCCTTACAAATGTATAAATAATTCACACAAAAACAAGGCTGCCACTCTATAGAGGCTTTATTTTGAGCTTTTCCATATTGTTTTGTTTGTCCTTGAGCTTTGTCAGATAGCAGATCCTCATCATTGGCATCATCTTTAGCTACTTCAGCCTTCGCAGCTCCTCTAGCAACCTTAACTCCACCATCTGGCATAGTCCAGTCCTCCCTTTCCTGAGAGACATTCATTGGCCCTGGAGAGGTTTACAAAAGTTTTAGCAGTAAGATATGCCAACTCTTTTGTTGCAACTATATCAAAATGTTACTATGACCAACAATATTTGCACTCCAGTCAGCACTTTATATTAACATAGCACCAGTTGACATTGTGAACATGATATTTTCGGTTTATATTGTCCTTACATTAATGCCGCATTCAATTTGTCCCAGAAATCTGAGTGTTCTAGTTACAAATCTGAAAATCACTGGGATTTTCTATTTGTTTTGGTGCTAACTACAATTAGCAATACATCATTATGACACATTATATCTAGAGACATAGTTATATCAACAACCTTCCCTACATGTTTGTATGCTTGAAACTGTATTGAATACTAAACCTGGGACTTATTGTCCTCCCAGTCAGAATTTCCACATCAAGAAGAGGATTTTTAAAAAAATCTTTTTGTTCCAGTAATTGCTTTTTTTTTTTCTCTTGGAACCAAAACACTTAAACAATAAGTGTTTACAATATTGCCCATTACAATATTGAATAATGGGTCATCATTATGAATGAGAGGACTGTTTTTGTGTTAAAAACCTGCCTTGAACTTGGTGGTGAAAAACACCTTTTTTGTCATTTTGATGTCATTCGCATTATGTCCACAAGGGGGTAGTAGCTCCATGCTGGATGCGTTTTATGGGAAAGGTATGCAAAGTTTTTAAGTTTCTGTCGTTACTTTCAGGTACAGGGAGATTGATGCTTGACTGCTCTGCAACTTGTCATTGGGGTCTAAACAGCAATAAGAACAAAAACTAGAGGCTACTTGTAAATAAAAAAAAAAATCAAAATGGAAGCTGAAATCTTAAAGAAAATAAACAATGATGAAATAAAGAGTGCAGTAACTGTATAAATAGCTAATCTATCTAGTTACACGATCTTTGCTGTAATGTCTTTTTTTCTAAGTCCTTTGTTATTTCCTCGCTGGGAGCTTTTTTTTTTTTAAACTCCATGAGTAAATCGATCCGTCTCCAGCAAATGGACTGTGACGACATGAGACAGATGTGATTGCCGCAGCTCTCCCTCCAGACTGTCAGAGCCTCGCTCCGGCTGCACCGCAACCCTTTCCATTTAATTGGTTTTAAACAGGGGGGGGGGGGGGGCTGAAATCAGTCGAGGAAGAACAAATAAAGCCCATTACCCTAAATGAAAGAGAGGAAGAAAAGAGGAGAGAGAGGAGGAAAATAAAATAAATAAAGTTGAAGAAAATGCACGTGCGCGCGTTGTGCCAGTTCGCGCGCGTGCTCGCACTTGGCAATTTTTTTTCCCCTCCGCAATTCCCGCGTGGCAGCAACCAATCACAGTCGAATTAGGACTAATATTTATTTCCAGAAACAATTGTACATGTTTCGGGAGAGGAGGGCTTTGATTGAACTCCTGGCGGACATGTTGTGGACAGATGTTTAGATGACCTCATGTTTGAAGTAATGTTGGTTCTGGATGGATCTGCTCGGCTCCCTCTGCTTCCCATCTTTTTTGTCTTCAGTCCTCCTGCGCAGTGCTCACGTTTTGATGTGTGCTTTGGCTCTCATTGAATGCCACCCATTTACTTTTTTTTTTTTTGGTTCCATCCTTGACAGACAGATGTTAAGGCATGCTGAGACGGTTAAAATGGGCCATGATGGTGGTGAAGGATGGCTACTTAACCGGGCACACGTGTGCTTTGTTGTAGACACGTCTGTCCTGCAACGAGGTCAGGATTCATCATCAGCGCAGCTCCGCTGTCATCCTCGTAAAAGCGCGAGAAAAGACTTTTCCTCTTGATAGACCTACCAGTTCTTTGGCAATATGTGACTTTCTCCAAATGATTAAGTTGATCGTGCTTTAGTTAAAGTAACCCCTCATTTAAGAATGGAACAAAAAGAAAAGAGAAAATAACACTCTAATCAATATCAAAATAAGCATACGAATTAATGATCGTTTCCCACTAATTATAAATGTTAATCAAAATGTCAGGAGAAGTTAGATGAACGGGAAAAGGGTCTTATTGATTCAAAGAGTGCCGAAGAAGAATGATAACGGTGTTTAATGTTAATAATGAACCGAATCGCATTTGTAAAACATGTGTAACAATTTAAAAGTCACGCAGATTAACTAACTTATTTATCGTCTTTTCATTGCACGGCTATCTACAACTACAACACTTTCTAGTCGAAAGTAACCGCTCTGTTTTATTTGTGGGAAATATGGTCATGCTTAGCATAAATGGTTAAAGAAATATCTCTATATACACACACTCACACACGCATTCCCTCTAAATAAAGCAATTGCATCTTATTTCCTTGCCTCTCTTTTTATACAGTATACTTGCAGATAAAAATCTATATCGAAATATTGATTTCGTATTTCCCTAAAATACGACATAAACAGGAAAGAAATAATCTTAGTTTTTCTCTTTTTGTTATACAACACTCATCAGTTTTAACTGAGGTGGCCGCTCTCATATTTATATCTACGCTAGATAGTAATGTCAACAACGCTACTTATGTTTTTGTGCATCTAAAAAGCACAACCAAAAAAAAGCATGCAAGTTTAAAACTGATAATGTTTTTGAAGACAAGTGTCCTCCAGGTTGTAGAATAGATCTACAAACCTATATTGAGGGCATAATTAACTTTAAGTAAAAAGGGGGAAAAAAATAATGAATGCATGGGTTCATTCTGAGATCTTGACGTTATCTCAATGATTAATGAGAATGGTTCAGTAAATGGGTTTAGGGGAGCGCCTTACTCACCACGATCTGGTGTCGCACAGGCGACCTGAGTGTGAAGCGTGACGGGAAGGAGGCCGCTCGCGGTTTCCGGACATCAGCACAACATCGAAAAGATCACACGCACCGCATTACGTCAGTTGCCAACAAACAGGAGCGCGTGGACGCATGTGCTTCTGTAACGGGCAATTACACTCAACCGGAATAGATGACGTATGAACGCTGATGGGATTATTACAGTGCAATATTTCAGTATTACAGCCTGATAATGACCTTTAAAAAAAAAAAAAAAAATCAACGCAAAAACCAATTGGAACATTTCCCCAAATAAAACGTGTATTTTTACTCAAACGCATAGTAATGGTGTTATGGTGCAATAGTTTCAAATAAAAACCCAAAGGTGGTTTTGTTGATCTATGACAAATTGTTGGAATAAAACAAGCTGTTGTAGGACGCAGAAAAATAGAAGAAGACATGCACAGAAGACTCAGAATAAATAAAATATCAAATTGAATAAATGTAAAGAAAAAATGAATGAATAAAACAAAACCTTTATAATAGCAAGCATAGCTTATTTCCTTTGACCATAATACACAATCGACCACTTTTCTGCTGAATGGCAAGACTATGAACAGTTTTCAGTCTCAGTTTCTTTAATGAATTGAGCATTTATGTTTTGAATGTGCTAAACAATGTCAAGTTTCAACTAATCACATCAACTAATTTGTTTTGTAGGTAACGTACACCTTAGCTACGTGTTAGTTTATCGTAAGCCAGAATTGTTAATAGTTTATTTTAAATAAGGCTTCAGAATAAACATTCACTTATTAGAATTTTATATAATACCACTGCAAGAATGTGTCTGTGTGTGTGTAACATTTCAGGCAAATGACACAGCTGCTTTCAGACACTAACAATGAATAATCTAATATTAATAACTAAATGTTGTCATGGTTGCAGCTGATTCAGGGTTGTAATACAGTGCTGTCTCTTTATCATGGGCTCCTATTTCACCACATCATTTAGCTGTCCAGGAGCACAAGTTATTATAATATGATTAGCGTGAAACGGCCTTGGAGGAGGACAGACGTAAATGAAAAGCCGACATCACTCAAAATTTCCAGGGTACCAGAAAACCGAACGCAAACACTGTACAGCACATGGCAACGTCAATAAAAGTGGGAGAGGAAATCAGCTCAACAAGCAATGCTTAATTGAGCACTTACACTAAGTAGGAAAGGAGCAGGGGAAAAAAGAGACAAAGTATGCAGTTGTGGGAATTGGCTGTGTGTATGGCTGCATCCATCTGGAATATGTATTTATGAAGAAAAAAAGTGAGTGTGTGTGTGTGGAGGGGGTTGTGTTGTAATGTAAGAGTCAGGTTTGTGTTCTGTTTGTTTCTGCGTGTTGGGCATTTCTGTGACATATATTTGCTGGTAAGGAGGCTATAATTGGATGGGTTTGTGGGTGGAAATCTACATGTAAGCAGTGGTGTATGTGTGAGGTTTTTTGTGTTTTCATGTATTTGGATTATGTTGTGATGTGTGTGTTTATTTTTGAGTTGTCAGCTTTGGTATTTATGCTCAGTTTAAACAAATCTTTAAACAGTCTTTACCTTCAAAGTAGCGACTGGGCCGCTGTCATCGCTCCTTTCATGTATATAACCTTGATGTTCGATCACCAATATTTAGGTTACTACACAGAGATTAAAACATATCAGAGGAACAACAAATGCAAGAATAACACTTTTTGTTTCATCTGGATTTCGCTTCTCAACAGCCACAACATGCTCTCTGTTTATTCTCCAACACTTTGTTCCTTATGAACTCTGACGTGTGTTGAAAACTCTTGAATTGGGCATTTAACCTCCTGCCCCGCAACCCGTATCTACGGTTGGTAGCAGGTCAGACACACGGGGTCGTTCTCTTGCAGTAAAGGTTAACGCTGGATGAATTGCTAATCCTGCTTTTTTTCCCCCCTCTTTTGATTCGCTATTGTTTCAGAAAATCTTCATAAACGAAAAGGTCAGGGTCATAGCAAACATTTCTTCTTCTTCTTTTTATTTTTTTAGATCTGATTTTGACAGCAGAGTTCATATCCAATAATTACAAGTCCTTCATGCTCTTGCTGCAAGCACTGATATATAAATAAACATAATAAGTACTGTCAAAAAAACAAAAACATGAAACCCCTGAATTACATGCCTGTTTTAGTGCGTGTGGGCGTGTGTGTGTGGATGTTTGGTGCGCTGATTCTCTGGATGAGCTAGAGATTTACAGCACAGGTCTGAGCAGCGAGCGTCTGCCAAAAACTGTCATTCCTTCTCCCCTTTTTAGCCCTGCAGTCGGGAGGCCGGGTTAGCCATTTTTGGGTTAACTCTATCAAGAAGAACAGCACTTTGGGCCAATGCAGTAATTATAATGCAATTTGTTGGGCTCAGGGGCCAATTTATGCCATTTCAAGGGATCAAGTCTATCCTCTGCCTGGTGGCCAAGCTGGTAGATGTCTCAGGGCAAGGCTTTAATTAGGGAAGCTCACATTTTGAGACACTTTGCATTATTTCTGACCTCCTGTGGTTGGACGATGACATAATTTTGGGAAAGATACTGGCAGAGGATGAGGGGCGGGGGGTGGATCTGATGATTTAATGAGAAACAAAGCTGAATGAAAGGTCGTGTATGGAATTTGTTTACCATTATCATTTTGAAATCAAAGTCGTGCAGCGAAATCAAAGCAGACACGTGAAAACGTCACAGTCTGGAAAGAGTTTCTGAAGAGCTGTGGGAGGAATCCACCAGTTCTCCTCAATTTGTTTGAAATAAGAGCGAGTAATGAAGATTTTGAGGACGCTGCCAGCTTGCTGAAAAGAGCGGTGTGTTAGCGTCTTAATGTTCATCTGCTGCGACCCTGAGGACACTGATGTGTGCTTGAAATTGGTCTGGTTTTCATTTTGGATTAAAGGGCAAAGTTTAACATCTGTGCAAATTAGGAGGAATGGAAAAAACTGGCTATTTAATTAGGTGCACAGCTGGTTAATAAGCCTTTTATCCAACTATTTAACAATTTTTAAAGTCAGAGGTATAGAGGGCAGAAGAGAGCTTTTTTTACTTTTTCTTTATAGTATTCGAAGGGAGAAATCTGTATTTATCCCTGTAGTACTTTTAGCATAAAGGCCTGGGAAAGATCATGGTCTTTAAGCCAATATCAAGATGGATAAGTTCACTGATTCTTTTCCATGTACTTGCGAGTGAGTTCAGTTAGCCAAGATGTTCTATCCTCAGAATAGGAGATGATCGCATCACATCTGGGTTCAGTTTGTCACAGGTATCCTTGGAAATGTTAATATTTCCAGCAGACGTCTTCATTTAAGCTGAAATTTCTCCAAGCCTTCATTCAACACATGGATACTTGAAAACCACTTGCTCTCCATTGCGGTCCAAATCATGACTCAGGAGTGACACAAAATATTTTTTGCGGTCCGCGTGAGTTTTAAAGACAAGAGTTCCCACTGAGATGCGTTTGACGGCACAGAAAAGCGCCACTGTTTACGATGTTTGAGGCGAGTCGCGAATAAAAGAAGAGCGGCGGCCGAGAGGTGGGACAGTAAAACCTCATCAGCGGTTTGACGCTGTGCGTTTAACACCGACCAGATTCAGGTTCTAACTGAATGATGACCTGGAGTAAAAGAAAAGTACTAAAGTTCATGGCCACCATTGTATCTTTTTATATACATTTAAAACACAAATCTCTTTGTTTATTTGACACATTTTTCTAAAAGCCTTGTGCTCATGTTTTCTTACACTTTGTTCACTAAAACTAAAAAGACTATTAAACACTAATATTTTAACAGTGATGATGAGGTTAACTCTAAAATAAATGTATTATTTAGATTTTTTTGCATAGTAAATAAAATTACAGGGCAAAAGGCTTATAAATTTTTCTTTCTAAAATAATTTATTTAATGTAATACAAGTTGAATATGCTGATGTTTGGTGTCAGTTAGTCAGGCCATTATCTGGCTGAATATTCTTTTTGCTGTTGTACTTTTTAAACATAAAACATGCTTATTGAGTAACATCATTATTACTGTTTAACACGTTAATGTTAGGTGTCTGTCAGGCTACCTCCCATCATCTTAATAAAAAACAAAATTCTGTCTGTCTGTCTGTGTATTTATATATGTACGCATATGTATGCTACTACATTCTTAGTAGCACCTTTCTGCTCTTTACACAGAAACATGAGGATTTGTTTATTTTATTCCTTTGAAATCATTTTGCAATTGTTTAAACATTTGATTTATGCCAGAAAAAAAAAGCATTGAATGATTTTGGTGATTTTAGCTGGTTGATTATTCAAATCAGTTCAAATTAGTTGGTCTACCTGCAGTCAAAACAGTTTTATCATTATAAGAATGATTGTTGGTGCTCTATTAGTTTAGTCGAAACATTATTTCTCTTTTTTTTTTTTCAGACGAGAATATGTCCAAACAGTCAAATGTTGCTTTCTCATGAGCAAGAGAAAAGTGTAGTAGCCTTCTTCCTTTATTCCAGCTGACTGGCAGTATGCAGCAAGATGTGGAGGGGGGGGATGGGCAGCGCTACTCCACATTGCCAGCAAAAACTCCAGTTACTTTGGCACCGTCTCCGACATCTCCAACAAAATATCTTTCAACCGTACAAAATGCTAGAACTAAAGTTTTCTTTTGCTTTTGTGTCTTTTTGTGTCCCTTGCTATACCTTTATACCAGTAACCATATGTGTAGTGAGGATGCTAAGCAACTAATCAGACAGTCTGGCAGAGGCATTCTTGATTAGAACCACCTGCAGGCTCATGTAGGAAACAAACAGGCTGACAGCTGTTTCTGCAGTGAGACACTGATGTTAAAATCCTCAAAATGAGAAAGTAGTTTCAAAGATAGAAGAAAGAGCAACTCTTTTGAAAATCCCAATATAACTTCAGTGATGTATCAGAGCCTATCATTTTCTCAGCTTTTTTTTTCTGTCTTTTATTCTGACTTAGACACGGGCTGCTATGATACCGTACTGGTATTCTGACATGGAGTGAAAATACTATAGATTCATGGTGCTTTATAGACATGATGCTCTAAGCTTGTTAATTGTAGTTTAAAACGGTGATGCCATTATAAAAGTCATGAGTTGCATTTCTTTACTATCCACAGCACAATTGTGTGTATTTTTGGTGACCATAAATACTTCTAAACAGAGAAAAGTGAGTAATTGTTTTTCAGACAGCTGATCGGCACTGCTGGATTACTACAGCCAGGTAGAAACAGCCACAGTTAAAGTTATGGGTAGTTCGCGTTCATTTCTACATCAAAACAATTTCATATTTCTTGTTTTGTTTCTTCTTGAAAGCGAGCTAAAATTAAGCACCCCTCTTTCAGCCAGCTGACTGGCAGTGCTCAGCAATATATGAGGAAGGGTCAGCGCTATATTTCTCTGGTTTTTTAAGTAGTTTTTCTGGTTATCTCGTTAAAAGGACTTTAAACTGTGAGGTGGGAAAGGTGTGTCGGAAACCTTAAAGGCTTTCTGACAGCTTGGTAAACTTTGACGTCATTTAGCGACCTATTCCTATTTGATTAAAGCTTTCTGTCTTCCAGCATTTAGTTTTTTTTTTTTCCTCTTTGATTCTTTTCCAGGTTTATACTAGCTGTGTAAGAGTAAGAGGAAAGTTGTTCAAAAATTTCTCCCCGTCTCCTTTCTATACCGCACAAGAAGAAATCTTTCAAGGGCTCCATTGGTGTTCTGCTCTTTCCTGAATTGCGGTACTCTCGGGTGTGTTTCATAATGGTACTTGGACCGTTGCAGCCTGATGTATCACACCCGAGGGAGAAACTGCGCTCCGCACCAATCTATCAGTCCCCAGTTTGAGGAAGACGAAATGACACGCTCATACGTCTGCGATTATAGCCCCGTCATATTCAGAGTTTGCTTTAATTTGAGGCTATATGGTCTTTTTCTCCTATTGAGGCACACCTCATATGTGATCACACACAAGCTAACATGGTTTTGCAAATTTTGATTTCATCGTGCTTACTCAGGAAACGCTCCGTTAGTACAATATTTGCTGCTGGATTATTTTATCGTAGCCATTTTTAAGCTGCTGTGTAAACATAAGAATGTAAGCAAAGCCCCTATTAGACCACCAGTTGCCAGTATGCTTTATTTTAGTAGTTCATTGGTATTTACAGCACCCACTTTAGTACATTTATTATTCTAACTGTAATAATGACTATACAAATATTACAAATTTTTCCTAAATTCAATTTCTACATTATACAAAAACTCTATAGCTTTTGGTTTGTCTTAAGTGGGAAGGAGACAAGGTAATTACCCTTGGGGCAATTAGAGAAAGGGGCTGAGGGAGTAGCAAGTCATTTTCTAACCCAAACATCCTGGTCCGAGGGGCCGGAGTGGCTGGAAAGCCTCCCGGAGGCTGCTGGCTGGCTCGCTGGGAGCCGTTCGCAGGGAAGCAGATCAGGGTTTGTTTTCTTTCTCCAGAGGCAGGCCCCTGAAACTTCTGCCAGATGAACAGCACCTGAACGCCAGCAGCTCTCCCGCTGCAGTCGGCAGAGGGAGCGATTCACTGTACTTGGCCGAGTGCGCCCATGTGCATGCAATCCTGCAGACAGCTTCATCGCATTAGCCAGCGCCGAAGATCAGAGACGAAGCATGTTGCTGGGTGTTATTTTCATGCAGCCTCCGTTGGGCGGTCTGACAGTGTTTGTGTGACTCTCTAAACATGCACAACCACTACAGTATTGTTGGGCCACTACTTCCAACTTTCGGAACAGTAACAACAAAGAATCCCTGCTAATCCTTGCGGAAAAGTGAACTTTGAAGGCAAACATAGTGCAGTGTTGCATGACCTTTTGTTTGGTGCATTTCTACCATGTTCTCCCTTTTCGATAAATTATTCAAAAGAAATTATTCCATTCATTGCAATTTGGATTCAACTACCGATGTCATACTATATAGGTTTTAATATTTAGATGATTTAGGGAATGTAAATAGACAAATAATTCAAGTTCCTAAATATAATTTTTTTTAAATGTCTTTTTTGCTTTTATTTTGCCACATTTATTTAGAAAGAATATTTCATCTTGCAGAATGATAAACAGAAAATCTCTCTGAAATTATAAATTCTGGCATTTCCTACAGCAGATTACAACACTGAGGTAAAATTCTTAAGAATCTGTACAAATAAAACTTTGCAACAAAGAATTATTACATATCTCATTTCTCTTTTACTCTTTGACAGGACAGACAAAACCTCCACATCTTTCTCGTTCACTATAGAGGTGGATAATATAAGAAGATATAATTTTTTTTAATAAAAATCCATTTAAAAATATAACCCCATCTGACTTAAGTATTTGAAAGGAAAAGGTTGTGATATACTCATAAGATTTTTTCGATCATTAAATTCTTCCTTCATTTTTTGTACAGGAGCTTTTCCGTGATTGATCATTGATTTATTTTCATTACGAACAGAAGCCACGCTACATTGTGTTTGTGAGAGCGAGAGAGTAGTTGGTGTTGCACAGTTCTGCAGTCAAACAAGATTTTCATTTTGTCTATTCAAAGTAAAGACAATATGCTTATATATTAGAACAATTGACTTGGTTTCCTGTAGTTTGAGCCCAGAAGTTTTACTCTGAACAAAGAAATTAAATTCTGTCAAAACTGACAGAATTTAGTCAGTTTTGTTGGCCTCAGAGTTGTCGGCCTCTGTTGTCGGATGACAACAGAGGCCCTCCTACCTGAAAGAACTTAAAACACTAGTATAGGATAAAATAATCATGACTACAAACATAAAATTAACCCAGAAATCCAAAGGACTCAACCAGGTTCTGTAGAAACCATAACACCAAACAGTCTCCCTGCATTTATCTGACAATCAGACATAACTTTAAAGAAATCAATGTTCATACATCTGAGTCAGCGAACAGGATGTCAGCTCCTCCGTATACCACAATACCACATCAGGGCGCTCATCTTACCAAGCAAACATTATGGCATCAAGCAAACATTGCTTTTAAAACTCAAAAAAGGCAACAGGAACAGTGTCATTATTAACATTTTTTTTTATCATTTATCAACAGCAGCATTAGCATTATGCTACTCCAAGCAACACTAGCATCAAATGAACCACAGCAACGTTTGCAACTGATTATCAGCAAAGAACAAAAAGGTGAACAATTTCTCACTTTCTCAGTAGCAGGGGCGACGTTTCCAGCACCTCAAAGACAGTAAGATGGCCAATATTTGGCAGCTTGACCAAATATTTATTATTTTTCACCTAGCAACTATCCGTGATTGGTTATTTAGCTGCACTTCAGGGGTGCTGCTGACTAGCATCCCAGAGGAGAAATGGTAGAAGTCTGTCAGGGGAGATTCAACATTGAATGAGAGTCAGTTGGTGGAAATGTTGTGTAAATAATTCAGATTGCATGTTGGAACACACTGCTAAGAAAGGCTTTCATTTAACCCAAAACCTGCGTTGGAATTCAATTTGGGACCCATTTCCTCAGGAGACCATTATCGATCAGCCACCAGAGCGCCACTGACATCGTTTACTAAATTTCCAATTCTTAATCAATTTCACTGTAAATTTACCTTGTACACTTCAAAGATAAATATCGAAGTGCAGTGAATCGTTTAAAGCTGTGATGAGATAAACATACTTGCTTGGCCCTCAGATTAGTCTCATGTGTGAACTGTAAGAAAATTGTGGTGGGAAAGTTATTTCTTTACATTTCTGAATTGATCAAGCTGCTGTGTCCAAAATATGACAGAACAAGACCCGAGCTCAAAAATTAGCAACAGAAAAGATATATCTAGCTCTTTCTGATCATGATGAACATTAATGTTAAACTGTGGATAACTTTCTGTTAATTACAACTTGGACTCCAAAAAAATTGGACTGAATTTCAATTTTATATGCAAGGGCATTTTCAATTCTTTAAAATGTTTGATTTTGAAACGCTAGATAATCAGAGTAAATGCATGGGTATACTCACTCTTGATAAATGATTATTACAAACATAATGTTTTAATTCTTTATTCTGAATGATAAGTCAGGCACTCTGCCTAAAGATAGATTTGTAGAGGTTGTAGTTCTTGATTCGGTCGTCTTGGGTTCGATTCCTGGTCTTGGACCATTTGTGGCATGTTTTCAATTTCTCTTTCCTCCCAATTTCCTCTCCATTTACTGTAAAATAAAATCCACAAAAAAAAAAGAGATAGGTGAGCTAAGGTTGTGGCATCATATTTTTAAAAAAAATTTTAGGCTAGTTGTTCTTCCTAAGGTGGATCAACAAAATATTAAACAAAGGCTTAATTTTGTTTAAATTAATAATACGGCTATTATAATATGTATCTTAATAATATGTATGTGATTTCTTGGTTTTCTGTTTTTAATGCGTTTACAAAAATCTCAAACTTTTTTCCACATTGTCATGGCGTGATATTTGTATGTTCATTTTTTGAGGAAAGTGATTAATTCGGAATAAAGCTGTCTCATAACAAAATGTGAATACTTTCCAGATGATACCAATACCTTCATTTTGTTTGTGTATACAAACATTGGTATCATTTTAAACTAATTGTTCAGACTTAATTTTTAAAATTTGTCTGACGCTAAAACATTTATTCACTTTCCTAATATATGCCGATAACATACTTTCATTCTTATTTTTACGAGGCAAGGTTCCCTTTTGATCTGCAGCACAGAGCTAAATTAAAATTCATCAAAAGTTGCACACACTGACCAGCAGTGACACAAAGAGTGTACAGAAACTGTTGCTGTTCATAGGAACGACAAAAAGGGAAGCCAAACTGAGAATGTGGGTTAAAAAAAAGAAGAAATCTGTAAGGTAATTGAATGGCACCAGAATAAAAGATGGATGGAGCAGGTAGCCTTGTAGACCTCCTCTGATTCAGACACGGTTTCTGTTTAAGAATCACTCAATAAGCCGAGTCACAGCACTGACAGAATGGACTAAGGAGCCCTTCAGAAGCTTAACAGCTTGTGAGTGATACCCAACAGGAAAGAAACGGGTTAGAAAGCTCCACTTGAAGACTCAGGTGAGGATGAAATAGATGTTTTTTTAATGTAAATAAATCGAGTTAGGGCAAAGTGAGCTGACTGAATGATCAACGTTATCTCCTCATTTGTCACTCTAGTGAACCCGGCCTCCTCTTCTTTGTGTTTTTACACGCTCTAAACCTCCATCAGGGCTGCCAAGAGAGAATAGTAGAAGTGTTTGTATTCACGACTGAGTGAGAATTGGTTTTGGCTTACTGACAAGAATTTCTACGCTGGATCATATCATTTTGAAGGTTTTCGGCAAATTAGCTTGATTAGAACAACGCTCCCCTCACACTTCGGCCAGAAGCCTCTTTCACCTACGATGGTTTTGGTTTCAAACCAAATGCCTCCGACTTAGTTTCGGTAGGCTTAACGCGGAAGAAATGAATGAAAGAAAAAAGAAATTCTAGTGTTCACGTTTCGTTTTGCTTCCTTCGGTTTTGAAGTAGAGCGGAAGGATCGGTAGCGTGGGTTTTATGTCGTTTAGGGTTTGTACAGTATTTTGATTTTTTTTCCTGGGATGAGTGAGGCTTGCCATCAGCTTTCTAAAAATAACAAGCTGCGCCTGCCAAACTTCCTACATAATTAGTGAAGTATTTCACACTTTGCAAAACATCAAAATCGGTAAATTAAGCATGGTCTGTGTGGAGTGGGTGGGGACGTTTTAGAGGAGACATGGCTGACATCCAGTGCAGCACATGGTCACTCCTAAAAAAGTGTAAAAAAAAAAAGGAAATATACACAAATCAGCAATGCTGGCCATTTTATTTCCTGTTATACAGCTACAGTACTACAAGAAATCTGAATTGGAGATCATTTGTTCATATTTATTTATCATATAGCCTTCTATTTTATATTTACGAACACCCGGATAGACATGAGAAGAATGTGTTAAAGTATCTTTTAAGGAGCCATGAATGGGATTTCTAAACAGAAGGAATGTTATTGCACTTCCTGGGTGGGTCAGGCAGAATTTTAAAACCCAATCAAATGCTGAGCCTTAAATAGGATCAAAATGTGTTTGGTTTGGAGTGTAATTTGTATAAAGTTCTCATTTGTGTTGTCTGTGCATGTGAAAAAAAGAAGAAAAAGCTTTGTAGTCCTAATGAAATTTAAGTCCTTCATCCAGACTCGCGAGATTAAGGTCAGGAAAATTCTTGACTTGCAGAATATTGCACATGGGTTATAAAGGTTCAATACCAACCTGTTGATTCTCTGCTGGATATACAGAGCTGTTCAAAATCCCCAAAACATGAACCTTTATGTATCAAAATTTATATTCCCCTTGAGTTCATTAAGTTTTTATGATATTTCAACAAATACACACATACCGTTTTTGAAAACGTTGTAATTTTTCACAAATTGTTACGTTGGAGTCACATGTCAAAGTATTGCATTGAATTTTGTGTAATGGGCATTTGTATTCAGCTCCCTTTACTCTGATGCCCCCAAATAAAACCTACCTAAAGTCTACCTGTGTGTATTTCAATGTCAGTATAAAAAAAGCTGTTCTGTGACAACCTTAGAGGTTTGTTGCAGATAAAAGGAGAACAAACATTAGTAAACTGTATTATGAAGACCAAGGAACACAGCAGGCGGGTTAGGAATAGGATTGTGAAGAAGTTTTAAGCAAGGTTTGATTTTAAACAATGTTCAAAGCTTTTAAAATCTCACACTGTTCAATCTATATGAAACTGGAAAGAGTATGACACAAATGTCAGATCTACCAAGAGATGACCATACTAGGCCAGAAGAGTTTTAATCAAGGAAACAAACAAGAGACCCCCTGTCACTCAGAGGGGACATCAGAGATCCACAGCCCAGGCGGGACGATCTGTTGTCAGGACAACTATTGGTTGTGAACTCCACTCAGCTGATCTTTATGGAGGAGTGACAATAAGGAAGGTATTGTTTTAAAGAAATACATGCCTCCAGCAGTTTCCATAATGTGATGACAAAACACAATGTTTAGAAGAAGATATGCTGGTTGAGACCAAAATTAAACTTTTTAGCCTACATGCAGAATGCTTTGAGTGGCAGAAAACTGACATGCACATCACCCTGAACAAAACATCCCTATGATGAAACATGGTTGTGGCAGCATCATGCTGGAGTACCTTTCCTCAGAAAGGTCACAATCAGGAGCCAAATGCAGGGCTTAGAAAATAACCTATTAGAGGCTGGAAAAGACTGTGAGAAAGCTGTTATAAGTTCAGCTTTCTGTAGAACAACAACCCTAAGCAAGCAACCAGAGCTGTGATGAAATGGGTTAGTTTGAAGCATGTGTGGTAGAAGAACCCAAGCAAAGTCCAGTAGCAAGACATAAAATTGGTAGTTCAGTCATTCTCTGTCCAAGCTGAGTTTAAGCTATTTTACAAAAAAGAACTTTAGTCTCTAGGGATTTAAATTGGGTAGAGTACCCTCTTTTCTCCAAAAAAAGAACTCCAACTGTAAATGGAACAAAAAGTGGTTCAATTGACTCACAAATGGTCAATCCAAATAAAAGCCACAAAATCAGCATCAAAGTCATAGTTGTTACATGACAAAATCTTAAAAAGTTGAAAGGATATGAATATTGATGATGTACAACTTGATACACGGGTTCTGATCACTATGCCTTCAGCCCTCCAGCCCTGAGTCATCAGGGCCAAGCCATCAGAGGGAACTGTCACCATGTCCACTGTTGCACTCTGGAGAGTTGAACTTGACTAAAACATATGTTTTCAATTTTAATAGCTCTCCATTCTCCCCCCACACCCCCACAGATGGCTCGAAGGGGGGGAGGGGTTGCCTGAGAAGCTGCGTTTCATGTAAGAATAATTTGCGCTAAGTAGCTGGGCGATCTGTTTGTTACGCTAGAGCTGACAGTTTGTTTATGTTTCTTGAGGAGTATGATGGATGGAGCAGGAGTTGATGCTAATTAGACTAAATTGTTGCGAAAAATGCTGAGGGTCTGCGCTGCACCTCTAAGGCCAGTTTCCATTGTTCCTGCGTCTTCGCATTCTGGACGTAAATGAATGGAGTTTGGGCCCATTCATCACGGCAGCGGGCGTCTCGAGCAGGAACCAAACGGCTCGACCTGGATGGAGTAGTTTGAGGAGAGGGATGTGACTGTAGGGTGGGGAAAAGGCCACTGCAGTGAAGAAGTATCACTTTCTTTCCCCCTGTTCAATTAAATGAGACACAACCTGATTCCAACCGGCCATGAAATCATGTTTACTCATGAGAAAGCTGAAGGTTTTACCCTTTGCAGCTTGACATATTTGGTCAGTGCCTATTTTACAGTGATGATGCTTGTTGTATCTTATAGTTCATGTTGCATTTTGTGCATAAAAACAAATAAACAAACTTGGAAATTAATTTTTCACATACTTTACACTTTTTTTCTCCTGGTCTGAGATTATACTTAATTTTTCTGAAATATTTATTTTTATTTTTACTGATATACCTGAGTCAGGTTTGTAGACCAACAATCTCCTATTCCATTCTGGCCATAATTTTCAATAGGTCACTCCAAGACATTGACTTTGTTGTCCTTAAGCTGCTAGGTTACTAATTTGGTCTACCTGGATAACTTTGCTTATTGTTCCCTTGTAAGACCCATTTGTGTTCAGGCTTCAGCTTCCTGCCTGACATATTCAGTTGTTGCTTCAATATTTCTACATATTGTTTTTTGACGTTAAGCAGCTCACAGCTCTTCCAGGGCTGCAGCATGTACTTTCAGGGCAGCACTCCATCTAAACAGCAACAGAAGCATTGAGCAGATTCTGCAGAGAACTTACCATTCAACAATTAGCCTAAAACTTGTCTGGGAAGAGTTGCAGGATTTAAAAATGAAATATCTTCTAGATTTTATTCAGATCTATCAGACACAATCACACTGAAGAAAGAGCTGCATTTTGTACAAACTATTATTAGAATTATTTGAATTGTAAATTACTCGGGTGTTTTGATGTGGGGAAAAAAAAACAAAAACATGTCTGACTCATAAATGCTTTAATGTGCATCCGGAACGGGCGGCTGGTACACCTTTCCCTAAATCAAGTATGCTTTTAGTCTGTATGTAATCTGCAAATGTATGTATTCATTTATGGCAAAACCTACAACAAAAGGAAAACTTCATAGATGAAGATCTTTGAACAGCATAAAATGTAGTCCTTAGTGTTTCAGCTGCTTTTTGCGCAGATGCGCAAAAAGCGCAAAAAGCAGAACCTACACTTCTTCAAAGTGTAGGTTCTACACTTTGAAGAACCTACATTTGCTGTCAACAAAATAATGTATATGACCTATGCTATAGTTTTTCATGACACCTACATAAAAATAGGTGTGATTTTTAATTCCTGCTCAAAATGGGACCCCATTACCACTGGGCAGTCTTTCAAGGTTGCTGACCTCAAATCACAGATTGTACACCAAATGCAGGTATTCAATGTTGAGTCTAGACTCAGATACCAATACTTTGAACACTTGCGTGCTTTTAGGGATGGAGCAAGACATTTCTATCTGTTTACCAAGTATTGTATTGACTACGCAAGATCTGGGGTGTCATAGGGGACAAGTGTAGAAATATTGTCATATTATGCTACTTTAACCACTATTTCATACGTTTTGTGCAATAATTTGTCTCACTTGAGAAATTTTCACCATTCATGTGAAGAACAAGAACCAGCTCACAGTACCACAGTGTATTTTTAATGACCAGCATGACTGTAACAATACGCTCAGACAACATTTATCTTATTTCAAACAGATCTTAGTCCGTTGCTGAACTCTGTGTTCTCATAATGTAAGGTTTGCCTCCACATCTGTGCAGTGCCTTCTTTGTGAAATTGCATGTTTTACCAAAGTAATTCTGTGTACACAAAACTTTCATGTCTCTACTGTATATTGGTTTTTCTGTCTTGTTTATTTTCGTTTCATTTTCTGTTTCTTTTTTCATCTGGGGAAATAGTTTGAGAAAGAATGGAAGTAAATTAGATTACTAAATACTTAGACCTGTAAGTCCTGCCTGCAATGCTTTAGACATGCCTTGGCCCCTGTAGGTACACGCAATTGTGCATTAACTAACTTCTCCACTCCCTCGCCCCCCTCTTTCATACAGTTGATGAAAAACATTTCCACCATGTAGCTTTAAAAGAACAGTGTAATTTCTGACATTGGAGCCAAGTAAACATATGTGTTGGACCTCATAGTTACTACCAGGCTTGATGAGATATTGACAATACAACACTGCTGTGTCCTCTCAACACGTTTGCTGTTTTCACTCTCACCCTGTTACTTCCTCTTCTAAGAAACATATCTAACGCTTCATCTGCAAGTCATTAACTCCTAAACACAGCAAACACAACAATACTGCAAACTGTACGGCATTGTCACAGTTGGATGTAACATAGAACAGAGCTCAGCTGAGCAGACAGGACCCTCCACATGGTCTGCCATATACGGGGTTGACAAGGTTCTACCTTCCTCATGTTTAACTGGATGTAAACGTGAATTTCCTCCAAAGTTCCACATTGTAAACAAATAACAATTGGTTTTTAATATCCCGAATCTCTCATGAAAAGGCAAAACTTTATTTTGATGAGAGACATATGCCACTGAAGAGCCGTTCTGTGTAAGCTTTCAAGCAACAGAACTCACTGAAAATGAATTTTAGTGTTTACATGAGCAACACTGAGACAAACCTTAGAACAGATAGAGTCAAGGTGATAGGAGATTGAGTGAAGGATTACATGACTGACCTCTATTCCTTAAAGCTCCACTGGCATAAAAGAGGCTCATTATGAATGCTGTTGATCTGTAAACGAAAATAACACCAAAAGTAGATGTTGTACTGTGTTTGCAGTGTAAAATATTATTTATTAACTTCCTGAATGGGGCAATTATGAAACCCAGAGAAGCATCGATAAGAAGTTTGCTATGATGTTCTGATCTATTTTTATTGTAAGACTGTGAATTGATTCTGATTTATCTACATGAACTTTAAAATGGGACGCAAGAACCGCTTTCAAAATGTTTTTCTTCTCTCTCATACCATAAGAAAACATTCATTAATATTATAAAAGAGGAAACCAACAGTCGCTGGGTTTTATTGCTATATCAAAATAAAAGATCCAACATTTTACACTTTCATTTGGATTTTGTATTCCTAACACTGTTAGCATTTCTATAGTTTAAGAGCTTTTATTCCGACTGGTGATTCATTTAACTTTTCAACTTTGAACGTGGAAATTCAAACACCTATATCATGAATCAAGTGCATCATAAATACACTTTTTTTTAATTTCCTTTTTGCCTGGTGATCAGAACACACAAAAATGTGCAAGGTGGCCTAACATGGAATCCTGCCTGGAAAGTAAATAAATCAATATGAACATGGCAGAAACGTCTCCAAAAAGAAAAAGGCCTTAGCAGACTTCGACAATAGCGCCTTAAGAGCTACAAGATGTAATAAATTTATTGAATTTTAGAAAACAATACACTTTCTTTTATATTTTTTGATGTCTTAGTTCTGATCAATATTTTCATAGTAGTTTTATGTATGCTGTAATAAACCTTTTTTTATTATTTTGCACTGCTTTGTCCTTTAAGCATATATCCTGTTCTTCTGAAAGGCAAATTTCTCAATTATCCATTGATATTCTGCTACAGCTTGTTGCAAGAAGCAGTCAGTCGCATGTAAGAGCAAACAGAATTTCACTTTAAAAATGGAAACTTTTTACAAGTCAGTAAGAATAAGTGACAGCTGTGGGTTTTGTATAAACAAAGCAAAATCTCCGACTCGGATGGGGCATAAAAAGGCCAGCCAACCTGATGAAAGTTCTGCTCAGTTAGTTTGTGTCCCAAACTGTCAGATCAGGGAGCCTGGTTTCCTGTCTTGTTAAGCAGACATGTCTGTATGTTTTTTTTTGTTTTGTTTTGTTTGTTTGATGGACTGTGATGGAGCGAGGCTCGTCTTATTGCACAAAGGGTTATGTGCTCGCACTTTTTCTCCTCCTTTAGTTGATCACATGTCAGAGGGAAACGAGGCTGAGGAGACATTGAAACTGAACCCTGACATTTAGTTTGAAATAAATGAGAAACGTTGCTGTGACAATGAAGGATCCCTTTGTATCTGCACTGGAAGTAACTGAACATTACTTTTTTCTTTTTTTTTTTCATATTTGGCACATTGGCTTGCATATGGAGAAAGCACAAACAAACAATGAAATGGAGAAGTGCATTACCAGTGCAAAGTTTTTTAAGCAATGTCATAGTGATTTAAGGATTGGATTTTCCTAAAGCTTTTTGGAGAATTAAATGTTTAGGATTTTCTGAAGCAACATTGGCCTGCGTGTGGATGTGTTGTATATGCATCTTCTTCTTTTTTTTTTTTAAGTTTATGATTTTGAAATAGATGTTGAGCAGTTCAGTAATTGGAGGTTTAAGAGACAGATAATATAAATTGATAAAAAATGTTTTGTAAATGCATAGATCCTACTGTATCCCCAACTTTTTAAATACCTTTACTGTACTATGGCCAAAAAAAAGAAAAGTCAAACTGTATGGGTGGGATGTGAGTTAAGGATTTGGAGCATGGGGGGCAGAATGAGGGGATAGAGAGAGGAAGCGAGTTAGCCTCGGATGGGCGAGAGTGAAACCTGAGCATGATTGAGTTAGGGGAAAGGAGACAGGAACCCTGAGGCTGCCAGTCAGATGCTGTGTGTGTGTATATATGCTGCTCTTGTCATGCTGCCCTGTTAGCATGGGGAGATTGTGATGGAGTTATCTGGCTTGGCCCTAAAAACTGCTTGTCATCTTGTGTATACACAAGGAGGTAGCGTTAGTCTGTGTGTATGCTTATACGGTGCCAGCAACATTACTCACCGGCCTTTTGGGACACCAGCAAAGCCTCGCCTGGTTCCTTTCCCTTTCAGTGGAAATGTACTCATTGTATCCTCTTAATTCTCAGAAGATGAAGGTTATACAAGCAGACATGGAAATTAGGTCTTAGAGGGTTAAACTATTACCTTTCTTGTGGGATTCATCTTCACCTGCTTTTCAAATGTGCTGTGAAACGGCTGGAAACGTTGCCATGCATAAAGGCAAGTGGCATTACCGAGCCATAATGTAATTTTTGTTGCCATTAAAATTAAGCTTTATACCTTTTCCACTGTGTGAGATATTGTATAAACTGTGGGGGGAAGAAAAAAAAAAAAAGTCCCGAACTGAACGCAGTATGGAGCCCCTGCTTCACACTGCAGCGGCACTAAGCAAAAGCAGATGTTATAAAGTTTACAGAAATCAGAACATTATTTTCCTGTTTCCATTGCATTCTTCTAAACACTTAGTGAACAAGCTTTGAAGTCACCCAAGAAATCTCGTCTGCGGGAGAAATGATAGGATCTCCTGGAGCAATGGAAGCTATTGTGGAGTGGTGGGGAGGGCGGCGGAGGTGGCTAGAAGTCTGGGGGATTTGTAGAAGCCTTAAAAAGGGCAGTGGGTTGATTAAGAATAAGAGGTGCTTCTATTGTGTTGATTCTACTTTCTCATCTGATTTAAGCTTCTGAATGGGTTTGGTCTGCACATCTTGGTCTTTTTTGTCAAGATTTATTCCACAGACCTGATGTGATCTGGGATGTAGGCAGGAGATAAGATGTGTTTAGGCAGGCCTGCTGTGGGTCTGATCATAACATCAGATAAATCCTAACTGTGTTAGCTGGCCTCGCTGCAGGCTGTGTGCAGGGTCGACACGAGCCCACATTAGGCCTCTGTAATCTGTAGGAAACAACCAACCAGACTAGCTACAGAGCCTCCAACGGTATTCAGACCCATTGAATTTTTTATCTATGTTTTGTCACATTACCTCCACAAACTTAAAAGTTTACAAGTTAGACAAAGAAAGATGTACATAAATGTGAAGGTGGTTGAAATATATAGAGGCACCTTTTTCTTTGCAGAATGCCATAAGTCAGATTTTATTGGTAACCTTAATTTCCAGATCTCTTTCAGATTTCAAAATTATTTGAGTTTAGGCCTGGACTCTGACTGGACAGCTCTAACAAGTAATATGCTTGATCCAGCTGTATGTTTAGGGTCCTTGTCCTGTTGGAAGGTGAATCTCAGCCACTAACAGATTTTCTGCCAGAATCTAATTTTGAGTTGGTCTCTCACATCAAATGACCGTGGAATGTATTTCAAAGCTTTGAGATGTAATGATCCTGCCTCTACCAAATTTTGTAATGCCGTGTTTTGTGTTATTTGCAGTGTTCCGCCATACATAATGTTTTGCATGAAGGCAAAAGTCCAATTTTGGTCTCGTATCACATTCTGCTTCTTTTGCTTTCTGTCAACAACGGCTTACATATTGGCACTCTTCTGTCGAGGCAGGATTTAGTTAGTGCATGACATGATGGTTGTCTTGCCTACAGATTCTTCTACCCGAGTTTGGTGATATCTGCATCTCCTCCAGAGTTACTGTGAGTCTCTTGGCTGGTTATTCGATTCTTTCTCTTCTGACCAAACTTTTCGTCTGGGTGGGCGGCCATGTCATAGTGAGTTTGCAGCTGGCCTATACTCTTTCTATTTATTTGAATTCAGTTTGTTAGCTATTAGCACCAACTCACAAGAAATGTCGTTTCAAAGCACTTTACCAAAAAAAAAATCATTCCAATTCAATCACACATACTTTCCAGTTGATCCTAGTTGTCTTAAAATGTCCAATGACGAAGGAAACCCAGTAGACTGCATCAAGTCACTGACTTGCAGCATTCATTTCGTTTATGTTTGGCTGATGAATTGAAGAGTTCTGGATTGTATTCACAGGAATCAAAGTAAAGAGGGGCTAAATAAAAATGCACTCAGTGTTCACTTAAAAAAAGAAGAAGCTTAGACAACCATTTATCCAATTACACAGTAAATCAAATTATGCACCCTATGTGTTCTGAATGATATTAAAATCCAAGAATGTTTGTGGCTTACTGTGACAATATATTAAAAAAAATATATAAAGGGTATGAATACTTTTGTAAGGCACTTTATGCCTTGTAAATTTCAACTCTCCATGGAAGTGCCTCATTTTCCATTTGCAGTGCACCAATCATTCATTAGTACATCTTTAGGAGTCAGAATCTGTTTTTCCTTAAACATTCTCAAATAACTGAACACTTCTGTTGCTGTTAATGTGAAACGTGTGTACCCATCAAAGTGGCGTGCAACATTGTTCCTTACACCACATTCTAACTAGATGCAACTCTGAAAGGGAGAAGCAATGAAGCAGTAATGCAGCAAGGTTTCAATAAAGAGTGTGACTTGTAAGATGGCTACATCTGCTGCGCATTAGAGTTCAAGCACGCTCTCACAGGTTAACTAATTCTTTATGTTACCTTGACTGACTGAGTCCCCTGAGAAGCGAATGAGCTCCGATGTGAGGCACAATGAGGAGCTTTATCATTTTAAGATGCATTGGACTTCAATGTCACCATCACTCGGTTTTGATTTAACTGTGCAAATCACCCTTGTTACCATGTATTAGGAGCATAGGAAAATACAAATACCTTGTCCCTCTCTGGTACTGTTCCGAGCAACTCTGCTTCCTTTCAGCCCTTGTTGTGCTCTAATACAATGTGGCATATGAATCACGCACACAATGCATGTCTTCATTCGTACTTCATAGAGACAGGACCTCACAGGGCAGGCACTTTAGCATTTCCTGCGTTCTCATCTTCAAGGCTTAGCAAAGACGTGCATTCCTTTTCTCTTCACATAATTAAATAGAGAGTTTGACAATCACAATTAGGCTAAAGGCAGAGTACCCTGGCAGCTTTCCTTTGGTTATATGGAATTACAAAACTATGCCCATTTACCCATCCATATGCGGTGGGTCTCAAGCAGTGATGCATCTGTGTTGGGTTTGACCCATAAGACCCCCACCCTCTGCTAAACAAAGTGCCTACAGAGAGCACTGGAAGATGGCCAGATTAGATTGCCACTGAAGACCCTTGGGAACTTTTCTACGGGCTTGGAGGGTTACAAAATTTCCTAGAGTGTCTGAGTAAGTAACGCGTCTCCTTTAATGTGTGATGGAAAAGGAGGTTGTACACGCAGAAGGTCGACTTGCAGGTATTTCAATCGGTGAGACCTTTTTTTTTACCCCGATTGTTTGCCTTGTTTCTTCTCCACACACTTCTTTGTTTTTATTGGCTGCACAGTTGATGATGCTGCAACGCTGGAAAACGACTGGTGTGATTTTTACAGGAGGACAGGGAACACGGGTGATGACACTCGCCTCCTTTATTTTCCACAACCAAAAGAAAAATGTCCCCTCCCCTTCACCTTCCGTGTCAAAACACAAGCTGTCTGTAGGAAGTCTGCAACATACAAGAAACAGAGATGTAAACTACCACCCTCGTCGAGGAGGTCTCACGTCAGACTCAGGAAAAACTCGCAGACAAAGATGTGACATGATGTCGTGATCAAAATATTTTTCTGTGATTTTTAGTCATTTTTGGGAGCTCACTGGCAGTGAAGGGAATCCTGTGGGACTTTGGAACAATAAGCAGCCATCCTGGTCTGAGGACTCCTGGGAGAAGGAGAACCCACAGCATTCCTCCCCTCGATGCAAACTGCCTCTCCTGGACAGACAGGGAGCCCATCCCTCTTTTTGCCCTCAGGAACCTCTATTTCTAAATTCAGATGGTTGCTACAGTGAGTGGATGCTGTCAAAGCGTAGCAAAAAACAGCCATCCACATAGTGTTTTTTGACCACTACTTTAATAAAAACTTGTAACCCTCCGCGTGAATTCACACATAGTAGACATTCCCATTGTCTTGACCTTTCTTGTAGGTCAAACTGACCATTGGGGATTGCAGATGTGTGTGCATGTGTAGGTCAGATGGCTGCAGCAGGAAATCTCTTCCGCTGCGTGCTGTTTTGGGGTGTGAAGGCGGGAAAAACATGGGGTGAAAGATGGTCCTGCAGGACCCGAGTCAAGCCATGAAAGTTTAAGTAAATATGAAGAGAGGGGGATAACACTGGTGGTCCGGGGTCCCCTCCTAATTTCTCAGCTGATGTTTTTCTTCTCCTCTGCCCTTGTTTGGACAACAGTGTGCGGTGCCGTATGATGACCCTGTGACCCAGTGTTCAGCTTTGCTTTCCTTAAGAACAAACTACTGTATTTTCAGTGTGCTGGTGTGAGTTCTTCCTGATTTCATGGGGTCACTGGAGCCTAAATTTAGGTAGACAAACTTAAAGGGGCAGGACAACTCACATTCGTAGATATTTGACTTTCCGTAGAGATAATCAAATGTAGACATTTTATAATGATGTGGTTTAGTACAACATAACGTTAAATCAAGAGATTTTTTGTCACACACATTGCAAATGACAACACGTTTCTCTTTTTGTGCTTGTCATGTAATCACAACTTCATGTCAATTATTTATCCCCTCTTTGGTGTATTTTTCCACCTTGATCTATTCTTCTCAGCTCTGAAAACTGCATCATCAGCATTTGAAATGATTTTTCACACCTAGTGCATTGACACTCTGATTGCTTTTATGTGTGGCTACAAGCAGACTAATCTGCACCTAAAAGTGCCAACACAGATTTGTGGGATTGTCGTGTGCTTGGGTTTGTACTTGCACTGCCTTGCCCAAAGTATTCATACACTGTGAACATTTTCCACGTGTCACATTGCTACAACAAACTTCAACGCCTTTTAGAGGGAATTTATGTAGCAAACGCAAAGTAGTGAATAAATAAGTGAACAAAACAAAAAATATATATACATTGCTTTCTAAAAACTGCTAGATGAACTTGCATTCAGTCAAAGTCAATACTTTGTGAAAGCACCTTTCACCCAAGTTACTGCTGTGTGTCTTTGCATAGCTAGAGACTAAATGTTTGGCCTTACTTGCAAAATGGCTCTAGCTCCGATTGGATGGAGAACATCTGTGAACAGTAATATTCAAGTCCTCCTACTCAATTGGATTTAAGCCTGGAATTTGACTGGACCTTTCTACCATATGGATATTCTTTGACCCATTTCATTTCTTCCGTGATTTTTATTCCAAGATCTGTATTTAGTTCCAGCTTTCTTCTCTAAACATCCCCAGTTCATGATACTTCCAACACCATGTTGGAACCATGCTCAGATTGAGAGTAAATTACTCGTGGGTAATCTCTATTTTCTAAATAGGTTCTATGGGGAATTTGTTGGGGTTTACTGAGATATCTGAGTCAATGGGGCTTAATGCAAATACAAGCTGTGCGTTTTTAAATGCATACATTTTTCCTTTTCACTCCACAGCTATGCACTGCACTACTTTGCGTTAATCTCAAAAATACAATCGAAATAAAAACAATTAAATATTTGGCTCCATTCTCAAAAGTTTAATGGGTATGAATACTTTTGCAAAACACTGTCATTTCAGTGCTTGTCACGTCTATGTTAACAATGTCAAAGCAGACCTGTACAGTCAGAGATTTGTGAAGCTGCTCTGAAAATGTCTTACATTTTTGTAGCCTGTCGGGAAGGGAGGTTTGCTGCAATCTGGATGTATGGGTTTAGTGAGAAAGCGACGAGGATTAGATTTGTTTTCCCACTGCTACCAGCAGCAAGACGGAATCACAGTCTGGTGTAGGGATGGAGTCGCTAAGAGATGAGAGCATATTCCTACAGAGTGATTGAATCACAACCTGACCTGTTAGTCATGGGAAATGTTTCAGTGTTCCCCATAATTTGTTCAAAGGGATAGTTGAAGCTTCTTTCATTCTGATGACAATTTAATTTTAAAGACCTTGGTGAGGAAAAAGGGAGCATAAAATGCCAAAAAGAGCACATTTTACTATACAACTCTGAATTATTTGTCAAATAATAATCCTGCTGGTGGAAGCTGTTGTCAAAACAAACAAACAAAAAAAAGCCATACACAGATGTTTAAACATGCATCCACAATTACTTGAGTCCCCAATAAAAAAAGCATGAAGGGTTCAAAATAAATTTTGATTTATTGCTGTAAGTTATAGAAGAAAAAGCAACCTTTATTTTGAGTTTAGATTTTTTGTGATCAAAATCACCAGTGCTATTATTAGCTCTTTTCAGTTTCTTTGTTACTAAAATTTTTTTTTTTTAAATTAGCAATCCTGCAAGTATATAAAACCCATTTCTGAGTCCATTCCTGGTGTAGAAAGATATTACTTTCCTCATTAGTGACCCTCTACTGATTGAAAGAGAAATGCAGCAAGTGTGCCAAAATAACATATTTTTTGTCATTAAATAACATTAAATGACTGAATTGAATTTAAACTGCAGGGTTTCCCCCCAGTGTATTATAAGCCTGGCGGGCCACCAGGCTTTACTTGTACCCCCCACCAGGCTTGTTTACAGATGTTTTTTTATACACCAGTAACAGTGATGGTAAAAGAGGTTATAATATAAAGTTACTCTTTGGTAAAATGGTTGGAAGCACAATGGCAACATAGTATGGTCAGTATGTGAACACAAACAGACTGAGGTCAGGTGTCTTATTTTTTATTTTATTTTTATTTTTGGTTACTGGAACGTCATAATCACTACCTGTCGACACGCTGACAACTTCAGCGAATAAATCACAACTCACTGATAAAACATAAAAAAACATTTTGGACTCTTTAATTAGTATGAAACAACAGAAGCGCAAAAAAATTATGTTTATTTTAATTGTATTTTTTTATACGTTTACCTTTTTTAAGACTTTATAGTTGGTGTTTTGATATTGCTACTCATACCTTCCAATAACACATAATTACCTAGCGATATTTTCAGATTCTTTGTCAACTTTAAACATTTTATAACTCAAAAACATAATGGGGCGCTGGACGAAGCACTTTGAACCGTCTTGCACCATTGTGAACCTATGTGCGTTGTAGCCTGCTTTCTGTGTTCATTACTGACAGGAGTTGCATAAAGTGTGGTATTCTGCTATAGTAGCTCATTAGATTCAAGGTTTGTATCTAATGATAAGTAGCTTGTAGCGACTTATCATCTAGAACCAGTCTGCCCATTCTCCTGTAACTTCTAATATTAACAGGACATTTTAACTGGTTATTTTCTCCATTTTCATACCAATCTCTCCATATTTTAAAAATGCATATGTTTTAGCCTGTCTCTTTCTCTCTGCTTTCTCGCGTTGAAGGAAGCGTACTCCATAGAATAAAAGTAACCATGCTGTATTCTGTTACAACATTTAGAGATGTGAATTTGAATGGCACCATCTGTTAGATCGCTCAGCTGTTTTTAGGATGCTTGTGGTAATTCATAGGTCTTTCCAGGGATGAAACTATTTTGGCTCAGACGGTCGCGTTGCATTCTGTCTGCTGCAGCTCCCAATATTAAAATTCATCATTGAACTTTTGAAACTTTGTGTCTGTATGGAAATTCTCAATTTAGCAGGTGTTCACAGCTTGTTGGATCTTTCCCACCATGATTAAATTGGTATGTTTTCAATTATGTTTGGGTTTTTTTGGCTTCTCATGGTTTAGAGGTTCTGTTCGTATTTGTTTCTCTTTTTTTCTGCTTCTAGGTCGAGTATAATTACTGTCTTTTCTATGAAACCAAACCTTAATTCATAATGATAGGGATGTCTCAGAAAATGGGTGTATTAACAAAATATGATTTTTACATACAAAATAAGAAGGGTTTTGCAATAATAAACCAGATTCAGATTTTTGAAGTGCAGAGATTTTATGCTTTACTGCAGAGGTGGAAAATTAATGTGTAATAAAAAAATTCAAGGAAAGAAATTTTGATTTTGGATTCCCTCTAACTTATTGAAGTAGTTTAACATAATTTCTTTCTGGTTTTCAAAGGTCAAAGAAAGTTTTGAAGGCTAAAAAAACAACCCAGATTTAACTTTTCTCATTTTTTTTTCTTAAGAGAGCCACAAATCAAAATATGAGTCACTAGGTCCGAAAATCTGTCAGAATCCAGCATGTTTAGTAGAAATTCAGATGGAAATTTGGTAGGGTAACTGTTCTGCCTGTCCACAAGTAACAAATCAAAAAGGAAGAAAATCTGACCGGTTTTGAACTCACCCAAGTTTCAGGGTGTTCCCCAATACAGCGACGATTCTCCCATCTCTACGGCGGCGGCCCTGAGACCTCAGCTCTAAATCTGATGGGTGGATGTAAGAGGAGATGCATGGCAGAATAACAGAACGTGGATTTTGTTCACCCCTTGGCTGCAGTAAAAATCTCAGAGAATTACAGAGTGAGAGACAGTTTAACACAGAGTCGTAAATATGTCTTTGGAACATTTTTACTTTTTCCCTTCCTCTACGCTTCTCCTGTGACATCTCTGTTACTGTGCTGCATTGATACTTTAGAGTTATTTGTTATTTTACTTTTTATGATATGTATGTATCCCACTAAGCAGTTTTTCTTAGTTTCTAGTTGGGATCTTGCAGAAAGATTTATACCAATTTCTCAAAGCGCGTTTTAAAATTCTTAGACGGAGTGGTGGAAAGGACGAAAGTGTGCCAGATCAGCTGTGTGTGTAATTGATTGACTTCAGGGAGTGAAGTTAATGTTTATTAGTAATGAGGAATAGCACAAGGAAGCTTCATTCTTTTCATCGTCGTTCAATATTATTCTCGTGACCTTGTAGGCTGTACAAGTGTCCAAAAATAAGCTCCATCAACTATTTCAATGGAAATTGCTTGTTTAGATATAAATTCAAAACCCAGCAACATGTAACCCTTGGTACACCAATTTGTCGGTGCAGATTTTCTTAATTTTGGGTGATCAGTGATCAGCCGAGACCTACATGGGAAGCTTGTCGTTCAATCTTAACTATTTCAGCAAAGGTCTAAAAATCAACCACTGTCCTCTTCTGCTTATCCGTGAAAGAGGTTTGACTTGCAGGCCGCCCCACCACATCATGTCTGTAGTTAGCAATAGTCACCCCACTGTTGCCAACTCAACGACTTTCTTGCTATAAGCAGAAACACTTCAGACTAAAAAAATTGGTATCGGCCAAAATCGGGGATCAGCAGGTCAGGCTTTTTAAAGATCGCTAGTTGACATTGGTTCGCCTCTAGTGGATTTCAAGTGCTTTCCAAACCTTTCAGACTTGTATTTATTTAATAATATATTTTTTAAACCATATATTACTTTTCCTTCACTTCACAAACACTTTGTGTTGATCAAACACCAAAGAAATACATTAAGTTTTGTGGTTGTACTGTGAAAAATTCATTGAGTATGAAACTTTTGCAAGATGTGTGTGTGTGTGTGTGTGGCCTTGTATTTGATGCAGTTTAAGTACCAGTTTTTTGAGAACCAACTGCTGCTCAAAGCCTCAAAGCCTGTGTGCCCCGTGAGGAAATGTGTTGCTTTTGGATTGGGGTTAAGATTTAGGACTACTAGGGTGTGAACTGAGTTTAGGTAAGGGTTAGGTGTGCACTAGTAATGGTTAAGTTTAGGGTATGGGTCAGGGATATGCTATAGAAATGAATGAAAAATGAATAAAAGTCAATGCAAAGTCTCTGTGAAGATACAAAGACCTACTATGCATGTGTGTGTGTGTCTGTGTGTGAATGCCAGAGAGGTAGAGGTCTCCCTCTTTTCGTTTCCAGCCTGTGGGAGAGTCCCTACCCAAACCGCAGCAGGGTAATAATCACTTAACCCAAATCAAGCGCAATCAGGACGAGCTGGGCTGCAGCTGGGAGGCACCCAACCCACGGGGCTGAGGGGTGGCAGTGGGTGAGAGGGTGGGTGACTTAAGTTAGTCAGAGTCTGGAAGGGCGGCAGGGTGGGGTCAGTCTGCATTACGATGTGGACACTGATGACCAGGGAGAAGATCAAGAGCGCCAGCCTTTGTTGTGCCATCCTCATCCTCATCTGGCTCCAACAGGGAATGAATCAACGGGGGGAAATTGGGGAAATCAGAGATGAGATTCCTCCTACTGAGTGAAGGTTAAATGGAGCTCTGGTGGGGTGTGTGTGTGTGTGTATTTTGTTCACATTTGATTGTTTCCCACCAGCTCCTCAGGCTCGTGCTGAGTCACAGAATCTAATCTCGAGTGATCCAATTATTGTGATCAGAAATGTTTTGCCAATGTTTGTGTTATGATGGAGGTCCTGTCACATTTTCAGGATCCACAAGAGACACTGGAGCATACACTCTATATACTCACCCACACACACACGCATACCCACCCCAGTCTGTGGAGGCTCTGACAGAGCTGGGTCTGTTGTGGATACAACAGAGGATTAAACATACCCTGACACACAAATGTGTATGTCATATACAGTACGCTGCACATACATTGCTCTGGAAATATATTCATATAATATTAAACTTTTCACATGTTCTTAGCTTTAATGCATTTTAGAGATTTTATGTGAAAGACCAACCCAAAGGAAGAAAAATATATATATTTATCTTATTTATTAAAAACAAAAAAAAATCTGCTAAATTGATAAATTGGTTGAATGTCCACCAGTCTTGAGTATTGTATAGCCTTCTTCTGGGATTGTGTTGTATGTAACACCATCCGTTTCCCATCATGTCTGACTAAGCTCCCTGTCCGTAGGAGTAAATCCCAAGGGGTCCGGACCCCCCCAATCTTGGAAAAGTCTAGAATTGTCCCCCCCCAAAAAAAAT
Organism: Xiphophorus hellerii; assembly: GCF_003331165.1. NCBI lineage: Eukaryota > Metazoa > Chordata > Actinopteri > Cyprinodontiformes > Poeciliidae > Xiphophorus > Xiphophorus hellerii. Next base: position 20,628,946 of record NC_045690.1, read on the forward strand.
CATTGAAGAAACGTTTGCATTTAAATAATATCAATACGACAAAAGAAACAAAAAATGAAATAAATCTGCCATTTATCTCAGAATAAAATAAGAGTGATTTTTTAGGTCCCCCCTCCCCTTGTTAGAACAATGGTTCAGTCCAAAGTGAAGGCGGAGCAACAGCAGCGCTGAAGTGAGGAGCTAGCTGTTAGCTGTAGCTCTGCAGCACAAACATAAAACCCTCCAGTAAGTAAATACTTAAAGCAAAATACATGCAAACCTTTTATTTACTTTCACTGCTCAGTGGGAAGAAACACATTAACAATAAAAATCAGACTGCAGTTCGTTGTTTCATTACTTTGGCTGAATCATGATAAGCTGCCTCATTAGCAAAACTGCTACACTGCTTTCATAAACATAAGTTTTTTTGTTGAAGGTAGCAAACATTCATATTGAGATAATTTTAAGTTAATTAGAAGAGTTTGAAACGGCAGTAAGAGGCTGAGCAGTGGCTGACTGCTCTATGTTTGGGAGCCGAGAACAGAAGAGAGAACAGATAGAAAAAACTACAAGTTAGGCCTTTATTTCTCACTGTCTTCAACGTAAAGCCTTTAAAACCACAAAGTAAAATCTGAATATTTTTCTATATAAGCCCAGTGCTTTAAGTGTTGCATTAAAGTTATGATACTCCCCAGATATTAATTTCTATCTACTTATTTGTTCTCAGTTACCCAGGACATGCCAAAACTAAAAAAGGCTTAAAAACAAAGCAACTGAACAAGTTATAATTTAAATAGCCCAGAACTTGTATTGGGAGCCATTTTAATAAATCAATGTTTATGAGGAATTTTATTAAGAGCAGTTACTCAATAAAGCGTTTGTATTTAGAACCTTACATTTTTCTAAAGGTGTAGCAGAGATTAGACCAGTGAGACTGAACATAATTTGCATAGAAGCATCATTTGAATTTTAGTTTTACTTAACAGTTTGTTTATTGAGAAAAACATGTTTGACGTGCATTACTAGTCATTTTTGGTCCTGCAGCTTGAATGTGGTTTAAAAACGTTTTAAACCATATCTTGCGTTACATTTCACTGTAACTTCGCTGACCCCCCAAAAATTGGTTGTAAGATATTTTCCTGTTTATGGTCCCCCCCAATAATGAGATGGGATTTATGCCTTTGTCCCTGTCCCCTTTGAAGGACCCCCACAGCATGGTGCTGCCACCGCTATGTTTCACTGTTGGAATATTACTGAGATTCACTGAGATTACATGACGCAAAGAATAAAAATGGTCATATTTGAATTTATTTCAGAATATTAAAGGAGGCTGAATAAGAAATAAACATACTTTTCAGATTTGTGTTCATGAAAACATATCAAAACCATGGATTTTCCTTTCACTCTACAATTGCACATCACTCTGTGTTGGTCTGTCACATAAAATCCCAACAAAATACGTTTAATTTTGTGGAAGTAACATGACAAAATTAATAATGCTTTTGGAAAGCACTACAGGTTGTTGGATATTATAATGTAGGTGATTTATTGCATTCCCCTCAGGCTTAAATCTACAATATTTAACATGTCAAAGCCGTCTCCATTTCCTCGTTCATCTGCCTCTCTTGGTGGTTATCTCCTCAGCTCGCTCCTCAATGACTCAGGCCTTCCTCTAATCAGACTGAAACAAAACTATATCACGCTGATAAGTCCAAGCCGCTTATGGGAATACGTGACTGAGTCTCTGTTTGTGTGCTGAGATTATTATGTTCTGCAGGATCCCGGCAGTTCTTTAGTTACCCACCTTGCATCTGTCATTCATTTGGAGTAAAAGACATACAGACTGATGAGAATGACTCAGACCACAAGAACATTTCAATCTGGATTTGTCTCTTTCACTTCTCTCTCTCTGCTCGTGCTTCTTTTCTTTTTGCAGCCTTCCTGGGTCTTACAGGAGGTTCCAAAAGTATCAAACCGGCCCTGTCGCTTTGTATATGTGCACATTTCCACTGCATTTTTAAACACGCTGTTGCGTATAGCGCACGGACCGCATCTTAAGCGCCCGCTAAATCTCCACAATTGAATTTCACTTTGTTTAAACACTCTCTGGCCGAAGACTTGATATGTCTGAGGAGATGTGTAGTGCATCTGCATTTGATTTTTTTTTTAACATGTTTAACATGTGCATACTCAAAGAGGTAGAAAAGGAAAATCCTAATGCAATTTCGAGGCCTTAGCGTCTTTCCCGGGCTATTTGTTGCAGTTGATGTTTTATTTTCCATACATTTCAGACCAGGCAGGGTGGCCTGGGAGTGTTGCCATCGAGAAAGCTCTTTGGTTGTAGAAGGCTCACATTAGTGGAAAGTCTCGCTTTAATGGCCTGTGTCTTCATTTTATAGTCTTGATCTTCACTGCTTTGAAAATAAGGGGGGAAAAAAACGTTTTTCTTTTTAAATACATCCAGTGGGAGAAGGAGTTGGGGATGCAAAATTTCCTAAATACTCATGATTTAGCAACGGGGGGTGAAGAATTCGCAGAAGTGTTTGACAGGTTGGGTGAAAAGGTGTTGAAGTAGAGCAGCCCACAGATCAACAGGGTGGACACCTGCTCCCTGGAGCAAGTGACCCGGTATGCTCCAAATCCCTCATCATGCAATGAGGAAGCTACATTAACAACAGCTCAAGAAGCTGCATGCACGTTCACACTAATCAAGTCTCTGCTGTCATCCGTGTGAACGCTACTGTTGGGTTGAAACACCTGGACGTTTGTCAGGCATTCCATTTATCTCCCTGTAGCTTTTAATTAGTCTTGAGCATTATTCATAAAAAATAAATAAATAAAATTATATATTCAGCTCAGGAGATGTAACATCAAACAATATTAGGTTCACAAGGTGAGATTTTAGAAAGCCTTTTAGGAAAATTAAGAATCTCCATCTTCCTTTTGCCAAATTATAAATTGTATTTTTTTTAAATAAGTAACAGAATACAATATTCTGCATTTTTCATGCTTGACAGCAATAATGCAAAAGAAAAAAAAAACGTTTTAGTTTTCTAGTTTTATGCATGATAAAATTGAAACTGCCGTTTAGCCATGGGCGGTTCTAGACGGGGATGAACAGAGGCCAGTGCTCCTGTAGAACGGGTTCCAGCTACCTTCACAGTTTTACTTTGAATTAAAAATCAATGTGTTGCACTTTTATCTTGCGCCACATTGAGATAGGATCACAGTTTTTATCTCCTAGATTATGGGTCTGCAAACTTCAGCCCTGGAGCCACAAATGTAGCTCATTAATATACAAAAAAAAAACAATATTATTGTTTTATTCTTTATTTTATTCTTTTGTACTGTACTTCCATGAAAAAACACTAACCCCACCCCGGACCCCTGACAAACATGTTTTGCAATTCGCCAGTGGCTGCATCCTCCCAGTGCTCCCAGTGTTGACCTGTGTTGGATTGTTGTTTCCACATGGAACATGCACAAATGAAAGCAAACGGTACAAAATTCAATTGTTTTTGCGCTGGTGTTTTTAAGAGACGGACTCATATTGGCATTTTTTTGTGTTCTTGTTTGCTCTGCTGTTGATGACTTCTGTGCTGTTTTGGTGAATTTGGTTTATGCTCTTCACGGTTGCTTCAGTAAAGACACATTTAACCCTTTAGTTAACCGAGCGATTGACGGGTTAATGGTGAACTTAAGTACACATCTGTAAATCGAGAGAGTTAAACCATCATCATCGTGATGGCGTGACTTTGTGTCCTGATTGAAGAGGTCAGATTTGACTACAGAAGACTGAATTCCAGCTAGCACATATTGAGCTCACAGGACCCTGATTTTAGTATCCAATATGGCTGCACTTATACAGAATGTACTGAAGAAAACAGTAGCAGGTATTCATTAGCACTTCTGATGGTTTGTGTGTCACTAAAAGAATGACACGCATAGTGCTCTGTAATAGCTACCGTAATTGTGAACTTGGTCCTTTATTGTTTAAACACTGAAAATGGAGAGAAGATAATTATCAAGTTATTTTGGTAATAGAGGTTGGAACCATACAAATACAGTTGATTAAATAAATTAGATATATTCTGTTGAGGCTTGTCTATCAGACTAAAAAAATATCTTTTGAATATAACTTTTAAACAGATGTTAAACATACTTTTTTTTTTCATTAAAAGCACAGTTCTGTATTAAAATGTCATGTTTTCATTAGCTGTAAGTGTAAAACCCTTATAATTAAAAGAAATACAAAGATATGCATCATAAAGCCAGTGGTTTCAACCTTTTATATGTTTTCCTTAATGAATTGAGTTACTAAAATTACTGAACTTTTAAACAATACTTTTAATTATTAAATTATGTCTGTATCCAGAGCATACCACCGTTTTCTGCCCTGCAACTAGAAAACGTTCGTCTTGTGCGTGGCATCATTTCTAGCTCTGGAATCCGACTTGTGAGACACAAGATGTCACTGCTGAGAAAACAATACTGTTGCATAACAATATTGGCAGCGGAACAAGAGTTAAGAGGAAGTGCATTTTTCACACATTAAAATAACAGAACGAAAACAATTTTCACCTCGTTTGAAAGGCAACATGAGATTAGCAGCACGGCATGGTTAAAGCCATACTATTGCTAGTTTTGAATTCTTCTAAGTAACTTTACTCTGTCGTGCAACAATATTACAAAGTATTTTTTCCCCACATAATCCATAGTAAACAGCAAAAAAATAAATAAAATTTGATTAAAAATATTGAAAATCACCCTCTTTATAGTAATGACTTTATGCCACTTTGCAGTGGCATAAAGCTGCAGAAGCAGCTCAAAATGCCAATGTCCTGTCCTCCCCCCCCCTTTTCCCCCAAATAACTTTGCACCTCTCAGTGCAGGCTTTGATAAGGGTAATAGGAGCAGTTGCACACTGAGTGTGTTCTGAAGCACCTGACCCTTAAATAGGTGCTGAGTGTAGGGCTGAGGCTGGGCTGCCGAGACGTGCTCAGGCTCTGTTGACTTAAGCATTCAGACGAAGCCATCAATCATCCGAGTGTGACGGCTCTGCCCCTGTACCCCGGCGTACTATATCTGCCAGCAGAGCCTGTCTGCTCAGAAGTGTGCATGTAACAACCAGCCCTGATGTGAAAGAAGCTAATTGTCTTGTTGTTGCCGTTATCTCCTTGCAAAATTCGGCTTTTCTCACCGCCTCACCCACACCTTCCTTCTCCGTCTTATTTCTTTCCCTCTGAAATCCTTCCTTCCTAGTTTGTGCAAACTGCTGGGGGCATTTGTGGGGAAGAAAGAAAAAAAAAAAGGTTATTTGTAATTACATTTAATCATATGCGGCCATCCCAATCAAGGCTGATTCTGGTGATCACATTTACATGGGTTTCAGGTTTTACCCATGCAGCCTCTGGGGGGAAGGACCACCTTGATGATCCACTGATTCTTTCCTTTTTTTTTTTTACTCCTCTTTTGTTTTAACTCAAGTTAAAGTTAGCGTGTGTTATTCATCAATTTTCATATATTCTCCCTCAGTTTGAGTCGTTCAGCTCATCAGGTCAAAGTAGAATGAAAATGTTAAAAAATAATAATTTTTTTTTTCCAAAGTGTTTCAGCAGAATTCCCCAATGAACTCCTTCATCCAAGTCCTGCTGACCAGCCCACCCAGCCTGTGAGAGAGTGGACTTCCATTTTTCCATTTCTCTCTGGACCGTAGAGGTCAGCACAACTCTTTGAGTCTGTGTGTGTGTGTGTTTCAGGATATCAGGCGGTTTTGTTTGAATTGAGCATGTGTGTACATGTACATATGCTCGTGTGTGTCACAGGAAAGCAGCTTCTGTCTTCGAGACCCAGCTCTCCTCATTTTTATTTTTATTTTCCTGCTGAAAGGTGGCATTATTGCTTCTTTCTATGACCTTAAGCTGGTGTTTTCGCTCCCTTCAAGGCCTGCGTGGCCTGCGCCTTCAAGGCGTGAGTGTATATGTGTGTGTATATATAAATATATACATATATTATTTGTGTGTGCACGTTATAACTGCTTTCCATGACCTCCAGCCAGGACCTTCCTCTGCGGCCTGCCTCGCAGCGCTTGTTTAGACAACAGTGGTGCACATGTTGGCTGAAATATGGCCGCTGTGCTCGGGTGAATTAAGCCACGGCATGTGTGCTTAAACCCAGACGGGTCGCTGATTTATCCATATATTTAGATGATTGATTTAGGAGTCAGCCGGCCAACACTTGTTGAAGCCGAGGATAGAGGCGAGCTTGAGGAGATGAGAGAGAGGAAGGGACGCAATTCAAAGCAGAAAACACACAGCCCCCCTCTCACGCAGGTAGTGATATTTACGCCATCCATCCTGCAGCTGAGAGACATTATTCACAGAGCCCAAATGAATAATTCAAAAGTAAAGCTTGGCTTTGCACAAGATGGATAAGTCTAACGATGTACTGATTGCTTTTTAACATACTCCATTTTCAAATGAGCTATAAAATTTTGTTTATTATGGTTCAGAACATGACATAGGCCATCTATTTTAATGTCAGAAGGGCCTGGAAGAGAGTGTATGAAAACACATTCTCCCATTTGCGGTTGTGTGCGGGCGTGTGCGTGTGTGTGTGTTAGCGGGTGCATGCAGTGCCAGTGTGTTTTATTACCTGTCTCATTATTAAGTAGAGGCCGTCTGAGCAGGGACAAAACATTCCAGCTCCTTTAAAGTCTCCCTCTCGTCTCGCACGTCCTTTTCGCTTCTCTCTTTGATAATACTTCGCCTTATTAGCCCATAAAACCAGATGTTTTCAAAGAGAACTCCCATTTCCTTTTTGCGCTGAAAAAAAACTAAATGTATTATAGACTGTACAACTTCATTTATGCACTGATAATCTGCATTTCTTCTGGTGTAGATGGAGAGAAGTGCAGAGTTCTATAAATGTAATATATGTCTATGGTTTAGTAGTGCATATGTATATATGTGGTGTGTGTGTGTTGGCGTGTACACACACGTGTGTGTGTGTGTGTGTGTAGATAAAGCCATGATTTTTATGATGTAAAGGACTTTGAACTGTGTTGTTGCTGACATGTGCAATACGAATAAACTTGACTGATTGGTTGACAAAGTAGTACATGTTCCAGAAGCGAAATGATTCATGGTTTTCTAATTTTTTATTAAAAATAAAACAAATTTAAATGTGTATTATACATTTGTCTTCAGCCTTTCTGAGTCAATATTGTGTATAGCCACCCTCCCACCAATTACAGATCACTAGGTGTATGTCTCTCCCAGGTGTGTGCCACTACAGACTTTAATTTTTCTGCTTTCTTCTTTGCAAAAGAGCAAAGGATCAGTTCGGTTGGTTGGAGCGTGCCTGTGAACAGTATTTTTAATTCGCGCCTCACCTTCTCAATTGAATCCAGACTTTGACAAAGTCATTCATCAAATGAATTATTTTTTTTTTTATCTAAAAAAGTCGAACGCAAATTTTAAGATGTCCACATCAGTAAGGCACCCATGAAGCAATGGTTTGTTGTGATTGTGAATGTGCTTTTGTTTGCGGATACTTTCTTAAAAGCTGTAAGTCGTGTTTTGCGTTTTAAAGTGATCAAAATGTCGTGTGAACTCATTATACAAGATCTGCACTTAGGAACTCAGTGGGACCGACTTTGTCTGTCTTGACACTTCCTGCGTCTGCCTCTCCAATAATCAAAACTTGTGCATCCATTTGAGCAATTGATGTGGTGCATTATGGGAAAAATTCAGTGAAGTTGATGAATTGATGGGAGCAAATACTGGCAGGCAATTAACAATAAATATATAAAATTATTTTGGGGCTTCAGTAGAATTGAGCTTGACATGTTTTATGTAAACCCTTCTACTGTATCTCTGCTGGAATTTAAATCTCCGCCTTAGTTTGAAATCTATTTTTTAGTATTTAACAAGTTTCCCCCCATGACTGCTCTGTATTAGCTCCTCTCAATTTAGCTGATGGAAATTGGCTAAAAAACATTTTAACTTGATTTATATGTTTATTAAGGGTTTATAACGAACCCTGATCCCTTCACATACCTGCATTCTGATAGTAATTACACACAGGTGGACTTCATTAACTAATCAGGGGACTTCTTTTAAAGACAATTAGTTACACTGAGATTTATTTGGAGGCATCAGAGTTAAAAGACTTGAAATAAAAATACTTGCCACTTTTGTTTTGGATTTTTCTCTGTAAAATAAAAAATTAAATTGGAAACATGTATATTTTCCTTCCTTTCTGTGATTCTGTGCCACTTCACACCAAAGTGCATGAAAGACTGAGGCTAAAATCGGAAAAGGTTTGAGGGATACACTTACTTTTACAAGAGATCCTACCCATAAAAATGTTGGAACTGACATTCTTTGCGTCAAGACAGACCTTTTTCATCAATCCTCCCTTTACAGTTCAAGAATTTACCTCAACAGAAAAATGCTCCCACTAATTTGTTCCTGTATTTTCCCCTGTGTCCTTTTTCCACTCATTTGTTTTACTGCATTTACTCTCAATATTCCTTTTCCTCTCCCTCACTCCACCTCCTCCTCTCTCTCCTCTTTCTGTCTCTCTTCTCCTCTCCCCAGCTCTCAGTTTCTCTCTGCAGGGCCGAGTTAGGCATAAGCGAATAATTAGGTAATTGCCCCCTTGATTGAGCTCAATAGGAAACATTTCAATTAGGCTAAAACTGCGCAAGGAGGAAGTAGGCTCTTACAAAGGGAAACATTCCTTGTCATGCAACTGTCAGCCCCTGAGCCCACACCACGAGCCAGGATTAACTGGATACTAGTGGAGGAAATGCTTGCGAAGATGGAGGTTGTTCTGAAAAGCCAGGGGGAAAAAAGGGAACAGGGAATGGTGGGGGCCTGCCGGAGAGAAGGAAAGTTCGGGGAACAGAGGGTGGGGCTTTTAAAGTGGAGGCTGGGGCCAAAGAGACAGCAAGAAATGATTGCCGTAATTACGGCTGTATTTAAACACGCCTTCGCTCTGATATGATTTTCGCTGTGATCCCCTGTCCAGATAACAAGGAGACCTCTCTGCCGGCCCTGCTGCCTGTAACAAATTACTCCCTCCCAGCCATGGAAGGGACAAGGTTCCTGAGCGAGAGGAGGGGGCTGGAGAAGAGGCGAGCATGGAGCGAGGCAAAAAAGGCTGGAGTAGGCTCAAAAAAGGCAAAATCCAACCATAGCCAAATTCAGCCTGATCAAGACTAATGAGCATCTCCCCTTGTCAAGAAAAGCACAAAGCCGTCTCTTTAAGCTCAGGGATACATCCGAACTCGTGTCCGCCACCTGTGTGCTTGTGTGAGGATCAGCGATGAAGCGATTTCAGCTGCAGCTCACATGTCCTTCTGTCATCACATTCACCTCTGCTGCCCTCATACATGGGCCATGAAATTGAGGAGCCGGGTGCTGACCTCTAATAGAATACGGGTGCCTGTAGGTGTTTTATGTAGGTGTTAATGGATAGTGTGCGCACATCTGTGCAGACAGGTGCTAACACTCCGAGGGGGAGAAACCAGTTCCTCCTCTCTGTCAGTGAGAGCATCTGTGTCGAGTAAAAGGTGCGTGAAGCCGATGTCGGTCAGAATCCGACCTTCTTACTGCATTTTTTATTTATTTATTTTTTAAGATTTCTACTTATGTTACCGTGTGTTTTAGCCCCTCGAGTTCTGCTATTTATTTTTGAAAATTCCCTTTTTTATATACTAATGTCAAAAGCCTACAGCAGAACTAATATGTTTAGGTGTGTTTATTTGCATGTGTGTTTAAAGAGAGACGCTGACCCGAGCCGTCTAATCCCTGCCCCTGTGGGACACGGTGTGGTCGGGAAAGCAAACGTTGTTCTGCGTTAATATATTTCCTGTGTCTTGGCCACCATACCTGTGCGGTTCACCTCGAAACAAACTCGCCTCATAACTGAGCAAACCAGATGCAAACCTATACTTCCTTTGGCAACACCGGGGACTGTGCTTTCGAGGTCTGGAAAACTAGAGAATCTGATTTCTGTGTTTGGTAGAAGAAAATAAAAATATGGAAGGATTATCTTCAATTTACTTTTTTTATTTCTCTAAATGTTTTCTCCCACCTTCCATTCGTTTCTCCTTCTCTCTGCTTCCTTACTTTCTTCACTCCCTGTCTTCTAAACGTCCTTCGTTTCTTTTTCTCTTTCTTTTCTCCTCGTGTCCTCCCTCGCTGCCTCTCTATCCCAAATCCTTTCTTCTTTTCCCCCTTTCTTCCTCACAACCTTTTCTTGCAGGTTTCATGTTTAAAGCCTCATCTTATCCTTGTAGCGGAGAAAAAGATTAAGGTGATGGAAAGCAGGGCTTACACCCGTAAAGACTTTGAGACTATAACCAAAGGTAAATTGTCAAAAGACCAAAGAAAATGAAAAGAATATATTAAAAAATGAGAAAACTTGTTTGCAATTGTAAGAAGGGTTTAATTGTTGTATCATATAAAAATGTGTAAGAGCTGGATAATGGATTATCATATTTTTGAGGCTCCTCATGTATGGTGTCCCACAGGGCTCAGTTTTAGGACCCCTTTTTCTTTATTAGATAGGTGGTGATAAAATCAATGCCAACCATCAGAAAATGCAAAGAAGCTGAAGAGCACAGCTTATGTGATGCTAGGCTAAACATTAAAAAGATTTTACTGAAACGTAGTTCATATTTTCTTTAACAGGAATGTTGGTTGGTCATCAATTTATTTTCTTTTGAAGTTTAGTTGTTTGGATTAGAAATGAAGCGTTTTATCACAAGGATTATTACGTCAGAATCACTAGTCTCCAAATGGGGATAGCAACCAGATTATAGGGATATAGGAATTTTAAACTCTTCAGAATTTATATATATATATATATATATAAATAGAGGATTTTTAAAGACAATTTATCTTGATCATCTATAGAAATAGATAAATTAACTGTTATTCATTTGTTCAAGTCTAAAATAGTTTATTTCCAGGTATGAAACATAAGTAGAAAGGGACAAAATGGCAATGTCTCTGAATGACTTGACTTAAAACTAGGACTGAATTGACAGAGAGCCCTTTGAACACGCTCTAGCCTTTGGGAAAAGCATCAGAACAAAGCGAGATACTGTAGATGTGGAAAAATTAAAAGATAAACTGCTCCATGATTTCTAGCGCAGAAAGAGGCCAGGCACAAAGTGTGCCTCTGTGTCACTGGTTTTAATAATCTCCTGATTATCCACTCCACATGAATACAGGACAAATGGAGTAAAAAAAAAAATTAATCTCCACTTTGTGAAGTGTTTTTAAAAATCCCCTGTGGCAGAGACGTGTAAACACTGGAGAAAGTTTCTTTTTTGCAAAACATCCGTTTCAGAGCGTAAAGAGCATTCATGTTGGCATTGCAGCAAAAGGTTTAATCAAAGGGAGTTTTATAAATAATGAACTGCAGAGATGAAAAATTGTAAATATTTTGATATTTGGTATTTTATTTTGTAAATTACCAAAATATGTGTAGCGTAAATAAATTAAACTTTGTAGTGAGAGACAGTATTTCCAGCTAAAGCGCATTCGTTCTCTCCTTTTGAACAAAAATCTTTCTGTCTTTCTGTATATTTTGGTCAGGAAATGAGGTGGCTTGTGTATGATTACAGCTTGTTTCTATGATTTGTTTACAGCAATCTTACCATGAAATTACAACACAAAAGAGACTGATGTACTAGGATTTCATAATAGTACCTTTAAACATCCTATTAATCATCCCCGGGTGCCCTACCTTGCATGTTTTGTTTTTCTCTTCTGTCCTTTGTCAGCTATCCAAGCCATTTTCATTACAGTTCCCACTGACATTCATAACAGGAATCACATAAACTGACCACCTCTGCAAGCCCCTGTTATGACAGCTTCGAGTGCTTGACTTGATTTAGTCAAGGCGGGACACACACATCCGCACGTATAATTCAGTAATTTGTGTTTGTGCTTTTGGTGACAATTGTGACAAATGACTGGCCTGGAGTGAAATGCCTACCTGCCTCCCCCTCGTTTCCTGCTGCGACAGACGCTTGCTTACTCTACTCAGGTGTACGGTCAGAAAGCGCGCGTTCCAAGCGTAAATAGACTACCTGAAGGTGTAAAGATTGCAAACATCTCGCTTTGATTTAAATGAGATTTTAATCTATGAATCCTATTAACTTTTCTGGGATGTGATGATCTGATCCCTGTGAGTTCTGGTCCGTTTTTTTTTACTTTACAGTACAAGAACTCCTTAAAGGGCTTGTTGGCATAATTTGTAGCCTCGCAGGGCAACATGCTCTGCCTGAGCGAACTCTCATCCACCGATCACCCGCATCCAACCAACCCCCTCATTTACATTTTCCAGGGCATTTTTCATCGTAAGCACTCTCTGTCATCAATATTTTTGCGGGGAGCCTACGGGGTTCGCATCAGAGCAGACCTTCATCTCGACACGGAACGCATTATGAAAGCCAGGCAGAAAACAGGAGGGGATTCTGGTAATGTTTTATCTGCAAAATGAGTTCCATTCTCCCTGAAGTTCTGCACCGAGTTAGGACATGTAATACTCATATGGAGCAGTTTATGAGGATTAAGAGGTTTTATTTAGTCTGCGGGGCCAACAGAAATCCTCTCGCTGCTTGACCATAAGCAGGAGAGGCTGCAGAAGTCTGGAAGTGAACATTTGTGGAGACAGATGCTGCTCGACTTTACCATGTTAAAGCTTTAACACCTGTCTTTTTTATTCTTCACCTGCTTTTTGGTTTTTGCTTCTCTCCAAGTCATTTGTAAAATTGTAAAATAGGTATATATATATATATATATATATATATATATATATATATATACCTATTCCAAAAGCAATGTGGATATTTTGTTGAGACAAAATTTGTAAACATTTATGCTTGTAGTGTGCGTGTGTGGCTTTTCTCCATGTTCCTCCCTGAAGGAAAAGGCTCATGTTCGCTCTCTAACTCGTCCTGGTAGAGGGTCAATTGCAACCAGTTGGCCGCCAGTCTGGTCCAAAGTAAACATTTGCAGAGAGTCGACTGTACAGGCAGGTACTTGGGGGCTCTGTGTGTTGCTCAATTTTGCTATTCCCCTTCCTCTTAGACTCCCACCCTTCTCCCCCCTCCAGTTTTCTGCCTTCTTCATGTGCGCCGGTGGGCCACGGTTTCCTAAGGGCTGGACGTTGAGCTGCTCTTTGAAATCAGTCAACTGATCGGCTGGACACACAGGATCGCCTGCTTTTTGTGGCCTGAGTGCAGATCACATCCACGACAAAACCAGCCAGCCTGGTTCTGTTTTGAGTGTACACAGCTGAACAAAAAGCAATTCTTCCTCATTGTGCAAGCGATCAACAAAAGGCTTTAATTGCTTAAAGTCCCCGCATAAGATCCAGGCATGCACTCCCTTTTGTTTTAGCATATAAGGGGAGGTCTGCTGCAGATTTGCAGGGAAATGTCAGCAGGACTGCAGTTCAGAGCACTCAGCGTTTTGAGCCTGATGATCGGCGACTGCTTTAACTGGGGCTGGGGCGCTGTCTGCACAGCTCAATTTTGCCCACATTAATCAAACTCACATTTCCTCACATCAGCCGGTGCGCCTATCAGCAGGGCTGGCTTGTTAGCATAATGAATGCAGGTGATTTTACACAGAGGAGCACAGTCTTCAGCTGGCAAACTAATACTGTTGGGAGAGGAATAAAACGCAGATTAAATTTCTGATGCATATTTATTATATTTTTTTCAAACTTAGAGTTGGTTTTACTTTAACACCAATGAAACAAAGTGTCATTGTGAGTTTTCCTGTTTTTGTTTTGTTGCGAATTGTGCTTAGACTGGTTAAAATAGCCTTACAAACCAATTTCAACATAAGCTCATGATTAGTTTACGGAACAGAATGTTGCTAAGAGTAATGTGCTTAAATTTAGACTATTTGCGTTTTTATCTACTGCTGTTCTCAGTAGCGTTTATATGTACTTTATCCAATGGCAGCAAAACCTGCTGAGCCGTTTTTTGAGAACACTGTGTAGGTTTTCCCAAAAAATTTGGCAACAAGAAAATGGAAACAGTTTGTCAAGAGGACTAGAGAGGACTTTAATGGCCAGATTGGACTTTGAATGACCAAATTTATATCCTGTAGGATCCTGCATACCTGATGCATCAACCACCACAACTAACACGAACACTCAGTTACACAGATTTACAATAATGCGGACATTGTCATTACAGCATAAAAAGTGAGGTGCACCATAGTGATTGAGAGAGGAACCATAAAAGATAGCATTCATTCCGTTCTGCACAAGTCACAAACTTTGGTCCGCCTATCCGTTTTTGCACTTTTTAGAGTGTTTAATGCATGTTACACTGGATTTATATGTCTGCTGTATGACTGGTGGGCGTACTTGCTAATCATAAGTTCAGGTGATGTCAGCAGAGTATAGAGTCTATGAATCACAAGCGTGCATCGAAATTAATGAAGTAAAAATGCCAATAAGGAATTACTAGCACTTTCTATTTAACTTTTGGATTGCCAGATTCATATTCTAGCTAAAATATATAGTAATCAACCCTTCTGTCTGCTCTTTATTTTATTATTTTCCACATAAGTTGTATTCCTGAGGCATAAAGTTCATCAGGTTGGGTGTTTTAAACAAAAATGTATGAAAGTATGTACAATAATTACCAGCCTACAGTTGGCTGGGAATGAGACATGCCTTTAAAACACTGCTACCCTAAAAGGAGTCATGGGGTTTTCGTTGTGGCTGGGAATATTTCCAGACAGCTGAATTTATATTTCTTGGTAGCAACCAAAAACTGCAGGAGACTTCAGTCAGCCAGCTGATCAGCAGGGGCAGCTGCATTACTCTACGCTTCGTTGTATAATACGAGTTACAACAACATCCAATTTCCCGCTGGGATTAATGAAGCATTATTTTATTAATTGGATTGAATTCATGCAGAAAACAAAACGCCTGTTACTCCGACACTTTCCCTCTCATCAAAAGGGACTGTGAACTGTCGGGACAGAGACATTGTTTTGCTTTTGAAACCATTATTTTTTTTAAGACGCTGGATTACTTTGGTGCCAGTAACCAACCCATGTCTATGTCAGACATGATGGAATCGCTTCAGAATCCATTCTTGAATGTGTCAAAAGCCGCACACCCAGGGTGGTGTTTACTGAGGCCTGTGAATCCCATTGAAACCTGCTTCCTTTGTGTTAATCCCAGTTTCCTAGTCATACTCTCAGCTTTAAAAAAAATCTTGGGACATCAGACATCAGACTAGATGTTCACAATGTGAAAATTAAATATTTTTTATGAAGTGCCCTCGTTTGTAAATAAAACCTTTTTTTTTTTTTTTGCAAAATCCTGCTTTTTTGTCGTAACTGTGCAACAGCTGAAAAGGAAATGCACCACTGCTAACTTTCTTCTAAGTTTGACACTCTTCAAAATAACTTTTTTTTTTTCTGCCTTCCGTTATTTTTCAGCTGTTAAAATCTGACCACATTCAAGCATGTCAGTTTCTTTCACACACCCTTAAAGTCACCTCTGCATTAAACATCAAAATCTGTTATTTCATGGCGAGTTTAAGCTAAAATGGCCGTTTGTGTACGTGCTGAGTTATTTCTATTTAGGCAGACTTCCTCTTGGTTGAACTGAAAGGAGGGCACTGAAGGTCAGAGAGGAGTGTGGGGGTGGTGGGGAGGGGTCTGTCTGAGAGTGAAAGCTTGCAGTCAGACAGTGAGAGAGACCTTTGCTTTACCATTCATACATACAGGTGCTTATAATTTGCAGCGTGTGATTAATCATTGTTGTTTTTGCGGGTGACATCTTGTTTAATGGATCTGTCCATCTCTCTTCTTTCGCCCATTCAGTTGGAAAAAGGAGCTATGCAGCATGACCGGTTTTACATATTCGGCTTAGACGCTCATGCGTAAACACAGACTCTGACTCCGGTTCGTATCAAGATCGAGCTAATTGTAATTTCTAGCTCGTCTTTCTTTTTTTTTTTTTTCCCCCCGTTGCAACACTGTCGTGTTGTTAAATCCGCAGACGCTGTCCAAAGTATGAGGTAGCCAAATGCAACATGTGTGCGAGCCCACCAGCTGCCACCGCACAGAGGCGGTGGTGTTTTCCGTAGCTGTTTGCTTTGGGCGGAGGGCAAACTGGCTGGTCAGCGTGGCTGTAAATCAGAGTCTTCCTGATGGAACCCTGATGGACAGGAACCTAATCTGTCCCCGGTGTGTCATTATGTCCAACCTCCCAGATAGCTGCAGATCCTGCTGCTCCTCTCATCTCTCTCAGCCTTCACAATACACACGCATGCACGCCCCCACACACACAGGCCCACACATACCTCAGTCTCCTGGAAACCAGAGACAGTAACACAGACACACATGTTGAACATAAACCGGTTGAGCCGGTGTCAAGAGTTCATCATCAGCATCTGTCATAGCAAAGCCGATGCCCAAAAAACCACTGGCTTCTCCCGCGCCACAGCCCCGGCGTTCCTGCCTCAAATGTTCACAGGCCGTGCATCTACAGTCGCCAAACTGGCTTCAGTGATGGCTAAACATAAGCAAACAGACAGATCCTTTTAGGACATGTTAGGATTTGTCCCATGAGCCAACTGGCTCTTGCACAAAATGGCCCTCACACATTGTGGAGAGTCTGAGTCAAGGTGTCATCTGTTTCTTTTATGAGCCCTGACGTTGCCAGATCCAAAAGGAATGCCTCTATCTCTATGCACCACAAATACATAAAAAAAAAATAAAAAATCACTGCAATAATTTGCTCATCGTTTTTTTAAAACATTCACGTTTTACTTTCCTATCATTTTCTCATGCGAGTCTCCTTTCTCTGAATCTTTTTTTTATCCTCTAAAAAGCTAAAATTCATAACTCTCCGCAGACAGTTTTGAGTTATTTCAGCTTTTCTGACAACAAGAAGGGTAAAAGCAAGAGACGCAGCACAGTTCACTTGGAGTTTGTCCAAGTAGAAGCTCTTGACCTCTCAATTACAGGATGATGGAGCCATTTCTTCTTTTGCGTGTTGCTGAATTTCATTAGCAAGCAGGCATCTGCACATGTTTGTGCAGCTTTGAGCTATACCTTTGAATTGTTTTGCTGTGTTTTTCTTTTTTTGCAGATTCATGATATGAAAGCCGAGCATGGAGCAGGATTATAACCTTAAGTGAAAACGCCATGGTTTCAAAGTGTTTCCATTATTTATAAAGGAAAAGCAAAAATAATCTCTACTGGTGCTAAATTTTAATATTGTATTGGGTGATGTAAAATTTACAGTTGTAACATTAACATTCATACTCTACTTTGTCAGACGAACCAAACCCGTTTACCACCTCACCTGCGGTGGAACTAAAATTACAGAAAAACCTCAGAAGACACGAGCTCAACTTTCCTCTACGCAAAACTTAAGCAATAATGAAGAAGCATCAGATTTCAGCAGCTGTAGGATTTCTCTTTTGTAAAAGACCATGACCTATTTGTCCTGCTATCTTTAGACTCTCACATTTGTTTTGGTTGTATTTACCCAGAATGCCCTGCTGCATAGTTCACTTTCCTGCTTTTGAAGGAATTGAATGCATTCAAACCGCACCAGAGTTAATTTTAGTCGAACCGAGACCTAGGTTTTTAGGCGGACCAGACTTTTCTTTCTTGGCTTCAAAGTTCGATTGTGCTTTCACACCAAACAAAGACTTTGATTAAATTGGACTAAACAGGACTGGTGTGAATGCAACCTATTTTTTTTATTATTATCTTTTACTTCGGTACCTTGATATCTGCAACAAATCCACGCCTGCATCGTAAGACAGGCTGCTTTCAGGGTTTCTCAGATTATCTCGTTTTAAAACTCGCTCATATGTATTTCTTTTCATTCTCTTATCTTACGTTGCAAGTTCCTTACAAAACCAGAAAACTAAACACACACTGGCATAATCTGATGCCATCAAGAGACAAAACACCGATGCACTCCATCGACAATGAATGCAAGACTTATGCACTCAAAGAATGTTTGCTTGACCTTTCTCAGCATCACCTCAGACACCAAGCCACCTCTGAAAGTAAGCCTCTCATTCAATGCCAGTGGAGCAGCGCCGAGGTTTGTCTCTCTAATGCCCAGAGAGCCTGAAGTCTCATTTCCAGCTCAGGTGACAAGTGATCTTTTAAACAATAAGACCAGCTTTCCAGATTTATACATTTCTCTTTTCTTATGTTCTCTACTAACACAACACGCAAGCAATCCAGTATTAGTCTTTACACATCTTTTGCACCATCTCTTCATCTGTTGTGTCTTTGTTTATAATCCAGGAAGTACTGAAAGGCTTGAATGGTGATTAAGCCCAAGGGCTGTTTAACTGGTGCCGGGCGAGCAACGTGGCACTGAGCCATCTGCCAAAACAAAAGCCATCAGCGATGCCCTTTCACACAGAGAGCCAATAAGCCTGCCTCTGCACCCGGCTGTGGAAATGAATTACCCTAATTCAAATAATGGAGACGAATCATAGACACAACACAAAACTCGGCTGCTGATTACATAATTATCGCATCCAACCGCTGTCTTACGGGACGTAATCACTGTCTCTCATCAGCAGCAAGCTGCCATTGTGCATCTGGAGCTGTGTTACGCAATATTTGGAGAGACTCACAGCAAGCTTGCTAACAATGAGCGCGATGCTTGTATGTCGTGTTGGTGGTGTGGATAAGAAAGCGCTTTCTTGTTTAAACAAGAAGAACCTACTCGTAATGCCTGCCACTTTTTCTTTAAGTGCTGGAACATATTGTGACTTTGTTTAACCAGTAATGGCTGAGTGCCTTTGCTCTTTTCTAATCGCTTCCTGCCTTTAGCGCCAACGGTGGCGGACAAGAAAGACACATGCAGGTTTCTCTTTCTTTGAACGTGGAACCTTCACGGCTTCTCTTTATATTTTCCTCCTTGTGTCTAAATGCTGGAGCCAGGAAAGCCAGACCACCCCTTGAGCTTATTCAACACCGCCATGACTGTGTCAGTCCTACCACAAATATTTTGTAGATCATAAAGAAGATCATATCACCCCACAGGAATGTCCGCTGGTTTTTCAGCCCCTGCATCATTTGCATTCATCTACCTTGCAGCCGTTTTCTGTGCCCACAATGATTGTGTGTTTCGGAGAACATCTCTTCCGTGATGGATCCCAAAACATCTGCCAAAGGGGGTTTTCTTCCACAGAGGATTGTTACCCTGAGCTCTTTTTTTCCCACTTAGAACCAGTCCTGATCTGCAACGGTTTAAGCTGTCAGTGTCTGTTTTTGTCTTTAATTGTCTCCCAGCAGTTTACTGTGGTAACACGTCCTGTTAACAGTAAAAGCGAGGGTCTTTATTTTAAAGACAAGCTCCTGGCCTTCTGTCTGAGTGTCCATCCAATCTGCTCCAGACAGCAGGCACTAACGGGAGTGGGGGCATGTGGGGCTGGGGGGCTTCTACCTATCCTATAGACATAGGGTGTTAACAACTAATTAAAGAATTTACTGCCTCACTAAAACATTATTATTGCTGTTCCCTCCCAATTATTGCCTCTATTATCAGCTTTTATGGACACAGGTGAGCTTCCACAGAACGTTCTGCGTGTTTTGGCCGAGCGGTCAGTTATGACATCGCGTTAACACCATGGCAGCTGTGAAACAGAGAGATTAGAATCAGAGGGGGTAGATACGGGGCTTTTCTACTCATTTGCAATTCTAGTTGCTACATGAAATGGAAATATGCTTTTTCAGCTGGCCTCTTTCTCTCTTAAGTAAAGAGCCATCTTTTGTGTGGTTCCCACATGTGCTTTACATCACCTCAATCAATCTCTGTCTCCCCTCTGTCCACTAGGTGACAGTAATGACACAGCTCTCCCCTTTTAGGGGCTGGGGATGGGATGCACTGTAATCTTTGTTTACACAAGGTAAAATACTTAGGCCTATGGGGTGTAGGATGTTAAAATGATGTGGGAACATGCTGGTGAAGGTAATAATGTTTGTGTCTATGGTGGGAAGTCCACACATTTCCTACTCTGCTCCTCATCACTCAGCAGCATGTAAAGGCTCGCCATAATGGCCCACATTATGGCGCTCTGTACACTTTCACAGTATCAGATTTAGATCAATTTGGATTTAGTGATTTTAAGTTTCAATTTTTCTAAAAGGATGTCATGAGGGATTTTTTCCCAGCAGAAATTCTGACAATCCGTAACCTGTCTGAAGCTCTATATAGATTAGCTTGAATCATTTTGGGTTTTTTTGGGTTTTTTTGCCATACTTTTAAAGTTTGTACTAAATGAACACAGTGAAAAGGATGAATGTTTATTGCAGTTGTAGGTGTGAATGAAACACTCACACTATTGTTCACTACCATAGAAGAACATAAAGCAACAATGTATAATGTATAATAATTGCTTTCATTTAAAACACAAATGTACTTACTGTGACTAAAATAACATAAGCCACTGGATATTTTTATGTCATAAGGAGTATTTTTTTTTATTATAATTTTCACTCTGAAGTTTTCCTACGACCCAAAATATGTCTTTCAAGCATGGGAAAAACATTGGAGCCAGCTGTGAGCCAGCTGACTGGCAGTGAGCAGCAACAGGTGGAGGAGCGGCAGCATTGTTAATAGCTGGAGGAATCCCCAACACCCCCAAATTAATATGCAGTTTGAGTGTCAGCGAGTGGACTTCTGCCTTACGTCTGTGTGTCATTTAAAACCTTGTTAGTCAGATCACAACATTTAGTTTTTGGAGAGAAAAAAAAAAAAGCTAAGAAACATGTTTTATTTGATTGGACTGGACAACACCCTTCAGATCTTTATTATTTCTCTAGCTGAAAACCTAAAAACAGTGCACAGCAGTAGCACAGTTTCAATAGTCTGTTACCCAGAAGTCATAGGCTTTGTCACCTACACATCAATTTGCCCCTTCGCCATTTTGTGCCCACAATTTACGCACAGTGTTGCAGTTTGGTCACAACCTCCTTCCATTTCGTTGTCATAAACAAACCATTTTGTACTAAAGTGCTTAACCACCAAATGTAATTTTTTTTCTCTGGATAGTCATTTATGTTTAGTGAATTGTGGAGATATTGTGAAATTCTTAAATCTCATAAAATCAAATTTTAATTAAATTGTACATCATTGTCTGAAGACTATTTTCACATTCAGATTGTGTTGTTGATCCATGTTTGGTTGAGTTTACTCTCATGAAATAGTAATGATATAGCTACGAATAACAATATTCTCCTGGTAGATAATATTTACACATCGCTGTTTCTACCACAGTCATCAGGACAATCTACTGACGTACTCATTTTTTACAAATTTGTCTAGCTTCTAAGTCCTACCTCAGAAAATATAGTTAAATCACAATTTGAACTGTCCCTATTTGCATACCTGTAGTTAAGACTAAAATTACTCATACAGCTGGCATATTTCCACTCCTGGCCGCTCACCCCAATCGTTTCCTCCCTCCACACATTCGCTGTCAGACTCCAGATTCTGGCCGGGTCACTCCAAAACGTAAACATTACGACGAGCCAGAAGAAACAATTTGGTAAAAAATTAAGGCCGTCTTAAACTGAAATCTGACAGGTGTATGAATAATTCTGGGCTGGCGTCTTCTGCTGTGAACCAGCAATAATTTAACACCGCTTTTGTGTTTCCATTGTTTGCAGCCACATTTAGGTGGATATTTTATTATAGATCACTGCACGTTGGTCAGTTTGAATCGGTGTGATAAAGGAATAGAGCTAATATATTGAGCTGTTTTTAAATAATTCAAGGAATTACTTTGAAAGGTGGAATAATCTGAATTATTTGGAAATCTATAAAATGTGACATTTTTTACCTTTTAGATTTTTTTTGTACTGTATTAATCTGGTGAGAACCATTTTGTCCGCCTTGAGTCAAGACCTGTAAGATGACACTGTAGTTGAAGAGTTTTAGATTTTTCCTGTTTTTTTTTTTCCCCCAACCGAAATGTATTTGCCATTTTGTTTATGTGCCATTTGGAAAAGTGAATAATAAGTACTTATGACTGAAAAATTCATATGAAGTTGCGATAATGCTAACTTTGTAGATACATACCCACGTACCAGATTACAGAACAAATAATGGATAAATGTGTTGACTCAGTGAAGTGTTTCAATGTCACACCTATTTTACCAGAAATTCTCTGTAAACTAAACAAAAGTAAAACACCAGAAAAAAAATAAATGCTGTATTTCTGTTTTTGCTGGAAATGGTTGTCTGTGTGTCTGTGCAGTTGTGGTCACGTCTAAACTTGATCTAGAACTGGAAATTGATGACTGCACCAAACGAGATTTGTGGCTTTTGATGAAACTAGGAAAAAACTTTTTATCTCGTCTATTTTCACTTTAATGTCAGCGTAATGTGCTCCTGTCTAATTTTGACTCATGTTTGTGTAATTACGCTGCTGTAATGAAAGTATTTGGTGCCAAGAATAACACAACAAGCAGTTTCAGAGCAGGACTGAGACTGTAAATGTCTACAAATGTTCAAAGTCTGTGCATAACTTCCTTGTCTGTCTGATGACATCATTTTAAAATATTACATTATATATATATTTTTTAAAACATTAACATTATGTTTATATGTCTGGTTTTTTTCAATGTGTTAAAAAAATTATTAATATTGTCAAAAACAAAGGCTAATGCTGATATATTATGCATCACCGTTTAAAAAGTCGATAATTAAAATAATTTACAGTGTAATTAGTTATCAAGATATTTTTAGGTGTCTAATTTTAAAGAGTAATAAAAACTAAGAACGTGTTTGTGAATAAAACAAAGTGTTAAAGACGTCATAACCAAAATGCTTAAAGCCTAATATTCAAATTAATTTTAGTCTGAACCTTGTTCATAAGTTTTTTAGCCGCCTACCCAGAAAGGAGATGAAGAGAGGAGCTAAAAAGAAAGACAAATTTTTTCACACCCTAACTCTTCTTCTACTACTTCTTGTTTAATGGTGGGTGGCAAATAACCTAATGAATCATTACTGCCACCAAATGGGCAAGTGTGAACCAAGTGTTGCCAAAGGGGAAAGATAAACAAACTCATATTCTACCCATACAAATTACAGCAGCTTAAAAATAAAATATGGCCTGGTATGTTTTACATATTGAGTCTATCTGAAATAAATCAAGAACAAAAAAATAAATACCAGTCTTCATTAGATGGAAATTACCTCATCGTACAATCCAGACTGCATGCCTCACATCAACATACAGTGCTTGCTGTTGGCACAGCTCTATCCATTTTACAGAGAATACTTCTCCTTTATGCCACGCTCACTCCTTCAGACACTCATTAAAAAGGTGAAATATAAACTTTTTCCCTGATAAAACGGCTAACCTGTACCGACCATCGGCAGCAACTGGTTCAGAGTCTTGGCATGCTAACAAGAGACAGCCTCGACACTGAGCCAGCTAAAGCTGAATACAAACCTCTTTTAAATTCTTTCTCTGACACACAAACTTTCTGAACCACAAGTCTTATGACAATTATTGACTTTGGCAAAGATATATACATTCATAATACATCCCATATAAACATATCAGCGTTCCTCTTCCTCTCTGGATGCCGCAGACCACATCAGAATATTCTACTAGGATTATTTACCAAAATAAAGTAGCTGGCTTGGTTGGAACTTGAGCATAATTAAACGTTACAAATTACTGTAATATAAAGCAATTTTGATGATTTTAATTGCTTATATTTAATACCTTCCCATTTTTAAAAACTATTTAAACATGCTGAGCCCCAGTTCCATACAAACAGCATCTTATTACTAGAAAAATCCATTCGGCCAGAAATATATTAATGATTACATTATATAAATCAGCAAAACAAGGTGCAGACTTACATGTTTGAGCTCTTTTCCTGCACGATAATGTGCTTCACTTATCGTTTTGCTTCTTCACTTAGTGACTGATATCAAAACTTTATGCTGCACAACTTCGTTTCACAACTTCACTGATCCAGAGTTTGAGATAAATTTTTCGAACATAAAAGTGTACTCATGTTGACTAAAATATTTTACACTGAATGGTGATGTACAAAGCACCTGTTCTAGTTGGAAGTGTTTAAAAAGTACAATTTTAGACTGTGGTGTTTGTTCTGAGATGTTGCTGTTTATTTAGCTGGAACAGGTCTCGTCTAGGGGCTGGAGATGGTTTGTTTAGAGAGCAAGAAGTCTCAGATAATACGTCCTCTCCAAAACATCAGTTACTGCACGTTTTGCATCCATTTTATACCCTTTTTGTTTTTACTCTGTCACACATTTCCGCCCGTCCGGTATCTATATTTGCATCAATGATGATGTATTTAAACACGCACACACACACACACACACACAAGCACAACAAGCCACAACAGGGACAGTAATGGAGGAACGAAGGCTCTGACACCAACAACTGAAAGCTGACATTTATCATTAGCACGTCTGCCCAGGCAGGCCGGGTTGACCCAGTCAACCGCTCACACACCTCTACTCATCCATCAACATCACAGAGTTCAGTTCAAGTTTGACAGACTGGGATGCACCATGCCAGATTGCTCTCTCTCTCTTTCTCTTTATCTCTCTATCTACCTAGTAAGGAAGAATTGGAAATGAAATTGCGTTCAAGATGACTTTATTACCGAAAGAATTTCCACAAAAAAAGATACTGTGTCACTTGAAAGCAAGATATAAAAGTCTGTTTAGTGTTTTTTTTTTTTTTTTGTCTTACTCTGCTGGTAAGGGTGTAGTTTAGAGACATTAAGAGGAATGGTTAATTTTATTTTGTGCGTGATTTAACTTTTACCTGTACAATATAAAGGGAAAGTATCAGGTGAGATGTATATACTGTATATACGTACAGTATATATACCTATTTTTTTCATTCCATCAACCCTGACTGAGACAAGCAACAACTATCCTCACTATAGATAAAATAATATAACGGATTATTGCAATAATTTTTCTTTTGCAACCATAATCATTTACAAACCACAGAGTTTATTGTTGATCTCGGCATGTAGAGTGTAGTGGACTGTTTTCAGGTAGCTGCATTGCTGCAGTTTATGGTTCATAAACTGATGAAAATGACAAGCACTCTGGCACTTTCTCTGCCGTTTCACTAAAATGACTTTAAACCATAGAAACGATATGGGAGAAAATGTTAGCAGCTTTAAAAATCTTGCTATTCTTTGATGCTGGCCCATACCTCCATTTTTTGCAGGGTAAAATAGGCAGAATGAATATATTCCTTAGTCTGTCGTCTTCTGTAATTACTTTTGTTGAAATTTTAATTATGTGTTACATGAACGTGTTTAGGATCACATACTTGTGAATTGTGTGTATTTTCCAAGATGGTAAAAAAAAAAATCCTACGTGATTGCAGCTTTGTTGATTCGTATGCATCAGAGTGAACGTAAAAACAAATAAGGATTGCAAAAACCAAGCAGGACTTAGACTTTCGTGTTATTGCAACATGCACGTATATGACAACTTTGCTTTATTTTCCAAAACAAGTCAGTTTTTACAAGCGTTTACTTACTACTTATTCAAAGTTATTATTTTGTACAAATCTTATCTAAACGAGGTTGTTTTCCCAGAGGGATTTTAGTTTGTCAACACATCTATTCAAAAAACACCAAAATGTTTAAAATCAGTATTTGAAAAAGTTTATTATTTCTCCCATTCTTAACACTCTGAACAACGTGGTTTGAGTTGAGCACCTGGACATCCTATTTTATATTTAAATTACCACTTTTGTCCATTTTTAGCAGCTTGTGCAAAACTAATATAGGCTTGCTATTGGTGTACTTAGCAAAAGTAGTTTACTCCACATTATGTAAAGAAGAGTACATTGCAATGCACCTTTTTAAAAAGCATTATTCAGGGTTGTCTGCATTTACCAACAGGACAACATAGCACACTCTCTACACACCTTTACAGCTTAAGGGGAAAAAAGAAGCACCTACTGGAATTGTTTCTACAAAACTGGCCTCCTCCCAACAGTGATGACCCAGGCTGTTTGCATATCTTAATACCACAAATGACTCCTAAAGTGATTAATTATGAGGTGTCAGCAATGCCAGAAAGTTTTCTCAATGTTCCGAGGAAGAATTTTGAAATAATAAGAGAGAACTTGGCGACCCTGAAATATATTACTGGTTCAGTCTTTAGTGCATTTTCTTTTATTTCGTCTCTTTTAGATTTGTGGTTGTTCTTGATCTTATAGCTGTTTTATAACATCTATTTCGGCGGTCAAACAATAATCACGATGCAGCTTTCATGTTAATATTTACTAGCATCCCCCATCGGTCGTAAGGTGGGAGTGTTGAGTTGCATCCAAGCTTTCAGGCATGAAAATAAAGTCTTTGTTGCAAAGCAGCGACTTCATGTGAACATTTAAGCAAATTAGAACAGATTTTATTTTTTCATCTGTCTCTGTCATCTATTTTACACTTGTCAATATCCAAAGAAACCTACATAGCAATGCAGAAAGTCTCACAACTGGAAACACTCCTGAGTGTTTCCAGTTGCAAAATTATGCAGAAACCATACAGTTTAGGATCTGCAGATTTGTTTGTGTCATGGTGAGAAAGGTGAATGAAAATCCACAAACACCCATGATAGATGTTTGTTTCTTTATTTTTTCTTCGTAAAGACGAGTACAACAACTAGAAAGGCCGAAAAAGTTAGTCGCAGTGAGAACTTGTTGGATAATTACTGGTTATATTCACACGTGGGCTTATTTTGAGATCTTTCTGACCCTTCTTTTGTGTGTGAAGTGCCACGCACGCGCCAGGAATTGTCTGCTCCATTCACACAAGACCTCGGATGGACATTATTCCCAGCAAATATACTTATTTACATGCAGTCCTCCGAGGCGATGTACAGGAAATCTCAGTCCTTCAACGGGTGTGTAAAAACAACTGTGGCGGCTGCGATCTAGCAGCCAGCACAGGCCCATGAACGTCTAAACCTTTTAACTGCAGCCTTAAGTTAGAGAAATCCCCTGTTGTCATTGGCGATGACTCCACTTGGGTTTTCTTTTTTGTAAGATCTCTTTGAGTTTTTTTTCCAAGTGCAGATTTAGCAGAATTAACTGGGACATTTCTGCGCTCCTGAACCAGGAAACTTGAACTCTGTGATTAATGGCTTTCTCCGTCTTTGTTTCTGTGCTGCATCTTCTCCCAGATGATCTCTAAGCCGTAATATATTTTCCTTTTATAGTACAGCTCTGGCCACATTTATTTGGCTCTCCCGTTCAAGATGTGTAAATTCATCTTTTGTTGCAGTCGCATAATCTTACTCTGAAAATCCAACCTTTAGTTTGTATGCTATAAAATAATTGATTTGCCCCTAAAAAATCAATACATGTAACTGAAGTATTTTATATTTATGCTTTACTTTTTAAATTTTTCAGAAACTTTTAGCTTATAATCCATCATTTTCTCTTTCACTAGAGTATAAATCTATATCTCCTTGCCATTACCCACATTGACCAGATATTGAGTCGTACTTCTAAAAACAGGTTTGGTTTTAAAGCCGTCCCTCCACACTTGCTTGTGTGTTTCTTTGACTTTAACTAATAGTTTATTGGCTTGACAAATTTGTGGTACGTAATGTTACGTTTATTTTTTAACTTGCTGAATTTACTTTGATGTAAACCACAACTGTTTTTTTTTTTTTTTCTAAAAATAAAATGTTAATTTACTGTCATATATTACAATTACCCAACTCAATATGGGCTTTTAAGTTTCCAAGTCTTTTATCGGGGTTTTCTCACAAACACAAAATGAATGTCTACCTTCACCACAGTCAGAACAGCTGAGGCATATGTAACTGTGAAAAATGGACATATCAACCTACAGTAAATAAATAAATAAATAACAAACTGTTTTTTGACCAACAAAATCCCTCCTCCATGATGACCTATAGCCAGCAAAACAAAAGTTATACCATGCATTTTAGCAAGCAACTAATAAGCTGCGTCTGTATTCACAAAGTACCTCAGAAGGGGTTGCCAGGTTTTATCAAATTGTTCGGTTCTATCTTTCAAAACAGATTCTGTTTTTTCCAGACGGGTTGTAGTTGTTTTTTCCTCCTCCAGTCACATCTTTATTATCGGCGCATCTTTTATCTTCTGTATTATGTGAGGACTTGCTTTTTGTGCTATTTTGTGCTAGACCATAAAAAAACGTAACATTATTGTGCTATGTGTAATGATTTTAGGGTTTGAGATACTCCAATAAGAATAAACATAGAATCTGGCTTGATCACAACACCCACAGTTGCAGACATTATATTAAAAATATCAATTCAGAAAGCTTAAATCTTTGGACTTACTGAATAACAATGAAGGCGGATTGCATTAGAAGTTGTGCATTTTTCACAAATGATATTTCTGGGTGTATGTTATGCAAGTAATTTTTGTCTTTAAAAAATCAGCCTGTACGTAATTCTAATTTGTAGAAGATAATGTCTTCCACTATTTTAGCAGGTATTGATATTCTGAAGGGCTTTTTCCTGTGGAACACCAATTTATTTCTCTCATTTTCATGTGTGAATATGAACAGGAGGAGAACATAATAATATGAGATTAATACAAATTTGTTTGATCAACTTTGGTTAATCTATCAGCGATGTGGGTCCATATGTAGTCTCTGATTTGTAAATACTGGGGGAAAAAACAGCTATTTTTCCCCAATCTAAATTTCCGATAGTTGGAAAAAATTGAAGCAAATAACCCTTGTATTTAAATTGCAGATCATCGACATATTCAATACTCAATCACTCCGGAGGGAAGGATAAAGACTAAAGCTTAAAATCTGTCTTAATTTTCTTCCGTTTATGAATCATGTCGTTAATAATAGGGTTATTTTTGTATAGCTGCTTATTTACATCAGTTGGAGCCAATAAAATACCTATAGAATGAGAATAAATGTCTTCTTGCCATTAAAAACCATCTTAAATTGGCTTTTAAAATTAAAATACATCCTTCCTTGTGGTGTTTGCAGTGACCTGTGATGTCAACTAATTTACCAATCATTCTACTTTTACAGAAGAAACATGCAAGCACTGCCTCTTCTTGTTTCTGTGATGTTCTTTGTTCTCTCACCCCTTTTCATCTGCCTGAACATTAAAAGAGCCTGAAATTAATCAAGTCGTCTTTGACACGGCGCTTCGGTCTCGTCGCTGATGGATATCATGTTGGCTTTGTTAACCGTAGCAGACAAATTACAGGGAGCACATCACCCTCGCAGGCCTTGTTTGGCATTCCAGCTCCGCCATGTTTTGAAATGTATTAATGGAGGACATGCAGGCGTGAGACATTACCTGCAGGTTCAGTCAGGAGCTGCTGTCAAAACCAGAACGGGCCTGTGAGGTGAAGCCCTGTCATCGCGGCACTCCTCTCACACCTTCAAACCGCAGGGCGAGCTGCTATTTTCTGCCTTGGCTCTCAATGAACCAAAAAATGCGCCATGTTTGTAAAACAATTAGGAATATCAGGGTGTAAATGAATCATAAGCTCAACGTGTTTCTTTGTGATTTTCTTTCATTCGTTGTATGTTTTAAGAAGAAATAAACAGCCAGACACCCAATTTACCGCTTGCCGTATTTCTTTTCCTTGGAGTAATCAATAAAACTATCGATGTGAGTAGCACGCAAGCTGTCTTCGAAGACTGAAGCAAACTTGTGCAATGACAGGTCTCTGCTTCTTTTATGTATTAAGCACGTTTACCCGGGTGAGTCTCTCTTCCAGTGGCAGTGACCTCCTCCCCGTGCCTGCTGGGAATTACAGTCATTCAGTGAGTTTCTCAGCATGATGGATGACACCTGCACCCTTTGAGCAATCGCTCTCTGGTGTTGTATTGTTTTTCTTTCTCACTTTTGCGTGGGAGCGAACGGTGTGCATTCCCCGAGCCAAAACCAACCCAGATAATCATCTCATCTGCGTGATGCATGATCTTCGCTCCGTGGACGACAAATTATCAGGAAACGTGGAATGTCTTGCCAGTATGGCAGCGGTGATACTGGTGCTACTTGTTGGCTCAAGTCTCTTGACACCTGTGCACTGTGTGCAAAATGCTAGCAAGGCATTCATTCTTCTATAAAAAATTTATTCTTATGCAAAGCCAAACCCCAATTTCTGCAGTAGGTTTGGGCATGATTTCATGTTGTAACAATAAATAAATAAATCAAACTAGCGTATTTATCTTCTTGCAGCTTTATTGGCTCTGCTGCAGATTTGAGACTAAAGCATATAAATTTTGTCCCGTTTCAACCACAGACCTCAGTGTGTTGGAAAAGGAGGATAAATGGTTTGCAATATGTTTTGCAAATGAACAAATCAGAACGGTTTCGTCAACAATTTGTACCCTCATTAAAATCTTGTGCAACAAATACTCTCAAAAGGCATCATTACACGCTGGATGCAGCTGGAATTAAATTTTGCATTGGTTTAAAGTAGAGTTATGTCAGGTTGGAAAAGAATATACTATTCTTTAAACATGATATGTCTAATACACAATATCCACTTGGAAGCACGATGGTCACCTTGGTGTGGGTGGATAACAATCCTTGAAGATAACCTATGGTTGCAAAAGATTTAAGCTACATGCACAACCCTAAACATGTAACCAGATTGGAATAGTTTCAATAAAAGCGTTACTATGTTTTATAGTGGCCCAGTCTAGATGCAATTTTGCAATCTGAGCCAAAACTTGAAAATTGCTGTTCACAGACATCCTCAGTCATATCTGACCTTGGGATTGAGCTGCTGTGCAAATAAGATGTACAAAAATGTGTTCTCTAGTCATGAAACGTTTGAAACCAAAATCCCTCCTGCCCGTACCTGCAGTGAAAAATGTATTTAATTGTCAGCTAATGTGTTGCAATATTACACTAAATACTGTTTTGAATAGAGAAGTTGTTGACTTTAATGTTCCAAGAATCAGAAGTTCACATATTGTTTTAATTATTCAGTCTGATAGATGAGTCCCTGCAGTAAATCCCTACACATGGAAACGGCTTAAAGTACCATAAATTAAGTGTCAGAAATACAAATGAGAAGTTTAATAAACTGTTTTTTAAAATACTTAGTAGTATTATCATAATTATATGGTTTTCTTATTTGACAAAGTCCTAACTCAGTTCACACTTTTCAGATTTGTATTTATAATAGATTTTAAACCCTGTGTAATGTATCTTCCATTTCCTGATTATGAATTATTTTGTCTCGGTTTTCCACATAAAATCTGAATACTGTAAAGTTTGTGGTTTTAACATTGCAACAAGTTGGAAAAAGTGTAAAGGCACTGTCTAAATATAGTTATGCATGATCTCTTTTCTCCAGAAATGTCTTTGGTATTCACATGCTTACATCTTCGAGAATGTGACTCTGCGAGGCAATGGAAGACAAGCACTTCCTTGTAGCCCAGAGACAAAAGACTGTCAAAATAACGAAACATCCCCATATGTTGCTCGCTGATGCAAAGCGAAGCCATAAATGTCAACCAGATGGGCAGGTTGCTGAAAATATTAGGGTGCTTGCAAGACAACAAATGAGAGCGACTCGGTGGCATCGTCGTTTAAGCCGGGCCCTCTCAGTTACTGGATTGGAGAGAGGGTATAGAGGCGAGTGAAGTGTGTGGGTTCACTACCACTGAGCTCTATGATTAAACAGTAGCATGTGCTGACAGCTGGAATAGAAGGGCGGTGATCCTCTAGGTCACTGTGGAGGGCAAAAGCTGCCTCTCAGCAGTCCTGTGGAAATCGCATACTTGGCAGAGTCTTTCACATTTTATCACATTACAATCACAAACTTTAGTGTTTCAAATTTTTGCTCAGTGGGATGTTGCTTTAAATGTTGCTTTAATTTCTTAAAATCTTTCTAGCTGACATGTCTGCTGTTCGTTCTCCATTGTTCTCTGACAAACCTTTGAAGCGTTCACATTTATAAGAAGATTAAATTGCACACAACTGCCTTGGTATTGGATGCACTGGATTAAATTTAGACTTATCCAAGAAGTTTGAATACAATGCATGCTATACTTTTTTCGATTTTAATTAGATAAAAAGCTACTTTTTCTCTATTACCTTATACAATTCAATTCAAAAATGCATTTGAAATTTGTGGCTGTAGTAAGATAAAATATGAAAAGGTTCACTGAGTTTGAAGTATTGATATAGCCTCAATCTGTTTTAATTGTGTTTTGCAGGTTTATCAGTGTTACCATT
This sequence comes from Xiphophorus hellerii, assembly GCF_003331165.1. Taxonomy (NCBI): domain Eukaryota; kingdom Metazoa; phylum Chordata; class Actinopteri; order Cyprinodontiformes; family Poeciliidae; genus Xiphophorus; species Xiphophorus hellerii. Next base: position 20,661,220 of record NC_045690.1, read on the forward strand.
TATCAATAAATCATGAAAAAGCTGGGATAGAAAAAGGTTTCTCTTTCTGTATCATCTATAACTTGCTTTAGGAAAATATCCACAATGAATAAACTTCTCTTTCTGGCTAGCTGGGGTTTTTACATGTTTGTTTTCATGACTTGACAGGACAGTGTGGCATTGTTTTTTTACTTTCATTTTGAAGGGGCAGAGGAGGAAACATCTCACAGTTACAGTTAATGGCCTGAAAATGTTGTGCCAGCTGCTCCAAAAGACGTTAGAGTAGGGCTAAACCTTCTGCCGTTTCAAATATTTCTCCAAACCTGAACGGGCTGTCATCTCATCTGCCATCAGCTGCTCTTAAAGTGTCTGGTCTGCAAGCGTGCTGCAAAGTGGCTTGCGTAGACGCAAAAAGGTTTGCATTTCTGCTTGTCACCACTTGATCCTGCCACAACTACCGAAGAGCACACTCCACTTTCGGTCACTGTTTCATAAGGAAAAATGAATGAGTAAAAGTTAAATGTTTGTATTGCAACATGTGTGATTGATGGCATCAAGCCTATCTTTTGTGATTTGTAACTGCCTCTGTCGCTCAGTCAGGGATGGTTCTTATCTTTGCTATGCGACAGATTCACTGAAGCTGTTAACAGTGAAGTTTTAAAAGAAAGCATTTGATCTGTTTTATCGCTACTGCGGAAGCTGTTTTTTTTTTTTTTATTATTATTCAAACTCTGCTTCCCCATCATTAGATGAACTTGAGCATGTTCGGTCACCTCCCCGCGTCTTTGTGTTTGCACAAACCGATGGAGCAGGCCAACAGGTTTAGTTTCGTCATGTAATCGGATTACTTACTGAAAGATTTGACGCACCTTTTTCCCTCCGCAGGAAAGAAAATGATTGTTCCAATACGGTCTTGCATTTACCTTTTCAGCATGCCGTCATTAGTAACCACAGTCCGGACGAGTGATTGAATTTTGTTCTACTCTTTGCCCCATGCTGCCCCGGTTCATTAGTTCTCGGTTTTCCCATTCATACTTTTAAGTAGCAACTTTAGACAGTCATTTTTTTCTCTGGTATTTTGCTTGATAATTACTTCCCTAGAAAACCCCCAGAAGACACACTCTTTTATAGACAATGTGTTTAATTGGGCAAATTAGAAAGAGCCCGTATTGCGCAGCAGCTGTGTACACACACATTCCCCTGTGGAATCTGCAAGGAAAGCCCTCAGAGCAGCGGAGAAGCAATGCAGAGAGAATCAGGAGTTAAAAGTAGCTTGATTGAGTCAGAGGGCCTCCGTGCCAGAGCAGTGGCTTTTTCAACACAGATGCACATAGTTAGGATTTGTGTGAAACCTCAGTCTCCAAATGATCTCCCAGCTGCATCAATTCTCCAACTTCTGGCAGATTGGCTGACATATCCAGTTTTCATGCATGGTATGGTTGGTGTCATTAAATTGTAGCAAATTTCAGTCCCTTGAAGAAATTTTAGACCGTTTGTTCACAACTGAGTTGTGGCGCAGACAGTACCTGAGCAAAAGAAAACACAAAATTCACGACATGAACGCTAATATGGCAAAATCCTTTTTGCTTGATTTGTACTTTCAAATCTGAAAAATAGTTCACATGAGCAAAGCTCCAATTTAGGTCAATTACATCATTTTAGAGTTGGTTCTAATGTTTGACATGGTAACGTTTTCGGAAACGCCTGACTGTAAATTCAGCCTAGGAAAGTTCTTCAGTTCGCTTGTTGTGTCCAGACCAAAGATCTGACTGTTTTTATCATTTGGTGAGGTTTGCTTTGACAATGTACTTTTTGCACGTGAGCTGTACCTTGTGTACAACGATCATTGCTCCCACTGGAAAAAAATGACAGAGCCAGGACAAGGCACAGAACGACAACAACCACGGATGTCCTGCTGCTCATTTCTGTTGTCCACAGTTGTGACGTTATTAAAACTGCGAAGCCATTTTAAATGACAAGAGCAGCTCATTCAATACAGATTTCACTCCATTTTTTTGGTAAACAGGCTGGACACAAAATTCGTGTCTTTTCTACCAGTTGGGTTATGTGCGCATCTGCCCAAATATTGAGGAGGCACAGTAACCGTGCAGTAGTAGCCTTAGCAACACTGAAGGACTAATTTTTACCATGATGGTCAGCAATGGTGGCTTGAGATGTCCAAAAAAGGTCGATGTTTTCTGTAATTGGTTCAAATCGAGGTAGGTTTTGCATTCACATTGGAATTGAACAGCACCAGAGTTCGTTTGGAAGTGGACTGAGACCAACTCAATAAGCGAGTCTCGGTCGGTTTTTTTTTGTCCATGCCGTGGTTCACTTGAGCGTATTAACCCCTACATATAAAGTACAGACTAACAGAGAAACTAATGCTAAAAATATATTCTCTTGAGATTTTGTTCTTTATCATAGCATCTCCAGTTGCTGTAGATTTGCCAGCTGGACATCCAAAATTTGAACCTCCTGTTCCACCACAATCCACTGTATTGGATTGAGATCTGGTGACTTGAAGCGAAGGCCACTGGTGCACAGTGAACCTATTGCCACTTTCAAGAACCAATTTGAGTTTATAACAGCTTTTGTGACATGAATCATTATCTTGCTGAAAGTAGCCATTGAAAGATGAGAACGCTATGATCAGAAAGGATGGAAAATGGTCAGCAATAGTGATGAAATGTTGGTTGATACTTGGCAGGGTGAATCTGGGTTTGGGGCAAATTTTGACTGCACCATCTGAATGTTGAATAAGATTCATGTGTGAACTGTGGCCCAAGACTCCTCATTATAGCTACCAGCAGTGGTGCCTGATGTGGTTTTCTGCTGCTGTAGCCCATCTGCATCATAATTTGACATTTCGTGCAATCAGGAATGGTACTCCACAAGCCTTGGTGGTTACTTGAACTACTGCAACCTTCTTATCCTCTCCAACCAGCCTCCTCTGACTACAGCAAGGCATTTTTCTTCACAACCTTCTCTGTAAACCTGAGAGACGTCTGTGTGTGAACATCCCAGTGCTTTGCTTAGTTCTAGTTGGACCTTAGTTAGAATTTTTGCTTTGTTTTTGAGATCAATCTTGGTTTCTTTTGACTAAACACCCCAGGTAGATTTGATATAAAACAAATCTATCTAAGGTCTGTTGTTTTGTATAGGAGACGTTTTAATGACTCTGTGACCTGGCTCCTCACCGTGTTAGAGGGCTTGTCATCACAAACTCTTTGAAATACTTTGGCATTTCAACAAAAATGTGTTGGACTACTCAAACGTCCCTCTCTCATTTCTGTGAAATGTTACAGGAGAAGACTGAAAGGGCCAATATAGCCAGGTCGAAGCCGAACAGTCAACACATCAAGTGGTTGAGCGTCATTTTTCCACACACTCTTCCCCAGACACTCTGTGGCGAAGAGTGTGACAGAGTGTCATCTTAAGACCCCTCCCACGGCAGTATACATCATGGTGTTTTGTCATATATTTGAGAACCTTTGTAGGTCAGTCTGGAAGAGTCGCGCAGTTACGTACTTCTGTCATGCAACTGCGACAATGAAAGCCAGTATTGTCACATTGACCCGACCTTGCTGAGTCCTTTAAAGGGGTAACGGCGCCACATTATGTATTTTCCAGGCACGTAGTGCCATTTTACAGCACAATCAAGTAACAATGGTGCCTTCAGTTATTATGAAAATGCAGTATATAACATAAACAACTTAAAAGAAATTAGACTTTGCATCCTAGCTGTATCTTTACAATTGCTCTTAGGAGCTCAGCAGACATGCAGTTCCACCAGATGCTTGTTAATTGCTGCTGCCACTAGTCTGGTGGAGCTGTGTGGGGGAGGGGTGTCCTGTGGAGTGGGAGCTCTGCTCAGGACTGAAACTCAAAGGCAGTGCTTTGGGTAAGGTTAAAAAAAAGAAGTTGATTTTGCATAATATCTCCCACATTTATGTACAGTCCTTTTGGCAAAAGGAGGCAGCCCAAAGTTTAACAGCATGATGCCAATAATTGGGCCACTGGTGAGTTTGTAAAAATAATTGTTCCTTAACATCTCAGAACTGGAACTCCCATCTTTCAGATACAGATTACAAGACACTGATGACCATAACATCTGCTGTGATTAAATTATGTCAAAGCTTTAACTCCCTGAAGCACTTCAATTCAATAACTACAGTTTTAAAACTGAATGCTTGTCATGTCTGTTTTTCTTTTTTAGGTCTGGTGGAGATCTGCTTAATGCATCCACTTGACGTTGTGAAGACGAGGTGAGCGTAAATTATAAAAATCGTAATCTACCTGTTTGTTTTCTCGTGATGAACGAAACTAATTTAGCTGGAATCTGCTTCATAAATTTTGGTGATGGGATTTTTTTTTTTTTTTTTTGCGGCCAACAGTATACGGGGTGTTAAATCTTAAGATTAGTAGGCCCCCTTGGATCTGGGCTCATTCCCCACAAAAGTAGGTGCCAATGTTGTAACTTTCTCACACATTTAGTTGCAAATTAAATGCACCGTTTCACTGTTCAAACCTCACAAAATGTGCAAATATGCCGCTCTAAATTTATGTTTTATATTTGTCTTATTATATAACCAAAAAGCACAATATATAGTTTCTTCTTTTCTGCAGTTCTTGCCAAATCAATCGGTACCCAATGAAAGCAGCTTATGTTTTTATCGGCTGCTTTTCCGTTACCATCCTAAGAACAGCAGCGGCGTTGAGCTGTAGAGTTTTCTGGAGCCTAACACCACAGTGTCTCAGTCAGTCATAAACAGATCGTGGGCTACTACTAAAGCTTTATAGTCTTTCACAGGACCAGCCAAGACCTCTGCCTTCACCCCCCTTCCTCCCACTCGCTCCTCGTCTGTAAATTGTACCATTTTTTCTGTCATTTACGGCAGCACTTTCTTGGTAAATAAATTGCCCGGCGTGCCTTTTAAAAAAAACTGAGACGCTTTCACTTTGAAGGCCGTGCCACCGCTAGAACGCGGGGAGCAAGAAGTGGGGATGAAAGCCAAGGGTGAGCGGTGCTGTATTGGTCGATATTTGATACTTTGAAGGCACACGCCGTGATTTATGGTCACGTGTGGAAACTGCGGGCTTTATTACAGGTAAGTCTTGAGCTCTGGCTGTCCGTCCTCACATGAGGTCAGGGTTAAAAGTGCGCTCGCTATTTTCTTTGTAACGCTCTTCCCTCAGAAGTGATAAAAGTCGCTTTAAAGCTGACATGTTTATCTGTTTGTTTTCCGTTTGTGTCACCATGTGTTTATGCTGATAAAACTTTTGTTGTTTGCAGTGGGCCTGGGTAAATTGATTCCTTTTGGTCTTGACTTACTTATTTGTTTTGAGTTTTTAAATGTAATTGTTTCCATATATGCATACAGAAGACACAATAATCTGTCTACGGTTCCAAATAACACAGAAAGAAATATTTCTGCCTAATCGGCCGGACGTTTTCTACATTAAGGAATACAAGCAGAAGGAAGTTGTGTGAAAACATGTTCATGTTCGCACTCTAATATCTACAGATGAATTCATAAAGCAAGCATACACACCGGCTAATTGGGACACTTGGGGAACTGAAATCTATTAGCAGGAACCTTGGAGCCGAGAGTCAGACACACCTCGGCTGGGTTTCTCTCCCTGGCTTGTGTGTGTGTGTGTGTTTCTCTCTCAGGCATGGCTCTTATTAGGAACTGCTTTAATGTCCAACAGTCCAAATTGAACAGCAACTGGAGTGAATTTACTTTTTTTTTTTCCACAACCAAAAAAAAAAAAAATCAAAGGGTTTTTTTCCCCTTTGCCTTTTGATTTTCAGGAAGGTAATCTCGACTAAATGTGTACCTGTTTGCCTTGCTGCCAGGGTTTATCTATCTCTCCTTCATTTGAAAGGATGAGGAGAGTGTGAATTAGCAGAAGTTAGCAATGACTAGCTCAGTCCTGCTGTTTTTTATTAAAAACTGCAAAGACAAATTGGCCACTTTGGAAAACCCCTACCAAATTTGGAGCTATTTTTAAATCACATTCATGATGAGAAACACACTGACAGAAAAATACTTTATAGTTATGTAAGAATTGCTAGAGCTAACTCAGCTGCAAATTGCATGAGATCTGACACAAAAACTAAAAAAAATGTCACATATTGTGTTGCCTTTTTACTAATCTGCTCTTTGACTCCGACCAGTTAACCTCCGTTATTCACTTTTCCTAACAAGTACATGTTTCTTGCATCTGAGTGATTCCATGTTCAGTCAGTTGGATTTACAACCTCTTTCCTTGTTGAGAGAGAGCCAGACATGTATTTCTGACTAAAACAGTAGAACAAATTCCTTAGAACTACTGAGTGGCTCTGAAGATAACCCATATTTTATCTAACAATTCTTTCCCTGAAAAATCCTCTGGTGCTTTTTTGAACTGTGTGACTTTGGCTCATGGTTGCCACTAACATTTAATAATCAGTTTATTACATTTTCAAATAAGCTAAACAACTACTCCATCTCAAAAACTGAAAATATATTACATTTTTATTAGCTTTGTTTGATTTAATTATCTTTCAACGAAGGTTAATATGGTTTTTAATTTTACAAAATAAAAAGTTAATATTGATCTGCACTTTAGGTTATGAATTCTAAGAATACGGTGAGAAATAACACTACCAGACTAAATACAACAAATTTTGTATCATTTATGTACTTCCAGATAAAGAAAACATACTACATATTGAGGATTAAAATATTTTGAGGCTCAATTGAAAATAAACAACAGACATTATATCTGTTTCTTCTCCTTAAATTCTAATAATGAAGATAGTAACATTTCCATGTCAGTTACACATTTGATAACTGTATGTATTGGTTATTACCTGTCTGGTTTAAACATAATTAATTTAGTTATTAGCAGTATCTTTGTAGTATTTCTTTAAACATTTATTTTCTCCAAAATGTAGCAGACAGAAAAACACCCCCCCCTGAGTTCATGGAGTAATCAGCAGCTTAAGAAAACTTTGTGACTTTGTCTTTTCTGTTAGCTCACCAGTCGCCCCTCAGGTATCAACTCTTCAGTTGCTCGTCATGCAAAGCTTGAATAACCAGATTCATTTGAAAGTGACGTAGACGACATAGCCGCCATGTTTGTTTTGAGCCTGTTGGTCAGACAAAGCCGACTATTGACTTTGGTTCAACTCTGCTGACATAAGCACGGCTCACAGTAACGGCGTTTTATTTACACCCAAAAATGTGCTAAAAAAAATCTTTTGTAACGTTTGCTATCTACTAAAATGATCAAGAGAGCATTTTAGTTTTCTCTTAAACTTTTTCACATTTTTCCTTGTTAGAGTTGTATTAACAGGCCAAAACATTCAAGTGGGATTTTATTTGAAAGTCCAATGCAGGAAGGGGCATAATTGGAAAGGAAAATGGCAAATAGTATTTTAGTTTTTCTAAAGAAAGATCTGAAGTGTAGTATGTATTTGTATAGAATCCCCTTTACTCTGAAATGTCACCAGGTGACTCAGAGCCCATCCAATCACTGAACAGATGCTTAGAACAGATAAATGTGTGGATGTGCCAAAACTTTCTCCAGCTGAACAGAAACAAAACTGAAGTTATTATTTTTGGACCTAAAGAGGAACGATCTAGAGTCAACGCACAGCTTCAGTTATTACAACTGAAAACCAGCGATCAGGCCCAAAACCTGGGAGTAGTGATGGACTCTGACCTGAACCTCCAGAGCCACATAAAGACAGTTACTAAGTCGGCCTTCTATCACCTGAAGAACATTTCCAGGATTAAAGGACTAATGTCTCAGCAAGATCTAGAGAAACTCATCCATGCGTTCATCTTCAGTCGTATTGATTATTGCAACAGCGTCTTCACAGGTCTGTCCAACAAATCAATCAAACAGCTGCAGCTGATCCAGAATGCTGCTGCTCGCGTTCTCACTAAAACCAGGAAGATAGAACACATAACACCAGTTTTAAAGTCCCTCCACTGGCTCCCTGTAGCTCAAAGAATAGACTTTAAAATACTGTTAGTTTATAAATCACTGAACAGCTTAGCACCACAATACATTAAAGATATGCTGTTGTTGTATCAACCTTCCAGACCTCTCAGGTCTTCCGGTTCTGGTCTGCTCTGCATCCCCAGAACCAGAACCAAACGAGGAGAAGCAGCTTTCAGCATCTATGCACCACAAATTTGGAACAAACTTCCAGAAAACTGTAAAACAGCTGAAACACTGACTTCTTTTAAATCTCAACTGAAAACCCACCTGTTTAGAATTGTATTTGAAACGTAATCAATTACAAATTTAACCTGACTTAATGCTGTGTTTTGATTGTTGATTCTATGTTGCATTGTGTTTCTGTGTTTGTAATGATGTAAAGCACTTTGAAATGCCTTGCTGCTGAAATGTGCTATACAAATAAAATTTGATTGATTGATTGAAACCATGGACTAAAATCCACAGTATAATTGAATCTCAGTATAAATCCAGATGTTCTGAAGGCCTCGGTTGTTCGTTAGGAAACACGAGTGAACAAATGGCATCACAAAGAGCAAGAAACCACGGTTACCACAAAGGTAGTTGCATTGCATAGATTTTCCAGATTGAATTTACAACAATGTTTTATAATACTGTCATGTATAGAGTCCAAATATGAAAGCGAAATCTGACATTAAAACTAGACGATCATCATGCCGACATGAAAGTATAGCATAGTTCACACGATGTAAACAGTTAATTACCCCTCACCCTGATACCATGTTCATATGTGAAGGTGGGGGGGTTGTGAGGTGCTGGAAAGGCCTTCATCGGAGACGGTGAGACCAGAGTTACAGCTTTTCATTAACCTGGAAACCACCTAGTTACATGGTTCATGGGCTGGTCTCAGCTCACTTGGAGGTAACAAAGGGTGTCGGGCGGCTTTTTCTGTAGGGGGCTGTGTGCTCCAGGCACCCCATCTGACTCTGATCAGGGTCCACTTCTCATTAGAGAGTTGCTTCGAGCCTGGATTTCCCTTCATGTCGAGATCCTGTTACATGGGGCTCCGCCCTCAACATAACTTGCATGCCCAAACCGTATGTACCAATCTAGGAGCAGCTACTCACCAATCTCCTTTTACTTCCTTCTGTAGCAGAAGGGCAACGCCTTTCTCATGTTTTGGAGTCTGTGTGAATGTTTTGCAGCGTAATCTAATTTGTGTTGGAAAGATCCCAAAAGTGTATCTGTTGTAGTAAGTCTTGAACAAGCCACTCCTCCCGCCCCTCTCCCTTTTGTTCTCACTGCCCCTTTTTTTAATTCCTCTTTTCCTGATTTCCTACGGCTTCAACTCCTCCCCCCATATGAACTATGCCTTTCTGTGGTTTGAGATTTTCAACAACTACTTCTGTTAACCTGTTGTTGAATCGGCTTCTCTGCTATTTTTGTGAACAGGAACCATATTACATAACTACCTCATAAATAACATGTAGAATCCATTGTTTGGTTTGCTGTGGTCACCGTGTGGATTTGTAGGTTGTTTTTATTTTTTGGAACAATTATGTAATGTTTTGTTTGAAACCCCCGGTTTGGAAAAATAAAAAGTGTGTACATTTAAAGGAGTCTGTACTGAATTGTGCAATTCTGTAAATTGTGTTGTATGACATGGCTGTCATTGCTAACCACTAAGCCTGCCAGTAGCCTGTTTCAAGTCTGATTAGAAAAACCTGGTCTTTGCTTGTTGTAGCGTTTTGGGACAACACTACACAGGAGGATGTGAGTCTCTTGAGAGGCTTGAAAGTGATTTTTGATGAGGGCTTCTACTGATGACAACCAGTCTCTATCTGTACAACCCCGACGATATCTGAAAGTCTTCACCTCCACCTTCCTCTGCCCTTTGTACCCCCAACTGCTTGGTGAACCCCTATGCACTTAAAGAGGAATCCCTTACACCACTCTCAAACAGCAGGGCACAAAGCGGCAACAGCCCTGATAGCTGATCTTTCCTTGTAAAGGAGCAGGCAGGTCAGCGGTAGTCAAACTGGCTCCTAATCCCCTCCTTCCACCCCCGCGGCAATGTGAGACTCCAGGGCAAGACTTTACTCGCAGCGTTAAGACAAACACATGCCACGTGCATCCAGGATAAACCGATGAACTCAGTCCATGTACGAGAATCAGCAAGTCCAGAATTCAGGCCATGAGAGAAAGAGAGAGAGAAAGGAAATAGTTTGAGTAGTGCAGCGTAGCATGTTCAATAGGATTAAATATGATCCATTTACTTTCTAGTAGTATTCTTTCCACTTTCCCTAGCATTTTATTTGCTGAAAAGTAGGTCATCTAAATCATCTGTCCAAGTAGGTTTCTGAAAAAATGTAGCTAGCCTTCCTGACAAAGCAACTTAGTGACTTATGTAGAATTAAACATAAAACCTCCTCAGCCTCTTCTCATAATGTGGAAACCCATATTCAGTGAATATAAAAATGTAAGTTAAAACATATTTTAGACATGCATCAACAAATCTGGGGCTTTTAAAGTGACTTGGTCTTAAAGCTGAGTTAGGGCAGGACCGAAAAACAATCTTTGGAGATCTCAGAGAGGGGATCTATCAGAATAGAAAAGAAAAAGAGAAGAGAGAGTATAGAGAACAACTGTAAAGCTACCAAGACATGGATGTTCACTGACAGTGACAGAACCGACGATGAGAGCGTTAGCCTGAGAAACAAGAAAAAACATTCATGGTGAATTTGGAGGAGATTCCGAGATCCTGAGCTCTGGTTGTGCACTCCAGAAATCTAACCTTGATGAAATAATGGCAAAAAGAAAGCCATCGTTGAAAGAAACTCCAAAAAGTCAAATTTTTAGTTTAGTACAAACTGTGCAGGAGACGGATGAGAGGCCAAAAACTGAACCTTTTGGCCTACATGTAAAATGGCTGTGGGTAGCGGAAAATTGACACAGTACGTAGTGACAACATCATGCTGTATGGATGGATACTTTAGCAGCAACAGGGTTTGAGTTAATAGAAAGCTAAATATGGGCCACTACTGGAAGAAAACCTGGTTCATACCTGGTATATACAGGGTCAGAGGTTCAGCTCTTAGCAGGACAAGCCTGAAAATACAGCCTGAGCTACAAAAGAGTTATTTTTGTTTAAATGATAATCATGTGCTACAGTGGTTTAGTCTAACTCCAGACCTGAGTCCAGTGAAAACTGGTAAGAGCTTAAAAGTGATGTTCAGATGCTCTTCATTCAGACTGCCTGAGCTTGAGCTGTTTTACAAAAGATTTACAATAAAAAAAATTTAAAAAACGTTGCAGCTGTCAATGCAACAAATTGTCTATCAAGGTATTTACTGTACTTAGGAGGGGAATCCAACTGCATACCACAATCTTTCTACTGGTTTTTGGAAGAGATTTTACACTATGTAATTTTGTGTCGTTCCAACCCAATAAAAATCCCCTGGAGTTTGTAGCTCTGATGTGACGGAATGTGAAAATACCTCAATGGGTGTGAATATTTTTGCACGACAACATATAAACGCACACTTGTTACCAACCTCTGTCAGTATTTCCTGTGACTAAGCCATTCCATGACTTGCCACAGCTTTAACATCACCTGAACCATTAAAACTTGTTTTCACTTCGAGGTGTCTTATTAAAGCTGGTAGCCTGTTGGGTATTTTCCCGAACAGTCCTTGGCAGTGAAGCCAAGGTATGGCATATTACTGCAATTCAAGAGCAAACTCTCTGATGTAATTTTGGAGTACTATTTTTTTTATTATTTTATTTATTTTTTTTGGAGGAATTTTGAGAAGAGGTACAGCAAAATGACGAATAAGCAATGCAGAAAGCCTCAAGGCCTTTTAGTGAGGCCTAGTTCTTTATGCACCAAGCAGATATTTCAGTCCGTAAAACTCGAGCAGAAAACTGGAGGTTGAATGTTACTAAAATAAGTTTAGCGAGATATACTTTGGGCGAATTTGAAAACAGAAAAGCATACATGCTAAATTTTGTTCTCATTAAAGGGACTTGTCGAGGACACCATGTAACTACATCATCCATTTTTCCTCACGTTTTATTGTTATCTCATAAAGGCAAATGCCAAAAAAATAAACTTTAAGTCTCAAACACATAACTTTTAATGTGGTGACAGATGTTGCTGTAGTTACTCGCAGATGTTGGGCATTCAACTAACACCCGCAAATGGTTTCCTATAGAGATAGAAAACTCAGTTACAGAGATTTACATAAAGAGCAGATGTGCATGTTAGAGCGATTACCTGTTATCATTATCATGGAGGGCCTTCACATTCCAGTATACTAATTACAGAGTGCAAGTTTTGGATTTCTCCAAACACTGGTGCAGAAAGAACCACAGTGTTGGCCCCCTGCTGCCTAAACCTAAAATATGCAACAGTGCCATCACATCTAGAAACTTTCACAGAAGGCAGGGACATGTCACTGCCTGCTAAGACGATGCTTGGACTTCTCACTGCCAAGCTGGAATTGCACCACAGTTGTCAAGCAATTTCCAGTGACACAACCTTTTGCTCGGAGGGCCCATCTGTTCTTCTGTTAATTAAACAAGCCTCATTTTAAATATAGCATCATTAGTTGGGTTTAGGTCACTTCTCCCTTTGTGAGTGCTTTTGTAAAAATCTGTGCATAAAGTAATAGACAGAGTGACAACAGTCTACACACATGAAAGAAATTCAGCCTTATCGTGCAAGTAACTGAAAAGAATAACAATGCCAATGTACGCTGCCTGCAGCACATCTTCCAACAAAAACTCGCCAATTTTGCCATGTTCAAGGCCCATTGTGTGCCTTTTAAGCTTGTTTAAAAACCCTTGCGTGGTTGCAGCTTACAAAGGGCTGCATCTCCATCTGGATCTGTAATACTTTTGCCAAAGTGAGAACAGAGACTGAAGGTTTTTATTTGTTTTGTTTTATAGGATATTCAAGCAAAAAAGAAGCAAAGAATTCATATAACTTGGCAGCAATATAAAACAGCCATGGAAAATAAAATATGTGCAGATCCTTATTAAAGTAATAACACCTCTTATTTCATGTTAAAACCACAAACACTATTTTTTTTGTATAATGTGATAAACCAATACATTGTAATGCATAATTGTAAACTAAAATATTATTTTTATTCTGATTCAGATTTTCTTTATTCCGATACCCCTAAATAAAATTGGGTACAACCAATTTCTTTAAGAAGTCTTCCACTTTGTAGGCAGAGTCCAAATGTGTGTAATTTAATCTTAGCATGAATCTAATGTAGCTGTTCTGTGAAGACCTCAGAGTTAGAGAGTATTGGTGAACAAAGAGAATCATGAAGAAGAAGGTCAGGTTTTGAGCGTCTCATTGAGCCCTTATTTATTTAAAACATAAAACAGCCATAGCACAACTGCAAGCCTATCAAGACATGACCATACAAGTAAAATGAAAAGCTTAAGTCAGAAAAACAGTCAAGATGAACAACTGCTGAGTTGGGAGAAACACCTATTTTAAGTCGAGCCTCTATGTAACAGTAGTAAGCCATTATTGAAATGAAACCAGTGTGAAGTTCAGTTTGCAGTCTGCTACAAACCATGTAGTGGACACAGAAGATGTTAGGAAGGACAACACTGAAATGTAACTTTCTGGTCTACATTGTAAATGCCAAGTATGGAGGAATACTAGAATTCTTTGCACATCACCATGAGCGCACCTCCATGTTGTAACACGGTGGTGGAGGTACCAGAATCATGTAGTGAGAATACCTCTCTGATGGAAGAGTGTTAGTCGATGGGAAGATTGATGGAGGTAATTACAGAGTAAGCCATATACTCATTTTTTTAAAAGACATCCACACCAACCCTGTTGAATCGGATAAAGAAGCAAGCTCAGGCCCATGTGATCATGTACAGTACAGACCAAACGTTTGGACACACTTTCTCATTGAATTCAATGAGAAAGTGTGTCCAAACGTTTGGTCTGAACTGAGTACAGACCAAAAGTTTGGACACACAGTTGTGTCCAAACTTTTGGTCTGTACTGTAGGTCTCAGTCCACTTCAAGAGAACCAAATGCAGGAAGCAGAGTGCAACACAGGACACTTTGGTTAAACAAAACACACTTGCCAGGAGAAATTCCCATGGTCACATATGGAGGGGGGGCATGTTAAAAGCCTGCAATAAAAATATGAAAGTATATCACAGTAAGTCCTCACAAGAACAACAAAAATGGCAGTGAGTTAAAAGAATTGAAACACTTATTATTTTCCCCTGAAAAACCAAGGAGAAATAATTGTAGGCAGTGACTTAAAGTCTGTGCAGTACTTACATGCTAGCGGTTCCACATATTTTATTATTGCTTTTATTTTTGGATTGAAGCACAGCCAAGAAAACCTTGCATGTTAAGCAAACTGCTCTCGCTGGTGTTAGAAGAAGAAATAGAGCCAAGGACTAGATGACAAGACTGGAGTTAAGAGTTCATACTTTTTAGAACTGGTAAAAAAAAAAAAGAAAGAAGAGACTTTAATATTTTTTCCTGGCAACATTTAAACATTAAAAGGCAGTGGGCCTACAATGGTTCCTTGGGGAACCATGCAATATAGAGGAGATACAGAAGAAATACATTACCCTAATTTAACAGTTTTGTTGTTGTTTTTTTACTAACCATAGCAAAATAAAATCTACACCAAATAACAAAGATGAAACTAAGCTATAAAAGAAACTAACTAATCTACAAAGATGGCATCTGAAAAGTTATTAAACATCAACAAATATAATTTGGAAAGTGATATTATTCTTCACATCAACATATCTGCATTTAAAAGCCCTTCTAATTCCTGTTTATGGAAACATGCATGCTAGTTGCCTTCCTTTTGGACTTCACAGTAGTAGCCTGCTGTCACGTGAGCCCCAGAGTCCTGCAGCATTTCCTCACATCAAAGTGGCAGCTACTGTGTCGTTCTTTACCATCATCAGCAGCAGCAGCAATTGACCTAATCTTATCGCTGTTACCCCACTTGTCCTGATTTCATCAAAAGTTATCTCATTAATTGCTAGTCTATTAGGAAAATTAATTTTCCCTAATAGAAAGTTAGTGATTTTGGAAGGAAAGCATTTAATGTCATTTTTAGTACGTTTCTTTCATTTTAAATGAAATGAACATTTTTGGTCATTGTGACCAAATTGTATTTGATGGAAGTAAGTAAAGGTGAAATCTGTGAATTTATTGTTCCGGATGTCCTTTTATGCTAACAAGTTGAATATGTGGCTAAAATCACTCGCTCATCAACTTACCTGGCACCTACTTTGAACATTTGCAGAATTCAGCTCTAACATATTGTAGAGTTGTCTGTCAGTCAACAACTTTTAATGTCTAAAACATCTAGGTCTCCCTGTACTGTTTCCTGCTTGTCTCCAATAACACAGCCTTATCGCAAGTCACTGGGGTCATGGTATATAAGCAAACATCTGGAGGAACAAACTAGTCCCAACATGGTCATATAGGAAATGGGAGAAATCAATTTTAGCGGTGTGAGAAAGAGTCCAAGAAGACATAAGGATGTTGTCTTTTGAACCACTAGAGTAAATTATCCTTCCCTTTCCATAGTCAAAGCCACAGAGAGTTCTCCAAAAACCCGGGCAATGCCAAATTCAGAGAGGCAAAAAAAAAAAAGTAGATGAAATCCAACTTGATCTGGTCTCATGATGCTTTGGTGGCCCTTCAAAAGTATCAGTAGATCATCCCGTTAGACTTTTTTTTTTTTTGTATGCAAAATGTGTTTGTTTTTTTTTTACTTAACAAACTAAACCCTTTATTAACCTTTTTTTTAACTTTAGAAATCCCAGTTGTTGGAAATATATTAAAAAATTGAAATGTTATTTGTTTATTCTGAACTTCTAAGCAAACTGAATAGCTACAGAGTGGACTGTGGTAGTTTGCCACGCTCCTATGATAGAAAGAACACTTAGGCATTATTTACCAACTTTAATACAAAATGGTAGCAATTTGAGAAGAGATGGTTTTTGTTTTATACCATATGGCTCACTGCTCTCAAAGACTGGCACAAGCAGGGACAAAAAGGTTGCCACTAGGACTCAACTGGTTTTTGTTTTGCTTCTTTTGCAATGTCCATTTTATGGTGAATTTAAAGAAAATATGGTAGTAAAATTCAGATAATTACAGACATGAGGTAACGTGATTCCACATTTATAATCTGTGCTTAAATTAGGTGTTATTTTTACTCTGAAGCCTGAAGTACAGTTGATCAGCTCTAATTAAACATTTAAATACAACAGAACTGAACTGGATTATTCTGCACTCAGCAGAGATTATTTACACAGTTTAAGATTGTGTTTGTTCTATATTTAAACACAAGTGGGATTTTTAATGCTGTTTATCGGGACATGTTTATGTCAACAATTAAAACCTCAGACTAGTAAAACATAAACTAATTGACTAACTAAACAGATAGAGCCTTTATGTCAAAAATCTGTTGAAAATCTTGTGTACCCATACAGCGTGCAAAAGTTTTTTTTATGGTACTATTCCTGCTAGAAGTCCCACCGAAGTGAAGAACTACTTTCTTATTTTCCTCAAAAAAAGAGCCTTTAGCAATGACATGGGATGCCAAATGCAAAGCACTCGGATTCACATTGGGATATTAACTTTATTTTCCTGTAAAAAAAAAGACTCATAATGATAGCAAGTAGATGGTGCTTTGTGATACAGATGTCAATTTGATGAGAAACAATGTATCTCGTGCTACAATATCTTGTTACACTCCCAGACTTAATTTAATAATGCTAAATGATCTGGTAAAAAGCGGTATGAACTTCTAAAGATGAGAACGTCCAGTCTCTACTTTTTTGTGTGCATAAATCTCTTTGCTGCCCCATTAGCCAGTTCAAATTCATGAATCATTATTGAGCTCCACCTCATCTTTTCAGTTCCTTAGAGCTGCCAGAGTCTGGGAGCAGACCACTGAAGTTCCTCAAACACTTTGTTGCCGTTCATAAAAAATACATAGAGTGGGGCTCTGGCATGCCTCTTTGCCCTAATTTACCTTTTTGACTTCTTGTGATTGCATACCTTTTGTACTTTTACAGGCACTAAAGGTCAGAGTGCTTGTCTTGTTCATGGAACCGCCAACCTGCCCTCGCCTTCACCCTCACCTGGGCACCTCTGGGCCCGTAAAGCTAAAATACAGGGAAGGTAGAATGTGGGTGAAGAGGTCCTGGGAGATCATTTTGATAGACTAGCACATCTCATCACTTCGGAGTACACTGTGTATCTATCTTCAGTGATGGTTGAAAAGGATGCTGCAAACCGTATATCAGGAAAAGGCCTCAAGGTTTTTCTTATTCAGAGTTTATGGTCTATAACCCAAAAGCCATACTGAGGTTTGCTGTTCTTTACAGGAACAACATATCTTGTTACATCACATTGCTGACTCATTTTAACCGAAATCATAATCTTTTTGTCTTTGCAAATCAAAGGAACAGGAGATACAGCTCGAATTGACAAAATATTTACATTATTGCAGTGAAAAGTAACATTAGAAGCTCCCTAGCCGGGGGCAAGACGGTTCTTCAGTTGCCAAAAGTACTTCTACTTCACCCTATTATCTCCCACTCCTCTCGCCCCCTGTTTGGTCCCCGGCTTTTACAGGAGGGTAGAAGAGGGCCATTAGGAAATGAGTTGACCCGAAGGTCAAGAGTGGAGTCAGGGGGCTGGAACCGGACCAAGGCCCTGCCAACCTCACTTTTTTAGGGTTGGTTCGGGTCGAAGTGTGATGAGCAAGGAAACCAAGGGACTGGGGATAGGGTGTCTTTCAGACTCGACTAGCGATAGTTTGACTTTAAGTCAGATTTGGCTTTGTTTACAAGCCCCAGTGGTCTTAAATCATCTGGCGCTTTACACCCTCTCCCATCCCGCTTATTTCCCTGTCCCCTCATACCTTGAGTCCTTCTTTTTTTCTTCACTTTTAATGCGGTGTCAGACATCTATTTATTATGCCGTTTTTACTGGTTTTCAGAAACTGGTTACAAGCTATGGGGATTCCATCAAATAGGATATTAGGGACACCCCTCAAAGATGTCAATCTGTTAGTGAT
Organism: Xiphophorus hellerii; assembly: GCF_003331165.1. Lineage (NCBI taxonomy): Eukaryota > Metazoa > Chordata > Actinopteri > Cyprinodontiformes > Poeciliidae > Xiphophorus > Xiphophorus hellerii. The sequence goes on from NC_045690.1 coordinate 20,679,291, forward strand.
ATGAAAGGCCGCTCACCCCACTAAACTCCCCCTTCGACTGAAACCCGGAGCTCTTTATGGCCCCATCAGGCACCCACATGGAGGACTTACCGCTGACCTTGTGACCAGGCAGTTGACGCCATATGAGGAGGGAATCTTTCTCTTGTCCCGTTACATCAGACATGTCTTTCTGTCCTCGCAGACTTGCTGACGTCTTTTTTTCATTGGTAAATCATTCCCAATTCTTACTTTACCATATGTTCTGCTGTTCAGAACTATTTTTATTTTCTTGCTTTTTATCAGACCACTTTATTGAACTGATTTATTTGGTGATTTTTGTACTATCTGATGAAATAGTACAAATCTCTTTTAGTAACTATACAGGGAGCATAATTTCTGAGCTTAAAATAATATTCTTTCATATTTAAAATGCTTACACAAATCATATTATACTTTTATTAGGTATTACCTGCTTATTTGCCATGCAACAAAAAAGCCCCAACCATCCCCATCACATTAAAGGTTTACATGTAACTAAAGAGTTGTTGTAACAGGCTTACTGGCATGTTAGCAGTTGGTAAGCTTGCTGCGAAAACTCAGTGTTGGGGTGTAGGGTTACTAATTGGATCAGTTGGGTTAAATAAATGTTTGAGCGTTCCCCCGTACTAACATGACCTAAGGTTGCGAGTCTCTCATCTTTGCAGGAGCGGGTAGGGACTGGGGGGGTAAAGCAAATGAAGGAGAGGGGAGGAAAATAAAGTGGGAAATGAGCTCATTAATGATAACATCAAATTTGTTCAGTGTGTTTGACACATGTGTGAAAGTGCTTCCAGAAAAAAGAACAGCAAAAAGACATAACTACAGTAAAATCCCCTGTGACGGCTCAAATTTGAGTAAAAATCTTCTGTCCTTGCAGGTTTCAAATCCAGCGAGGATCAAGTGACCCCACCAGCTACAAGAGTCTAAGAGACTGCTTCCGCACGATTTTCCGCAGGGAAGGGTACGTAATTCCCAACCAGTTTTGACAATGACAGATCCATAGAAATAAAAGGATTTTTTAAATTGACATTTCTATTATTAAATGCTTATACAGCACCTTGAAAAAGACAGTCCAGGCCATCAATCACAGGTGCAATTTTTTTTGTTTTTTTGAGGGGGCTGGGGGGTGACTTTGCAAACAGTACATCTAGAAACTAGCAAAATAGTTCAACCTCAGACTGGATGCAAAGTGTTTATGAACATACATTTGCATGTCTTGCCACCAATTCACAGTTGGATTTTGATCTTGATTTTGACCTTTATAACACATGCATATGATTTATCCCAAAGTCCCGTCCTGAAACTATCCTGAAACCTTTAAATGCATCTCTTCTCCAATACACCCGGATCAAATGAATGGCTCATTACCAGGCTTCTGCAGAGCTGAATGACATACCAGTGAGGGAATTCAGCTATTTGATTCAGGTGTGGTGGAGAAGGAATGCATCTAAAACCTGCATGAAAGCAGCTCTTAAGGACTGAACTTAACCAATCCATTGTAGCTCTGGCAGTGTATTTAGTTATCCTGGTAGAAGATGTATCCCTGGCCACAGTCTCAAATGTTTTTTTAGCTGTTAATAGGTTTTCTTTCACACCACCTCCCATGTCCATGCAAAAGAAAATCATCACCAAATGACTGTACTGCAACCACCACACTTTGTAATAAAGATAGTGTTTTCAGGGTGATGTTCAATGTTTGTTTTCTTTAAGAGATAACAGTTTATGTCTTGACCAAAAACATTCAGCTTTGGACAAATTTGACCTCCCCCTCTATCTGCACATTTGTTGTGAAAATGTAAATTTAAGCTCTTTTGACTTACTTTCAACAATGGCGTTTTTCTTGCTATTATTCCAAAAAAGCCACATTTGTGAAGTGCATGATTAATAGCTGACTTGTTGCCAGATTCTCTTACTTGTGCCGTGGATCTCTGCCATTCATCTGCTTGACTGCCCTCTCACCTTAGTCATATCTTTGTATCTTTGAAATTAAATCACACACAAGTATGCTATTGTGTACGCTATTGATCTGAAAACAGCTGTTGGAATTTTATATAGGCAAATATTTCAGATTTTCATATGTGAAAAATTTTGCAATGGGAGACAGATTAAGAGGTATGCATACTTTTTGGAAGCGATTGTAGCTCAATAGCTGTGTCTGTAATTAGGGGAATATGTAAAAAACCACATGCGTGCCTTTTAATTACAAAGTAGCGATGTCTCAGTGATTAAAATCTTGATCATTCTTCTGTTCTTCCAGCTCGTCAACTGCTTGTCTCTGTCAAACACAGTCCTGAATATCTTCACGTTCACTATAGTTTGTGCCAGACGAGAGTAGACTAACTAACGACAGAGATCCTGCTGTGCTCCATCCGGCTCTGCTTTCCTCGTGACAGCGCTGTGAGACAGTGCAGGTGTAAGAGAAAGTGTTTGCCACTTGCTCTGTTTACGGCGAGTCGACAGCTTTACTGCGGATATAAAGTTGATCTGCTGCGAGGTGTGAGCAGGCAAAGGGCAGTGAAAGGGCGGTTAGTGACAGTTGGCAATCTTCACTTGGCTGGCGTTCATCAACAACAGCTTCAGTCAGCCCCCCCGTCACTTGACGCACATTATTATTATAATATTTAACATCTTTGCTAGCACATGTTTTCTGAATTGGCTACTGGGGAAGTCTGTCCGAGTGAATTTCCAGAGAACTGTAATAGTGAAATGACTGTTATATTACATCATGTCCCTCAGATAAGCTAGAAAACTACGCTGACTTTGAGTTTATGTAGCAAAATAATGCCATGTTTGAAAGAGTCCCCAACGACAGTAGATCCACTTTCTTTGCTGGCCAAATATCTTTATAGTATATTTTTGCTCAGTCTGTAATAACTTCCCGGTAGCACGTTGTGGATCACCTCCAGGCCAAACCACTTAGTTATAATTATACAAGAGTATTATAGGCCCCACTGTTGTAGAATTATTATTAAAAATAAACATTTCCAGTCAGCTTATGGCAGCACTCAGCTAAAACCAGACCTCACTCTGTCTGAGGTGAGGAAGAAGGAAATCTGAGCTTTTAGCTTAAGCTATGCCATTAAAATGAACAAAGACTTGAAAGACTACACATAAAACACAGGCATATAGGATTTGCTTATTCAAAGGAAAAAAACACATTTGAGCATTCGTTCTTAAAGTGCAAATTAAGAAAAACCAATCTGTGGGAAAAGAGTAAAAAAAAGTCACCTTTTTTATCACCTTATGCATTAAATCCTCATACATTTGCTTGTAATTACTGCTGTTAATTGTTTGCATCTGGAGTGAGACTAAAAATTAAATTTATGAGAACATTAGTGAATATTTTCAGCAGGGTCACAAAATTGTTAGAAGTGCCTATGCATCATCTGAGAATGATGGAAATGCAATAGAATTGTGATTAAAAGTTGGCATGGACTCGTATGAGATTCCCATGGTATGACAACCTTGAGTAAAAATACCACATTTAAAGTAGTAACCCAGAGATTTAAATTGAAAAAGGTTCAGCCTGGTCTCAGGTTTTATTTTAAACGGAAAAATCCGTCATTTTAAGTGCTGCTGCTGTTAAGCAACAGGTTGAATGACTGAAAGATAAGCAGCCGAGCTATAATGCCATCTATAAATATTGTTTATTGATTATGATACAAAGACACAAAGAGTACAGAAAGATTATTGTTGATGGGTGGTCCCTTTTATGTACTCATGACATTATTTACTTATCATTTTATTTATGGTCTTGACTTAGACTTATGGTCTGAGACTCGAACCTTGACTAAAAGAGCTTGACACACAGGGGGCAACATCGCTCTCTCCATTTATTTCCCATGGAACGTAAGCAGTGATGCAACAAATGCTTGTCCTCCTTCAACATGTGAAGTTTCAACACGCAGACCTCTGAAGCAACACAAGAAATTTGAAAAACTTTTTTGCTGGTTGCTATCGTATCCTGAATGTCTGGAACCTTTTTCCTTTGCTGCTGCTGCTGTCCATGTCTTGAGCCCATAAGGAATCTAGACTTGACTTAATCTTGCAGTCTAATGACTCAAGACCTGACTGAGACTGGTGGGTTGGGACTCAATACTTGACAAAAAACACTTCTCTACCTTTATCTGGTTCTGCACCAGTTTGCGCTGGCCAGAATGATCTCCATTAGCAGATTGTTTGTTTTTCATACTCACTTCAGGTGTAGCACAAGCCACGTCGAACAGGCTGCATTCGTTGATTGACCTGTGATTTAGTCACTGAAAACGCCAAGCAACATTTCAGCTACTGCAGGGAATTTCTACAAGAAAGTACTGAAATATCTGGGTTTATTTGAGTCGATCAAAACCACAACCTCAAGGTTATCCTCTGCTGAGTGTCATTGCTAACATCATCAGAGAGTCTACCACAGACTGTAATGGAGACTCACTCTCCAACTCAAGATCTGACTCATGGTCTGTGAGTCGAGACTTAACTCATGGTACACTTGACCTAGACTTGTGGTCTGGGCTTAGAAGTGTGAGTTAGACTTGCACGCTAATGATCCAAGACTTGACTTAGGCTTTGATATAAAGCGGTGGTCTCAAACTGCTGTCCTTCAGGGCCAGAGTCCTGCAACTTTTAGATGTGTCCCTTGTCCTACACGCTTGGATAAAACTTTGAAACTGCCTCACTAATATGCAGTCAGGCTCTACAGAGCTCAGCGAATTAGCTTATCTTGGAGCCAGGTGTGCTGAAGCAGAGACATCTAAAAGTTGCAGGAGACTGGCCCTTGAGGACTGGAGTCTTAGACCACTGTACTAAAGAGTTGACCTAGATTCACACTCTGAAGCCTCACAAGTCGACTTGGACTTATTCTTTGGGAATTAAATCTCATTAACAGCATTTATTTAATTTATTCAGTAATGAGTGCAAACTGAGATCTATTGTAAGCTACATATAACAACTTTGATGCAAATGCATAAGCAGAATTTTCTGTGAAAAGATGTGCATGAATTATTAGTCCCTCATCTTGGTTTACTGGTTTATAACAGTCAGTTTGTGTTTAGTGTCGCATCCGAAAGAAGTCCAAACAAATTTTTCTTCACCTGAGTGCTTTATTAAATGATTTTTGAGCCATTTCAGACTGAAATACCCTTATCTAGCCTTTTACATTTTATTATTTCACAGTTAAACATCCAGCATACTGTAGGACATATGTGCTGTTTAGACTTGACAATAGTTTTAATTGTGGATTTGGATTTTGAAAATCCTCTTGCCAAGATTAAAACCCTCCAAAGCTAGTAATATATAAAGTTTAGGAGTGAATAATTTAAACACGTATTAAGAAAATCTTTTTAAAAAATAAATAAATAAAAAGCACCTTAGTTTATTTAGAGATGTTAATTTTGTTCTGTTTTTGTTAATACTGAGGCAAATATTGCGCACAATCAATCTTCAAATTATTTAAATCGCTTATTTAAAACTGTTTATTGCTGTTGATTTCTTGTTGAATTACATGTTTCAAGAGCAACAGTTGTGTTACTATTTTATCTGCACAGACAGGATTTCGCTTGAGTTACATAATTATGGTCATAAATTCTTTTATAGTCAAAGTGAAATTAGGCCTAAGAAACAATGGCACGGGCTAGACAGCATAAATATTAGAAATATTTTCACTCAATAGAGACGGGAGACTTGATTTGAACTCGCGTAGCAAAAAAGGACTTGTGAATATTTCTGCTTTATGCTAAAAAAATGTTTGGAAATTAATGATTAAAGAGTGGTGAGCCTGTGTCGGCTAAAACAGAAGGTCATCAATTTTTACTTTCTTTTTATAGACGCACAGGATGTTTAAAAACAGATCATGTAGGACCACACCCCACTGCTCCTAACATTTTTGTGTCTTCCTGTTCTGGTCTGTGTAAACCAGCAGTGGAAGCCTTAACAAGCAGGCATAAAATGGTGAATCAGTCTGAATATTTGCTCAGGTAGCCTGCCTGCAGAAGGCTGTGTAACAGACACGCTCCTTGCTAATCTGCTAACTGTACTTGTGAAACGGTGATGACTTTGTCTTACTTGTAAGGAAGTGAAACGTGTAGGAGTGGCAGACACCAAGCAGAAACAGGTGAGGGAGGGGGAGCATAGAGGTGCTTCACACAGCCAAATCTTTGGTATCTCATTAAAAGGACGTTAAGCTGTTGGAACAGTTTGATGGAAAAAAAATTAGCAGATTGAAAACAATATCTTTCTAAAACCTTTATTTCCCTTGATACCGGTAACTGGCCTCTGCCCATTTGGACCTATTGCATCAGGGTTAAAAGGGGATCTAAGGTTGACACCAGCTGGGACCACCCGTAACGGCAGTAAATACGGGTGGTATTTAATAAGCGTGTCCTCCAAATTAGATGAGAAACATTGTGTACACATTGTTTTTTCCTGCACCTTTTGTGTACTTTTTTATGGGACCAAGAGAACATGTTAATTGTTCTCTCAATGTTATTTTGGTGGGGAATTTATGTTAGCCTTGAATAAAATAAGCCGGCCTGTCTTCTGTTTCGGAGAATTGTTTCCATTTAAAAACCACACAGTAAAATAAAACATTGCAGGTTATGATTTATAATTTGTATCTAATCAGATGCTTGAAATGTAACCCAGAACATGTCGAAAGGTATATGCTCACATTGAACTTTTGCCAGAGGACTTTTGCCAGTGACTATTTAGTGTAGTCATTAAGGATGGTACAGTGAGTTGAAATATTTTTAGTAGTTTAGTGTATCCTCCTGGCCCACATCTGCTGAATTGTCCCTCAAGGTCAAGGTGAAAGTCGACCTTGGGTAATGGAAAATATTTGCAGGTGAGGCAGACACATTGTTTACATGATAAAATGTTCCCCGGGGTGGTTCATATTGCCTGGAAATCTTTTCAAAGCCATGGTGTGAAGCGTATATTTAAAAAAATAATAATTTACATTAAAACAATGCGTTTGCACAGTACACCTTTATTATTCACTGCTTTTCTTGATTGTTCTCATCAAGTGCAGTTCTGTCATTGGCACGCTCCTCTCCAGATGGATGGAGGCTGTTAAAAAAGGAAAGGTTTATGAAAATGAAAGCCAAATTATATACACCAGAACAAACAAACACAAACTCGCATCCATTTGGCTCTCCCCCGATGTCCCACTCTGTGCCATGAGGCCATTTGTTTAGAGGAGACAAAAAGGGACTTAGTGCGTACTTTACATTGACAATCAAATGAGGATTCAAATGACGGCCACTCACTGGAGTCCATATTTGTTCTGTAACAAATTTCACTCCTTCTTCATCACCCAGTGGCTCCCCAGTCTGACCACACCCGGGAAATCTGTGGCCACCATTTGCATGAACATAGAGAGCCGAGGGAAGGGCCTTCCGTCTGACTAAAATAACTTAACACTGACAATGCGAGTGATTCGTTTTTGTTTTCTACATAAGAAACATGTTGGGATAAAATGATTAATTCTTACTTACAATACCATTTCAGCAGTTGCATAAGAACGCTGCATAAAAAAATCTACTATTTAATGATAAACGTATAGAGCCATTGTTCTCAAAGGCATATTATGTTAAAATGCCTCTGCAGATTTAACCAACATAAGAAAATCCAAATGTTATGAACTGTAACTTACTGTGCAGTTTGGAGTTTCACAACTGCGTGTTTTCAGTAAACTCTGGATATGACATGTATTTATATCCCCAAATTATTAAATGTCAATCAGTGCCACGGAAAATAAATGGCGCCACTTGACTAGCTGCCAGTGGCGTGTCAAGTAGCGTTGTGCCTATTTATTTCAGTTTCTCAAAATGCGTTTTCTTTTTAATATTTTAGAACGCCCTATAAAAAAAAAAATCGAGTAGACGAGTTTTCCAGGAACAGCTTGGAGTCATTTCTGCCAAAAAAAAAAAAGTTAGAAATTGGTTTCCACAAAAAAATCTGATAAGGTAAAAGAAGTTTGACTGCTCAATTTACAGTGCGCTGCAAAAAAGACAATTTTAACATTTTGCCACCAAAAATCTTACATTATTTGATTTGATGTGAAAAAGTGCAGAAATCCACTAATCAATTAAGACAAATGGTTACCATGACGACTGTTGGTTGTGCACTCAATCTACATGGCTTACTTACATTGCTGAAAATAATTTATTGGAAACCCTTTTAGTAGTTTGGCTAGAGGAACGTACACAACACATCAACATGTTGGTGATTGTGTATACAGGTGGTTCCGGCGTAACGCCATGGTGATGCTTTTCTTGAGCAAGAACAGAATCTGGTCAAAGTTAAACTGGAAATGGTTACAGCTAAATATAGGATTATATTGGAAGAAACATTTTAAAGACCACAAAAGACTGAAGACTGGGACCGAGTTTCACCCTGTACCTTTAGCCAGACAGCTACAATCAAATGATGATGATCGCAGTGGCGGGCCGTGCATTTCACACCTAGGCCTTCAGTAGTGCTCCGTCTGAATCAATCCAACCCTCAATAACTATTTTATGGCTATAAAAAATCTACTGCAGGTACAGCTGCTACACACATAAAAAAAAGCATCAAAAATAACCTGATAAAATTGCAATATTATTTAGGAATATAGCAACATTTTACTCACCAAAAATCCTGATTGTACACAAAATCCATCCTCCTTTCTATTAAAGTTCCTGCTTGCCCAAAAAAAATGACACAGTCTATCAGTTTTTTTTTAAGATTTCCCTAGTTTTCTTCACCTTTTCGTTGTGGAGCTCCGTTTCCCTGTGCACTTGCTCGCTCAGCTGTACCTGTAGATCCACTCTGGTTTCCCCAAAAGTTTTGGAAAGCACCGTTGCTTGTAAGTGTCCGGCAGTGCTTTGATGCCTTGTTGCTGCCTTGGTTAGGCAAGTCAAATTTACAAATCCAATGTGGCTCCAAACACCATGTCGATCAGTGGCAAATAACAAGCACTCCCAGCAATACAATTTGCAGCGTTCCTCGGAGCCTGTGAGCCAGGGGTACCGCTCGTAGTTAGTAGACTGAAAGTGGCGGACAAATCCTTTTCCCGGTTGTGACAGGCTTGCTAGCTTCGGAGTTGCCCGACCTTGCTTAACAATGTCCAGCTTTTCTTGAAAAGTCCATCTTGAAAATGGCTTTGACAGTAAATCTCCAACCAAATCCATTTCTTCTCCTCCTTCACCCATTGTGGGTTGACAAAACAGCTATTAAATCAACACAACAATATCTTTGCTTGTGCAGCTCGCTACAGATGCAGTTTGCTAGCTCTGGCTACTACACTCTTTGACTAACCAATCAGAGCGTGTGAATATGCTGACGTTTCCATACGCCTGCTAGAAGGCCTTGGTGTCGCCAACTCAAAATCTGATTGGTTGAAGCAACAGTTTGATCGACATTTATTTTATGCTACTGGGCCAGCAGAACAGATTGTGAAGGCCTCCAGGCAGAATTCTTTGACCCTGGCAACAAATAGCGGCTGAAATGTGATTGGTTAAATGCTTAAATATGAAAATACACGCCTGGAAGCAGCGCAACCAGGGGGCTAGCAATGAGAGGAAGCGGACAGACTATTTGGATTTATTTAATAAGTATTCATCGACAAAATATAATTAACATCAGTCTGTGATTCAGATATTTTTAGGCCAGCAGAGAAGGCCTTGCAGGCCCTGACGGCCCACCACTGGATGATCGAAGCACTTTTATGTGCTCTGTGACTAATCTGACGAACCTTGAACTATTTTGCAAGTGAGCAAAATTTTCTACCTCTACTTGTGCAGAGCTGATGGATACGTCTGCCAAGATACTTGCAGATGTCTCTGCAGTAGGAGGTGATTCAAATAAGTACTTGCAGATCAGTTTTGCTTGTGCAATAATGTTCAGTGGCATATGGAAAATTAGCTATTAGTGCATTTGCCCTTAATTTGCAGGACAGCATCTACAGGCTGAGAAAGTCAATGCCAAACATGCACTATCCCATGTGGACTATTTGACAATCCAATCTTGACTCCTTTCTGAATGGGAGTTTGGTTGATTTGCATGTGCTACACTGTAAGAGGAACTGATTAAATGAGGTCTTGGCCAGAGTTCAGCCAACCATTTGGCACTTTTTGTGGATTGGCCGGCTGAGCAAGTAGCCACAAGCCAGTTGGATTAGCTTATACACAGATCCCCATTCACTGAATAAGGAAAAGGGAATTTTTTTCCTGTTTTAAGATTAAGTTCTTCCTAATAAATGCTAACAAAATGCACAACTTTGAAGAACACACAGAGGTTTGTTGAGATCAACTGAATTGTCTGAATTTAGTTAAAAATATCTCATGCTAATTCAATACCTTATTTATATCTTATATCACCACTGACTGAGCCCATTCTGACAGTTAATCCATCAACTAGTTTGTGCTAGGCTAAACAATTTTTTTCGTACTTAGTGACACCTTGTAAGAAAATACAATTCCTGGTCCAAATTGGCCTGTACTCATTACCACAGTTGTTCTAGTCTATAGAACAGGAAGTGCAGCTCTGCATCAACTCAACTGTTGCAGGTTTATTCGTGTCTTTATCACATAAGGAATGAGTTGTCCTGAAGTAAGCTTGGACAAAACTGATTTCTGGACTTCATCTGCAGATTGTTTTATCTGAAGACTTAATGTCCCTGAACACGTTTAATCCGATTCAGTTTATTTGTATCGCGCCAAATTCAAAAAGAATCACCGGGAACTGTATCTTGCGATGTTGACTACTTACTAGATGCCACTGGTGTGGGATGTCTTATTGAAAATAATAGATATGAGTATGTTGATGTAAGTTATTACTTTCTGTCCTGCACAATTGTATCCGTTATGGAGAAGGATTGAGTAGAAAGCTTAATCAGATGACTAGTGCTCTAGTAAGATGACACCAAAATAAAACTTTTTTGCCATTATGCAAAATGAGGATTTTCATATCTGCTAAAAAGGGACATGTGTGGCAGAAAACTAAAACTGTACAATCTCTTGAAAGCACCATCCCTATATTTAACACCTTCAGGTAAATATGTGACCTCTGAGTAGAGCATAGTCTTGTTGAATAAACAGTACATAGAAATTTATTTTCCTAAATTATTCCTATTATTAGTCCCTGGTTATGATTCTCTAAATTCTTGGACATTAAGTTTTTTTTTACTCCACATAAATCCTACTGTTGTCACGTTCAACCTTATGAACAATGTGTCACATTCTCTACCTAAAAATATCCTGGCTGGCTCCACTTGATGACAAGTGCTCTGATAATTAGTTGCGGTTCACTGCAGTTAATGGAAGGCAGCGCATCTTCTTTGGAAATGTAATGGCCCGTCTTCGTCTGGTTATATTGAGTGGAAATATGCGCCAGCAGCAAAAATATTTACACTCGTTCTGAATCAGCCAAGATCATCTCTGGTGACTTGCAGAGTGTGTTGTCACAACAGAGCCGATGCAGCCTTTCACAGGATGTAGTCGGTCACGCCGCGTTGTCCTCTCCGTTCACGAGCAATGATCATCTGTTTAGATGTTCTTCGATCTCGGTTTACAGGAAAATCCTGTATATTTATTGCCACCTTTCAACTTACTCAAGGTTCAAAGTCAAGACTTGCTTTTAAATTGCTTGCTTGATTAAAAGTTCTCTACCAGCTATATATTTGTCCGCCACTCAGAATCAGGGCCAGAAGAGAAAATTATACTCACCATTGACAGAAATCCCTGCGCTACATTTTATAATGCCAACACTATGAACCTATTAGTTTCTACAAATTAATATTAATATTGTTGATATTCCTACTGCACAGCAGCAGTTCATATTGGAATGTAAAAATACCTACATGATTCTGAAAATTCTGGGCAAAAGACTCTGAAGTTGCTTGAAAAAATGTGTTATTGTCATGTTATAGGATTCAGTTTGGCTTGATCATTATTTGTATTTGTCATAAGTGCCATCTAGAAGAATTCATGGTGGATTCTATGATGTTGAGCTATCCTTCTCCTCCTGGGGCTAAATGTCCCCAGACTATACCATTTGCATCTTATTTATCCAAGGAACAGTATGCCAGAGGTTCTGGTCTTTGTTCATATTCTCTCAGGCAAACTCTTACCTAAGAGAGTAAAGGTTCCTGCTTACGTTCCTCCTGTTAAAGGACTTGTCTCTGTCTTATGGTCACAGTATACACTTTTATATCAACAGTAGGAACAACTTGGTGGTCAGATGATAACATATGATTTCTAGAGGCTTACTCTAGCATGCTGCAGTTTTTTCTAGAGTATTAGCTTGAACTGTCAGATCTAGAGATTTTGGCATTTCTCTTTCATTTCTTTTCTCTACCCATATATGTTTTTCATGCAGTGGGATGGCTGATGTTGTTTTCTGAGACCCTTTTGAGTCCCTTTCTATATTTTATTAGCTAAAAGCTCTCAGATACACCATGTTCACTCTCACTTCAACCGTCAGGAACACATCAGACTAAAGCTGCTTCTCGCCTGTCAAGTCCCAGTCTAACCAGTTAATGTATGGTTTGGGTTTCATCCCAGTTTGTAGTAGCTCCATTACGGTTTGCTCTTCACCATTGTGGGCGTGAATATGGGTGGGCCCTGATCGCAGCTGTGGTCAACTCTCCGATGATGTTGCTGGCCCAAACATAATGAAAACTGTCCAGATTTATTTTTTTTAGCACTTCTGTTTTTTTTTTTTTTAGATGTGCAACCTTATGGATTTAGTTAATACAAAAGACATAAAGCGATATCCAGGCATGAACTTTATTGGAATTAAAAGAAAAATGGCAAACTAATACAATCGAGTCCCTGAGTTTCACACCGATCGGCACAAAACTGTAACTCGCTCCGACAGAACGCTTACCAGAGCTGCGCAGTTCCTCACTTCGTCATCGCGTGCCTGTTCCTCAGATGAACAGATTAAATCACAATCATTCTGCTCCAAAAGGTTGACGCATGTTCCTTGTGCTGCTCAAGATTAAACTCATAATTACGCTCCTCCACACTGTCCTGACGGCGGACGGCATGTCCGCTAAAGGCTACGGTGGATTAAATGTCCTACTTTATTCTTAACTGAAATGTGTTTTTGTTACATTTTAAGCACGTTTGAAACATATAGGCTGTCATAGGGCTACTCGTTTCTTTACATGACTCATATGTACAGGCTCATTCAGTAAATTTTAACATTATGGAAAAGCCTTTTTATACATATTATATAGATTATTTACACCAATGGATATTTGAAAGCCTTTATTTGTGTTAATCATGATCATCTTCCACTTACACCAAATGAAAACATGACATTTAAAATTCTAACATCACTGATCACACCAATAAAAAAAACTGTTTCCAAAAACGAAAATGCTGGCTTAATAAAAAGTATGTTTAATACATGCTTAAAGGTTATTGTTTTCATGAGGTACTTTTAATCTGAAAAACGAGACTAATTGGGACATATGTTTTAATTTATTGTCTATCACTGTATTGTTATTATTAATATACAAGCAGGATATTTGGAGGTTTGGCTCATTTGGATAAGACCTAATTAACAGGGAATCCACTGAGAGAAGCTGCGTGTGCATCAATAAAGGATGAATTGTGGTCTTTGCCCAGTGACATAGACGAGATATTAAAGGACTTTTTTTATTAAATCCAGGAAGTATTTTTATCACAAGCATAGATGGGATGTGATATTTAGATCTTTTTTTTTAATACAGGTAAAATGTGCATATCTTTCAAAAACCTCAGGAAGCTTTAAAGGCTGCAGATGAAATGTGTGTTTCCGATTTTCCATGAATGGAATATCTGTATGGTCACGGAAAAATACTCCATTTGTGAACGTACAAGGAAGTGTTCGAATATACAAAGCTTTTGACAGCATGTTTCCATAGCAACAGACTTGTTTACTGTTAAGCACTGATTATTTCCCACAAGTTAAATTTAGTTCATGTTTTTCACGCTACCATAAAAAGCACATCTTTATACTCTGTATATTTTGAACCTGCAGGGGAAAAAAAAGTTTTAAATTAATTGTCTTTTAAAATGCACAAGGGCTTGGACCTGTTTGACCTGTTTGACTTAAAGTCCATCCCCTTAAAACAACATTTCGGCATAAGAGCAGGGCACACACAGGTAGCTGTCTGTTGCTGGTGACAGATTGTTATCAACACAAATGCCAGCAACCTAAAAAAAGGTCTGATGATTAGTCTTTGCTGTGTTTCAACATGGTGGAGTTCAAGAAATACAAAAAGTTACACTCCGAGATGCTAGAGGAATTTTAAATGGTATGTTTGCATACAAAATATACCTAAATTAGCTAAGTACCTCTATCATTTTTGGCACAACACTGTCACTGTAAACCTTACACAAGTTCCAACATATGAACTGTTCTTACCCATGTTTTCACCAAGTCTGAGGCTGTGGGAAACGCATGTGTGTGCACTTCTAAATGTATACGAAACACCCTTTGTGCTCCCTTAGCAAAACAAACCATTGCATTGTCCCCTGAAATATACAACATGCTCCGACCTATCACTTGGCTCCATTCAGTAAAAAGAGTACATTCAGTTTGAAATAAAAATATGATAATAATTGCAATGGCTTCTGAACATCAATCTAACTAGCATTCTGCAAACGGCTCAACTTAAAACTGATTCATTTCAAAGTACAGCCTTCGTTATACGCAGGCATACATCTTCATTTTCTGGCTCAAAGCGTGCTTTAAATCAGTGCTGGCAAAGCCAAGTTGGAAATATTACTCAAGTTGTACAGTTAAACGCTTTTGAAATGTCCAGTATATCATATTCTGAAAGTACTCTCGAATCGTTTCCTCATCATACACCTGAAGAACTTGTTTACTTAGGTTTGTGGTTTGAAATATGTCTCAGTTGTCATGGCTCCAAGCCGGCATAATTTACTTACCGTTTGTCTCTTGTTAGCTAGAGTCGAAAAGAAATTTAATGTCCTCGGCGGCTCAAGCCTGATGTACAGTGAGGAAAGTTAGAAAAGTAGGATGGAATAATCCATGTCATGAGTTTTAAAAGAAATATTATTTATAAAGCCTCTTATGCCTTGTATTACTTCATTTTGATGTTTCAGTTGGAACCTCTGAATGGAGAGTCAAGTATGGCATTCAGTGTGGGTGATTATTCCTTTTTCTCAAGTACCACTTATTGAGGTTTCTTTGGAGTTGAAGTGAATACAGCTGAGGACCTGAGGAAAGGCAGTCCAGAGACTGAAGTTATTTATATGAGCAGGTTCTGCCACCAAAGACTCACTGTTCAAGAATGTCACGGACAACTCTTGAGAACTGGGTAATGTGCTTTCCAAATTCAACGAGTTTTACCTGCCTATAAATTGCTTTCTGAATGGGGAAACAGATCCGGTTATAGCAGTGAAAGCCTCATCAGCATTGAGAAGCTTCGCTGTCACTTCTCACATCCAGAGAAATGTTCTAGACAAGAAATGGCCATGAATTATGAAAAGGGTCTGATTAATTTTATGAAAATGAATATTTTTGTATTGATTGAGAGCAGTATGAATCATGTTTGTATAATACAAATGAAAGAAGATAGATGGTTGTTTTTGTAAATACTCCTTTTAAATACTTTTATTGTCTTTTGAGAGATGCCTTTCACATTTCCTATCAAGCAAATTTTGTTGGTTGAACAAAGATAATTTTGAATCTTAACTTGCCAGAAGTCTGAATCATTTTATGCATAACTGTAAGATATACTGGCACAAAAGGTTTTCCATATTTAAATGATGCAGAGGGATCAGATTCTTAAATATAGGTTGTTTGCAAAGTGAAGATTGCATTAAATATTGGTTGTTTATTTTGAAAGCTCTTGGTAAATTTGATTGAAAGAAAAAGTGAAAAGAGCCTAGTATTGCAGGCATTGCTTATTCAGTTAAAAAAAATAAAATAATTTTAGATTGTTCCAACAGATGATGCTCCATATGCAAAGGTTGGTGAATTCAAATGAACTCTGAATAAGACCTGTCCTTATTGTTGTAGGGGATTGTGCAGCTCTGCTTTTACACTGAGGGTGAGAGGAGACATGAAGAGTGCACGTATTCAGAGCCAGCACTCTGAGATAAAAGCTAAATACTCTTGTGTTCATTACCTGAAAATAATGGGATGTAGTTATGTTCAAGGAAGCATGAGAGTTTCTATTTTTGTTCTGTTATGGGCTACTTTTGATCATTTTCCAACCTGATTAAATCAAACTTTAAATCGTCTTTTTATCTTCAGTAGAAAATGCTGAATTATTTGACTGTCTTTTAGAATCAAACATTCAGATCACTTATTGAGTTGGAAACCTCATTCTGAATGCGATTCCTTCCTGGTAGTTAGTTGTTTTTCTGATCCAGAGGATTATCTTTTTCTCATGAGAGCCAGGAGCTCAGTAGGAGGAAATATTATCTGCATCTCTTTGTTACTTCTGTATCTGCTATCTAGGTGGTGGCTAAAATGTCATATTTAGATTTTGAAGAGGAAAACCGCTACCTTTAGCAGAAAGAGGTACAAACTACTTCCATATGCACGACTTTATAAGCGTTTTGCGTATCACATAATTAGTGCTGTTTGTGTAGTGAATAAAGTGCAGAGATGGAGCAGCTGAGTGAAGTGCCATCCTTCAACTGGTTCCTTGTTGCAACTAAATGCCATGTTATTGTGTCAAGCTGTGTTTGGTATTCTACATTAAACTGAAGAGCAAATTGTGTCTCACAATTTGGACTACGGGCAGCAAAGTTCCTAAATATACAATCTAAAATTGGTTCTTGACAACATTTTCTGTTGATTTAGAAACTTTCCTGGTGTCTGAATGAATAATAGCACATCATATAGAAGTTTAACAAACACAAAACAAAACACTCTGCTAAATGGTCAACTTAGACAATAATGAAAGAAAAACTGAAAAATGTCCCCAAAAAGTCAGTAAATATTGCTTGGCGTCACTTCTCTACCCTTATTTTTTTTATAATTGGTTAACTTTATATGTTAGCACAGTAATGTTGTTTTTGTTGTATTGAAAGCATGTACAGTACAGACCAAAGGTTTGGACACACAGTTGTGTCCAAACTTTTGGTCTGTACTGTACATCTATGTTGAAAATACAAGGAGTCCAACATCATCAATCAGACAAAATCTCAGAAAGTTTAACAGTCCCTCCAGAAAGGTATGGTGTTGCAGTCGCAACTATTAATGCAAATTCAGTCATTATTCGCAAATTTTGTGTGATCTTCCAATTTTCACCAATCATCCTAACATTTACTGTATTTCATTCTTTTATATTTTGACCAAGCTCCTTAACCTCTCTTCTAATTTAACTTCCTGTTTCACAACGCATCTTCAAGATAAAAGCATGCGTGATGCTTAACGGTAATATTTGTCTTGTTTTTTTTTTTTTTATTCATTTGCTTTACAAAAAAAAACATTCAGAGATGTAGCGATGGTGGGTACGTATGGTCCCCTCCACATCCTGTATCCGTCCTCTCTGGCCCTTGCACTTTTTTCAGCTGTTACAGCCGTTTAATCAGTTAAGATTCGGTAAAGGGATTTTCAGAGCCGTCTTTGAATACACCACGAGTGTACACATGCTGACGCCGGTTACACTTGTGGATCAGATCACTGAGGGGAGGGCTGCTGCCGAGCCCGAGCTGCACAGTCATCTGCGTCATGACCAGCAAACAACCAGAGCCAAAAGGCAAAAAAAAAAAAAAAAACTTTGCTAACTTTCCAAAAACCCCAAGTTGAGTAATCCTGCTGCATGCAGACCATGACAATGATGATTACTTAATCCATGCCAGTATGTCATAAGCTTGTTACCAAGAATACTGATGTTGTTGTTACCTATTTTAACAAACAAGTCTACAAAGAAGAGCGTGTCAAAATTCCTCCACAATGATGTGAAAGACTCAGTACCACTAATAGCAAACATGTAATGGCAGTTGTTGGGTGGCAGAAGCGTTTCTTAGGTTCAGATGGATTTTTTCCTCATTAAAGGAAATACTAACTACAAAAATACATTTTGTTTTTATGCTGGTTATTAGAATTAGAATTTGTTAGAATTTGTTTAATGATCTTAAACAATTAAGTGTGACAGGAATCAAGTCACAGAACACAGCAAAGGTATCGCCATGTGGGGCTGCATCTTGTGCTATGATGTCAGGCCTTTTTACGAGTTACCAGGCTTCATTTGAATACATCACAAGACTTGAAAAGTTCATGTTATACCAAAGAAGAAATGCCCTTTTAAAATATGTGGTTCAACAAGACAACCACCCCCAAAGCGCCAGCGAACATCAGAGACAAACCAGATTAACATTTTGTTGTGAGCAGCCCAATCCCTGGACTTTAATCTACTCATGGAGGGACGTTAAACCTGATGCTTCTTCAGCAAAGCCTTTCAGGCAGGAATACCTGGACACAGGTACCAGAACATGTTTGTAACATATGTGGACCAGTTCTTCAAAACAGTGATTGACTAAATATTAGCTCAGCAGTCTACAGAAAAGCTAAGTCTTCTAGCATTATTCAGTTTATAAACTCAAATATTAAGGTTTATATAAAAAAAAATCCCCTCCATTTTCAACAACCCTGTATTCCTCCATTTTTTTCATTTTCTGTAGACTGGTAAAGTAATTAAAATTTTGATGTAATGGCAGAATGTTTTCATTTTCCTTTACCTGTATCCTCTTTTATCTTTCCATTGTTAGTTTGCCAGTATTGTAGAAGTGCTGTTCTCCTTATTTCGCTTCAAATCATCACCCTTATTCTATAGTAATTATCTAAAGAGTTCCTTGGGTATTTATAGTGCAGATTAAACCTACACTTTACTCACAAACTTAGAAATATGACTTGACCTGACCTGAAAATTGGACTGTGAGAGGAAGATGCTCACGCTTTCAAAAACAACTTTAAATTCTGCAAACATTCTGCTTTTGTAACCAAGTTCTCTTTGCTCCACCACTAAGCTTCCCATTGACATTTACTAGCTTCTGTTTAAATCTGTGCTATATGTACAGGAATTTTCATGCTATAAGGAAATGTGTTTGATCTAGACTTTAATCCGTCAACCTAAAAGCACGCTTGTTGATGTGAAACTCACCCTGAATGTTGACTTTGATACTCATGGTCGTAAAGTAGACATCTTTTGGGTTGCTTTTGTGTTGTCTTTGACTTTTTGTGCCTTTTTTAGATCTAAACACAACCGAGCAGCTGACAGGAAAATAAGAGACGCAACAATTTATTTTCTCTCCCTGCAGAATCTTTGGCTTCTACAAGGGAATCCTGCCTCCGATCCTGGCAGAGACCCCAAAGAGAGCAGTGAAGGTAGGATAAAGGATGTGTGTGTTTGTCTATGGAAAGCTAAAAAGCTTCTCACGATGTCACGCAAGGCCCAGGATCTAGTTTCATTGTGAGCCGCCGTACTACCATATGAAAACACTCAAACGGCTGTTACATAGAACACACGTGCTGATTAAACACATAACGCCCTCAACCATGTCTGCCTCTTTAGACACTCCTGTTTGCCCTCTCCGCAAACTCAATATTGACTTACAAGTATTTGCTGTAAGCCATGGCATGAACGTCATCTTTTGATAGTTATAGGTGAGCAGAATTACACATTGGAGGTTAGGCTGGGAGCGAGGGGTGCAGAGGGAGTGTGCTGCTTGGCACTATGCTGCTCTGTAATGAGACGCTGGAGACAAAGTGAACTTTATAAATAAGCACTCACACTGAGAAGATGGGGTAATCGCTCACATGGCAAGCAACACTGCTGATGGTGAGACATTACTGCACCAAAATATTGGTGCAAATTAACGTTCTTCAGCCACCTCAACTGGTATTTGGCACAAATCAGAGGAAGTGCCCTTTGCTGACGTAAGAGATTAAGCCGGACGTTTAGAAGTACAGTTTTAGAATATCAAATCTTAAAGCAGCGGCATGTAATGGGTTGTGCCTTTTATGGAAACTCATTGGCACTTGAAAATGGTTCAAAAACCCTGGAGGGTTAGTTTGGATTTCTTTTTTCAAGCTAGGCTTTGTAAAGTTATTAAAAATAGATTAAAAGTGTCATATTGCCACAAGCTTCGTGGAAAGTTTCATAAATCCTTGCAGTGGTGGAAGCTAACAGGATAATCACAATCGTATCAATTCACATCAACGGCTTATTTGGCAAAGCAGCTTTTGGCGATTCCGCCAGGATCATTCTTTAACAACTTCAAGACCAGGAACACACTGTAACCTACCGTCTTCTATGCTGCTGCAGAACTGATGCAGAATCTAAAAGGTTCCTCCCTTCTCCACAAAGCTAAAGCTCACTGGTGAGTTGCAGCTAGTCTGGCAGATCGAGACTGCCAGCAGACTCAACCAGCATGAGTTCATAGAAACACAAATTTTATTTGGTTTTTCCGCCGCTCAGAAGATTGTTACTTTTAACCAGCTCACAGTAATGACACCTTTCTGTTGCTGATAACAGTTTCAATAAACTTCACCACAATAAAATCTTTATTGTGCCTAAATTATTCTTTTATTTCAGCAGCATAATCTCACTCTAAAACTTTATTATTTTTTTTAATTAATCATTTAACCTGACTTTATTTATTCAGTGGTTGGGAGGGTTATATTTTAAGAAATAATAGTTGAACAACTCCAGTTACCCTTGAATTGCACAATTTTTACAACCTCCTTTTTCCTGTAAAATATAACATATTCTCAGATTTAGAGCATACAGGGAGCTTTGAATATTTTGCTTTGCACTATTTCTCCACATCCTGGGTCCTTGATGTTGTGTCTGACCAGCCATTTCTGTGTTGATCTGGTTGTTCTGGATCATTGCCTTGCTAAAAGACCTAATGATGACTCTTTCTCAGTTTACACGTGGCCTCTGCTAGATATTTGTTTCATATTCCTGGTACTTCAAAGAGTTTGTGACGGTATATGCTCTAACAAAGCTGTCTTTGGATGAGAAACATCCAACATTTGGATGAGTTGTTTTTTCAAGTATTCATCCTAAACCCACAACCTTGGTGTTCCTACATATTAACCAGGACAGAAAAGCCGTTTCCTCCCCCCCAACATTCCTCCCAAACAAGAGTTTGGCATGTAGATGGTGTCTAATAGTTGTCATGGAAACTTGGTGCCCCAAAATGCCACTGTTTCGTGCAGTTTTCAGCATAAATGTACTCTTCTGTGTAAAGTGTCAGTCTGTGCACATGGATGGTGTTGCATGTTTTGTAACTTTCTGACACGTCGTTAATCCTGATCCTACCTCCACAGTTTTTCACCTTTGAGCAGTACAAGAAGGTGCTGAGTCTGACCTCGTTGTCTCCTGGTGTGGTGAGTATGCCAAACAGAAGCACCTGAGTACACTGTCGCTTAAACACACTGACACGCACAGAACCAGGAAGAATAGTTTATCTGACGTCTGCTTAGCTGCCAAAGTCGGTTAAAGCAAACATGAACGGTAAGAAAAATTTTACCAGGCAAATTGTCATGCGAGTGCAAATGTTCTTATAAAAAGCCTTCAGTGCTGCTTCAACAATGAGCTAGACATAAGTACAGAGGGGAAATTACTGTCACTCATTGTAGATTTTTTAAAGTTATATATCTATCGACATTGTAGGTCTTTGCTGAGGCCTGATAGTTTACTTTAACAAGTTTACAGTTCAATATCAGTGTGACAAATATAACATTGCTTTTCTTTTCAGGCATAAAGACATATCGGATGGCACTGGACAAAATAAATATTTTAACTAGGGATTAAATGATAAAAGCCCAGAGTACCACTTTTGTTAAATGTTAAGCACATGTGGAAGCATTCTTGATGAATGACACACACTCTAAAATGTCAGGCCTATCACTGATGTATAATAAAAATATATGATAGCTTGTATAAATATCGCATAAGCCATTCAACTTATTGTTATTCTGTAAGATTAGAACCTGTGAGGTTCAGTCTTAAGTCAGGTTTTATCTTTGCCGAATAATAAAAAATAAAAAATCCCAACGATTTTCAGAAATTTGTCCGATGCCATGTTTATTCCGCTGGCAATTTTTGGTTAAATTTATTGGTTGGCATTCTGTGGGGATGAATAACAACTTACAACACAGGACTGCCACAAACCTCTTTGTATGTTATGTGATCGACCAACACAAAGCAGTACAAAATTTTTAAGTAGAAGGAAAAGTTCTTGGGGTTTTCGGTTTTTACAAAAATGTGACGCATTTGCGTTTAGCTCCTTTTTGCTTAGGATCTTTAAATAAAATAAAAAAGTGCGTCATTTTGTCTTCAGAAGTCACATAATTGGTACGCCGAGTCCCTCTGTGTGTAATTGAATCTAACTACAAATTAAGCTGTTTTATGAAGATCCTGGAGGTTTGAGAACATTAGTGAACAAACAGCATCATGATGACCAAGGAACCCAGCAGACAAATCAGAGGTACATTTGTGGAGAAGTTAAAACCGGGTTTGGTTTAAGAACAATATTCCATTTCAAAAAGCACTTTTTGATCCATTGTCTGAAAAGGAAAACAGAATGGCATGACTGGAAACCCACCAAGACATGTCCGTAACTCTGGAGGAGCTGCAATTACCCATAGCTCAGTGGAAAGAATTTGTTGACCTGACTGACATTTGTGGTGTGCTCCATGCCACTTCTTTCCCAGATTGGAACAAAGCTGTTACTCAAAGAAAGACGTGAGAAGTCCTGCTTGCAGAGGACACAGCAAACATGTGGAAGAATGCGATCTGTTTAGATGAGACCAACTCTTTAGCCCACGTACAAAATGCAATGTTTGACAGGAAACTAACACTGCACATCACCCTGAATATTCCAAAAACCCCTTGAAACATGGTGGTGACAGTGGCAGATGTTTTTCCTGAGCAGGGACAGTGAGACTGGTCAGAGCTGACTGGAAGGTTTGCAATTTCCCAGTGAGTGGATACTTGGTTTCTGTTTTGATGGCGCCATTGTTTGGCTTTGCCCCTACATTGTTTTTCTGCAGATTTTGTCTTTTTTTTAACCATTTTCATCTTGTTTTGGGGATGTTATATGTATGATTTTCACTGATGAGTGGTTCCTATGGAGGCAGCATTCTTTGCGATGCTTCGATGGGCGGAAGAGAGGACAGAGAGCCGGTGTCCAGGTGAAGCTCTTTGGTAGCGTGGGGTCGTTGGCAATCTCTCACCACTCGTTGGTTTGGCTCTTGTGCTGATGAGGATTTTACAATCATTTCACCAACTTTGATATGTTCTACCTGAAACTCTGCGATGTTACTGCCCCAAGTACTCATCAAGGTTCACTTCTTCTGTTGATGGATTACTTATCATTGTGCAGAGGGTTACTACATCCAAGTGGAATGTACTAACAGATTTTAGTGACTTTTTATCACCTTCTCTCAAGCTGTAATTTTAACCTACACATTGATGATGACACTGACCTTTTTCCTTAGGACTTTATCAATATTACAGACTTAACTGTTTTCACTATGTATCAGGACTTTCTCACTCCAAAGGACACAAACGACTTTGTTTTTACTTTAGGTTTCAAAATTGATTGTATGTCCTCTGAGAGCTAACCTTACAGTGCGCTGAAATGCAAGGTTAGCTTGCGCTTTTTAAATTCCTCCTTTTTTTCTGCTGAATTTAATCTTTTCTTAGCTCCTTTTAGTGATGTAGATTCTCAGATAGATCATTTTTGTGAACATTGCCTCTTACTTTAGAGAGTATCTACCCTGTTAAGAAGAGGTCATTACTTGTCTCAAACACCACACCAAAGGTAAATGATAACATCCGCTGCTTAAGGCATACTTGTAGAAAAATTTGACGCGTGTGGACGAAAACCCATTTACAGGTATTTCTTTTGTAGCTTCTTTTAATAATAGTCAACTTTTTCTGTTTCTAAAAGTAGACTTTATTTTTTTCATAGACAAAGTTAAAAAGCGAAGTACAATATTTATCTATCTACACAATTCCCTCTCCAGCTGGGCCATTTATTTTAGATTGTTTCCTTACCTGGCTTAGCTAACCCTGTTAGCGCTATGAACGCTCTCTGGACATTTTACCAACTTGCCAGTTCAAGACTGTTTTTCAGTGTCTAGGTCCTAAATGTACTTAACAAACACTTATTTTATTTTATTTCTGGTCAGTTTATCTGAAGAGTGCTGTCATCCACCCGCTTTAAAAAAAAACCTAATTTGTGTTGGTCTGTCATATATAATCTCAATTAAATACATTACCTTGCCTCTTTTTTTTACTGATTTTGAGAAGGAATCAAAATCCGTAATTTTTTAAACTCTGTAAATGTTTTAACTGAGAAATCTCTTAACTAATTTATTTATGACAATGTTAACTTTTTATGTTTTGCTGTGAATATTTTGTAAAGTCTGTGTGCTGCTGCCAGTTTTAGGCAGGATGCTCTTATAAAGAAGATTTCTAATCTCAATGCTACTCTGAAATATTTTTTGCATAAAATCTACAACTGTCGTCCTTATGAGTAAAACTAAAAATGAAACACAACCCAGAAACTACAGACAACACGTTCCGCGGTATGTGTTAATTAATTATGAAAGTTAGAGGTAGTGTTATGTAATTCTCATGAAATAATTCATCCATCCATTGACTACACCCAGGGGGCTGGTGAATATCTCCAACGATCATTGGGTGACCCTGGAAAGGTCGCCAATCCATCTCAGGCCAATAAAGAGACTCGCAGAACAACCAACCATGCACACACTCACAGCTAAGGACAATTTTGAGAGACTGATTAACCTGACCGTCATGTTTTGGGACTGTGGGTGGAAGCTGGGGTACCTGGAGAGAACCCATGCATGCACAGGGAGAACATCCGAACTCCACGCAGAAAGACCATGGACTGACATTTAAACCTAACTGCGTCATTGGCTTGACATGAAAATGACTTATGAAAACATTTTAGAGAAACAGACTCCAGTATAAATGCTTAGGACTACAGAAAAAGCCTGGCACGCCAAAGATCCATTTATCATCCTCCTCATGGAAGCATCAGTGAGGGATTGTTTTCCTTTTAGGCATTTCCAGATCCAAAACTCAGGTAATTTTAGATATCTATTTTTGAAACATTCAAATTTGGCTTGCACTGTGGAATCTGTTTTTGTGCTGTTTTCACCTACCTGTACCTGATAAGTTTGCGATTTGACCAAAATCTCTGTCTTACATTGACCTGCACGGTTGCTCATTTAGAAATAGATTTCACCACTGTCAGTGACTCCACAAATAGTTTTATAATCGTCTTGCTGATTTACTCAGTCCCAGGTTTGGAAATGGACAGATTTGAATTCCTGGGGTGTGGTTATCACACGCCCAAAAATTTAGTGGGGGGAGGGGTGCAATTGTCAGCCATGATGGATGGTTTACCTGTAAGTCCGTATCAAAACCACCTCCACACAGAGAACATCCTCTGCTGGCTTTACAGCCAATGGTGGAGAAATGTTTACCTACCTCATCCATCAAGCTCTTGTTCCACTTCTACTCCACCTCCTCCCTTACAATCTCCTTCCTGCAAGAGCTGCAAACCTCAAATCCCCCAGAGTATCAAGTGCACTAATTCACATCAGATCATTAGTGCAATTTAATTACAGATTAGCGCACTATCTCTCTTTCTCCTTACCCTATTCAGCATGGCACAGCTGAATGCCTTCACTCTGATTAATGAGGACACACACAGTAATAATACAAATAAGGAATTAAAACATGGCCGCTTGGCTGTGTAAACATCGCGAGGCATGTCTGAGAGGATGGGTCCTGCGGCTCTGACAGAGGGATAAAGACGCAGGAAGAGTAATGAGCTTCAGACACGTTCTCGACATGTTCCCATTACGCCTCTTGCTGAGCATGCATTCATGCACATTTGCACACCCCGACACAAAAACACACAAAAATACAAAGCTCAGTGTAAATACATCTGGTCGTGCAGGTTCCATTTTTAATTACGTGGCAGGTATATGAAGTAATAAGACCTATAGTAAGTAGTCTGCTTCAGGACAAATTACTTGAAACTGCAACAGTCTTGCTTCCTCTTTCCACTCACCTTCCTTTCCCCTCATAGATAACATCTAGCATATTGTCAACTAACACCCTCAGGTGTCTTGCGTATCTTCGGGAACAATTTGTCTAACCATGACAGAGACACATTTGCATTTTGGAAAAAAAACAAAACACAAATTCTAGAAACACTTCACCGCTGAGTTTTTGGAACTCATCTTCAACGGTTTCTGCTCTGCTCCATCTCTACCCAGATGTTATTCTCTCACTCTCGGCGTTAAATCATGTTCATCTCCCCTCCAGGCGCTCTCTGCAGCAGGCCTCGGCTCAGGCTTGACTGAGGCCGTCATCGTCAATCCGTTCGAAGTGGTGAAAGTCAGTCTCCAGGCCAACAGAGACTCATTCACAGAGGTTGAGTGAAAGAAAATGTTAATTTGACTTGTAAAATGTTGCTAAATGTTCACATTTTCCTTGTAGCTCCTTGACGAGATCCTTTTCAATTCTGTCTTTCGACAGCAACCCTCCGCTTTCGCCCAAGCACGACGTATTATCGAGTCAGATGGCTATGGATTGAGAGGTCTGAATAAAGGGTTAACATCAACATTGGGACGCCATGGAGTTTTCAACATGATCTACTTTGGCTTCTACTTTAATGTCAAGGATGCAATCCCTGCCAATCCGGTAATATGCAAATGAAAAATCTGCACTGTGTGGAATTTTGTCTGTGGCACATTCCTGTTGCTGTGCTTCAGTGCTGCCTAACCTTTCCTGACTCTGCCTACTTTTGGCTAACCTCAGCCTCTGTGATCCTCACATGTCCTCGCCACATTGCTGCGGGAGCATAACAAGTGTTTAACAGTATGATTAGCTTGCACGGCACGGAGGAAGCAGAAATCAGAGAGAAGCTTCCAAGATCAGCCCCACTAATACCTCGTCTGTTTGCTCTTCATAACATCCTCAAAGTTTCGGATTACACATCCGGCAGCGCCTGATGGCCCAAACAAAAGTTAATTTTGTTTAATGGAAACGTTACCATACGCCACTTCCACATGTACAATCCAGAGCATTAGATTAGAAGTCCAATGAACTAATTGGAAGCAGACAACCGTACTATTTTCGAGAGGAGGCTACAGTGGGAGGCCCGGCTCTGTTGTATTTTCCAAATTTTTCCAAAGCTGCATGATGCACATCGAAGTGGCCATCCTCTGTGAATAATGATTATGTGGCTACATGACTTAAATAACTTTCTTCTTAGGTTATGGCCATTACTTATAGGCTTCATCCATTTATGTGTGCGGTGCAGGAATTTTGTTTGCGAGAGGCTAACAACACACGCTTTTAAAATATACAGTGACTTGCAAAAGTGTTTATACTGTTTAATACTTCTTGTGATTTTGTCAGATCATTTGCTACAACTTATGTGTGCTTTATAGACCTATAGAGTATACTCTTAAAATTAAGGAAAGTGTAGTTTCAAGTCTTTGGGGCTATGCCTAGACCAACTTTGTACATCTAGAGACGGAAATTTTTCCCCTTTTCTCTTCGTAAAATAACTCGTGCTCAGTCGTTTCACCTAAAGAGCATCTGTGAACACAACATGGAGAATGGGTCAAACTAAACCATTCAGTTGTAGCTCTGGCTGTATGTTCAGGGTCGTGTTGTGAACCTTCTTTTGCGCTGTCCAACAGGATTGACCTGGTCGTCCTCCATCCATCTCCTCGTTAGATGGATGGAGCTTACCTGTCTCAACAGAACATCAGTATTCATAGCACATGATTCTGCCAACACCATTATTCATTGAGAGTGATTTGCATAAATATTATTTTTTCGTGACTTTTATGCAAAACGGAATTTTGCAAGAAGGTAAAAAGTTAAATATTTTGTCTCTTCTGGCCAGAGCACCTTCTACATGTTTGCTCTTTCTCCTTTCAACTTAGGGTTTATTTATGCCAATAATCCATGAATGTCAGCCCAATTTATGATGAGATTAAGTGGCCCTAAGTTGGATTCTTTTAACAAACAACTGATTTCTCAGTGCAATTGGTTGCACTTCTTTTTATTTAGAGCTAGTGGGGTTTAATACGTATTCACACTACATAATTCTGATTTTATTTTTATTTTAAACCCTGTATTTAGTTTTATTCGACCTTGTAATCCTACACTAATTTCTACACTCAAAAATCCTTTTTAATAAATTATGTTAGAGTTTTCCAAAATATGAACTTCACAGAGCACTGTAAATGTGTCTTGTGTGTGTTTTGGAGACTGAGCTAAAGTTTCATTGCTTAAAGCTTGTCAGCAACATGAGCAATGAGCTTTCAAGTCAATCATGTCAATAGTCAAATTTAGATTACCGAGCCCAGGCTTCTGTTGTACGTACATTTGAATAGCACATAGGAGGCAGATAGCACACTACCATCATTCACTAGGGGATGTGTGAGGAGATGTTTGCTTAAGGCTGTTAGGAAGTGGCTTGATGGGTGTACTTAGGCCGTGGCTATATTCCTCCCCCCTCCGCCCCCTTAACCCGCATCCCACTTGAAAAAAACAGAAGAAGTGGGATTAGATGTTGATTTACCACAGCTCTCGGGGTGTCCAGCCGCTTGAGAAAGCCCTGGACCGGAGAAGCTGCTGTCATTTGTAAAAATATCCTGGCCAATTAGCTGTCAGAGCTCTCCGAGTCTGGGCTTCTTTGGTACAGTAATACCCCTGTGCCGAGTCACAGGCCAATTACCCAAATTGTCCCCATATGCCTCCCTACTCTGCCTGCGTGAACCCTGTTTATAAATCCTCCGTCTTGGCTCCTCAAAGAACATGTGGTTCTGCTCAGCCAATCACAACGTTGCACCACAGTCAGGAAGCGCAAATTTGCCCCTCGGAGCCCCTCCTTCCACTACCATAAAATGATCCGGGCTTTCATGCCAGGTTTGAAATCATACGCTCCGATCCCATCATCTCTGTTTCACTTTCGCTCTCGCATAAAAATGCAGTGTCAAATTACTGTGTGTATTAACTTAGTGTCACTTTTTTTTGTGTGTGCACTTTTTTATTTTTATTTTTTTTTTTTAGTTCTCAAGCTCACTTATGAAAACGTTTCCAATGAAGATTATGCTTGTCAAACCAATAAGCTTCAATGTCGTCTTCCAAACAGGACCCCACGTTAGAGTTCCTGAGGAAGTTTGCAATTGGCCTGACGTCTGGGACCATCTCGTCAATTGCGAATATTCCCTTTGACGTAGCAAAGAGCCGCATCCAAGGGCCCCAGCCGGAACCAGGAGCGATCAAGTACCGCACCTGCTTCCAGACCATGTCACTGGTGTACCGCGAAGAGGGGTAAAAACAACACCGAAAAATAACGTCCAAAAAAAGATGATTCAAGGAATACTGAGCCAATATCAAAAACGGGGTTCCAAACGTCTGTCCTGCAACTTTTTATTGTGTCCCAGTTTCAACAGACTTGAGTCAAAGAACTCAATTATGTCCTCGCACAGTCAGGATCTACAGAGTTTTGTGAATGACGCTACTAAACGTTGCAGGACGCTGGCCCTCCAGGACTGGACACATGTGCCTTAAAGGAATAGTCCCGTTTGAGCTTCTGTTAAAGGGTTAAAAGGTTAAATAGCAGTTTATATCTTAACTCTCTTGGCGTCAGAGTTTAGAATAAATTGGCCCCGCTTGTTCAAAAGGGGCCGAGACCAAACCAGACTCTTTATGTGTTAAAAAAAAAAAAAAAAAGTCTGGTTTCCAGTTTTAGAGCAGTGAATGCAAACAGGATTTATGAACCTTTAAACCAAGATTATCTGAGTCGGTCTTTAGAACGGTCTCAGAAACCCACGGTCACAAAATAAATGTATTCGTTCAGGGGAAGACGCAGTGTTTTAAAAGTTAAGCCAATTCAGGTGAGTTGTTTTCTTGAATTGTTTTTTTTATATGTATCTAACTACTTCTTAGGTGTTTGGAAACAATTACATCATAGCCTCACTTTTAACCCCACCTTCAAACTCAAATGTTTAAGATGTAACAACTGCAAGATTTAACCATTTTTCCTCTGTGGTCTTGTCAAAATAACTGTCTGATATCAAAGGAAAGCTGCTTATTTTACTACTTTAGGTGAAGGATTCTTTAAAATTATTTTCATACCTGAAACTTGGTGTGTTTCACTCAGAAAAATAATTGATGGAACTCCAACCACTATTTCCTGCCTAAATAATTATCAGCTGCAGGGCAAATTACTTCCCAATACAAAAAAAAAAAATCTAAACAATTAATTTGTTTTAAGATGATTCAAGGTAGCTCTGTTCTTGGCGCTGAGTCTTTAACTTTAACCTCCAGCATCTCCTAATCTGGATGCAACCTTATTCCTAATCCAAGAGGTTTTTGAGTGAATTGTGTGTGTGAAACATCTCTAGATAACCTGATTATAAATATGCATCAATCTCTCAAAGGTTGAAGGATGACCTAAAGAAATGATATCTGTTTATGTAGCTAGCATAGTTAGCTGCTTTATAAACTGCACCAGTATGGACTGAGTTGGTACAAAATGCCCACAAAGTTCTTGATTTGTATTAGAAATAAGATGGGTTACATTTTGTTGGGCAAAACTTCCTGTGCCTCAAAGTAGACTTGGCAAAAACATAATATCTGACATCTTCTAAGCATTTTTATCAACTGATAACTCACAGCCAAACAAGTAGAATTTTCCCCAAAGGGTTTTTTTGATATATGAAAGCTACAAGCATTACAGTGCTCACTTCAAATTTGGATTCTTCAGTCACTTTATCCTTGAATCTTTATCCATTAGTAAATGTTAGAAACCTGACTAATAATCGTAGCAAAAATCCTGTTTCAGTTTAGATGTTTAACACGCTACGCTTGAAGCAACAAGTAACAGTAAACAGCACAAGTACCAGAACTTTGCAGGGATATGTCTGTAGGATTGTGATTATTGCAACACATTATAGGGAAGACATTTAGCTAAATTGTGAACATTTTCAGTGAGAAGTGCATCTTGCTACCCACGATTATGAATTACTTCAACTTTCAGTGCCTAACCAGTTGTTGCAGCCAAAGTCAATCTTGCAGCAACACCACCAGGGATGCCAGGGATCCACTGCATTTTCGATCACATTTTGTGAAGAATGAAATTGCGTTTGTCTTCTGAGGTTTTCATGTTATTTCCTTCAGGGGTTGTTGGTGCATCGCCACCACTGGCAAGGGAGTAAACGGGTTTAACAAAGAGTTTGGTTCGTTTTGCACAGTCCAGTTTGAAAACTAACCAAGCCAGCTGAAATTGTAATCAAACTGAGTCTACCAGACCGTCAGGTGTGAAAACCCCCTTAATGCAAAGCCGTAAAACACAAATGTCAAATTCTATGCTGCGCTCAGCATGATGCCAATCATAAATTTTATCAGTGACTGCAGAAGTTTATCACTTCTGGAGTAACTGTGGACATACTCTCAAGCCTCAGAGACTGACAACTCCAAATGGAGGTTTCAAGGAAAGATGTATGTTATGTTAGCAGTTGCCCCGGGCTTTCTATTTTGCCCCCATGCTTCTCCCTGAGACAAGACCCCAAAAGATGTTTGTCGTTAGTGGATGTTGTTAGTTTGTAGATGGGATGGGGGTAGCGGCACTGAAGCCTTGTCGCGGGCGTGCACAAACTGTGCCCCCGCCGCCACATCCAGTCCCCTTCCCTTAACACAACACAGTCTCAGCTAATTAGTGGTCCCTATGGGAGACATCGTTAAGCAGACCCTAACGAGCCGCGCGGCGCTCCACGGGTCAATCTAATCAGACAGAGGGCCAGGGAGGAAGTGGGTCGAGCCTTATTAACGCCATCATTGGCGGGGGCAGGGAGCGGGACAGGGAGCACGAGGCAGAGGCAGGCAGCCACTGATCACCTTGAACGCATTAAGGGACAGGTATTCGCCAGCGCTGCCTGTTAGTCCCCGATGGGGTGATAGACGTGCCAGGCAGCAGACAGACGGAAAGCGAGGCGAGATCAATCAACATCAACAGGAGCAGGGATGTGTTGCAGAATGTTCCCTCTCAGATTAAGGCGTGTTATCACGAAAAAGCGATTGATTTGACTTGTTCGTCACCTTGAACTTGCAGCTAGTAAAGACAACCCTGCTTTTGTCGAGAGTTGAGCCAACATAATCGTTTTATCGTTTATTTGCTGAATATTTATGCTGCACTGATATTTGAAATCAGAAAATTAACCCAAGGAAAGGTTTCCTGTCAGTTCTAAAGGAGACTTATTTAAACTGAGACTGAATTTACTTTTTTTGTTTGTTTGGTTGGTTGTTTGATTACTTTGCTTGTGTGTGTCTGTATTTCCAACTGATTTTTCCATTTTTTTCCTGCAGTTTCTTGGCTCTATACAAAGGCTTGGTTCCCAAGATAATGAGACTTGGACCAGGTAAAAAAAAAAAAAAGTTTGACACTTTACATTCATTGTTTTAGTTTTATAATGTAAATATAAATTTTGGTACATAAACCTAAATCAGTCATTTTTAACACTTGAAACCCTTATTTTGAGATTTCATTGTACATTTCCAACGATGTGAAGCCATGACCAGCTTGTTCATCTTTTCTTGGAACATTATTAGGAATTATAAATTACATAACTATGCAGAGCTTTTATAAAATCATTTCTGATACTTATTTCACAGTACCTTGCCTTGCGTTTCAAACCCAATGAACCTTTTCACATTTCAAGATATTGCGACCACAAACTTCTGTGTGTCAGCTTTGGATTTTTATTGATGTATTGAAAAAAGCAGAATTGGGAAGTAGAAAGTTTCTGCAAATAAAAATCCAAAAAGAGTGGAGATGATTTGTTTCCAGTTTCCTGAGTCAACACTTTGTCGTTTGACTCTCTGAGCGTTGTACTTTTAGATGAACTGAGGCAGTCTTGTTTGTTTTCCAGCCTCTAATATTTCATGCTGTATAATTTTACCCTGTGCTCCCATCAATTCTTTCTTGTTCCTGCTACAGAAAAAAAAAAACATTCCCACAAAATGATGCTGCCACTGTCATGTTTCACAGTGCTGGTGATGTGAATGTTAAATTTCTTACAGGCCAAAAGGTTATATCCTGATGAAATATGATCAGAACACCTTTTCTTATATTTTGGTTTGTTGGGAACTGAAAAAAGGAACTAGATTTTGAGAGTGCTCCACTTATTCTGGAGGCCCATCTGCTGTGTGCCTTTGTCCTCATGATGCTGCTTGTTCGGCGATGTTCTCCAACAAACCATTTTATAAATGTGCCCAACTTTGTATTTGTCTGCCATATAAAATCTGAAAACATTTCAGGATTTTTTGTAGCATAATAAGATGTATAAGAGTTTAAGGGTTGTGCATGGTTTTGCTAGGCGTATGTTTGCTTTCAGCAAGTAGCATATACAGTACAGACCAAAAGTTTGGACACACCTTTCTAATTCAATGGGTTTTCTTTATCTTCATGACTATTTATAAGGCAAGAAATCCCACTTATTAACCTGACAGGGCACACCTATGAAGTGAAAACCATTTCAGGTGACTACCTCTTGAAGCTCATCAAGAAAATGCAGAGTGTGTGCAAAGCAGTAATCACAGCAAAAGGTTGCTACTTTGAAGAAACTAGAATATAAGGGGTATATTCAGTTGTTTTACACTGTTTTGTTTAGTGCATATTTCCACATGTGTTATTCATAGTTTTGATGCCTTCAGTGTGAATCTACAATATAAATAGTCATGAAAATGAAGGAAACTCATTGAATTAAAAGGTGTGTCCAAACTTTTGGTCTGTACTGTATATACTTGAAGTTGTAGTCGTCTGTTTTCTGGATCTAATGGAGGCAGCAAATCTCCTTAATCCTCATTTAAATATAATGACAATTAAAGCAGTGCTCGTCTCCTGTTTGTAAATGAGGCTGTGTGTCTCTGTCATGTTTTGCTGCAGGTGGAGGGGTGATGCTGCTGGTCTACGAATATGTGTCGATCTGGTTGCAGAAGAACTGGTAACGAGAAAACCACAGGAGAGAAACGAAAGCCTGTAATTTCTGTTCCAAATTTATTCCTCATCGACAGCATTGGTGACTCACCACGAAGCCTTTGGTTTTGTTTTTTCTAAGATTTATAAAAATACCAAAACAGTGTTCCCATATTTTTACGATGCATCTTTCTCACTAATAAAAGCTGTGTAAACCAATAGGTTTTCATCACCAAAAAGTATTTAGATTTTTTTTTTGTACCAGTCCTAGAATAGACAAAGCAGTGCCGACTTTATAAAGTGACCTTTGTAAATGGAGCTCTAAAGTTATTAGACAAAATATTTTTTTTTTTTCTGTGCCACTCTGTTTGTCCCCAACTTGTTTAAAATGGGTCAGAGTTTTGTTTTGTTTTTTGTTGCTTTTTTCAAAAATGGACTAAATAAATAGGCAATTGCCTTCACTTTACGACAACTCTTCTGTTATTCCCTCTTTTGTCTAGATGAAGCCAGTGGTAGATGATTCCAATATTTTAATTCTTCATACATTTTAAAACTAACACTTTCAAGGCTTTCGTTAAAAAAAAAAAGATCCAAAGCACTAAAAACGTCATTTAAACTTCTCTAAATGAATGAATTAAAATGTGACTAAGTTTGTAAACCAACATTAATTAATTAGAGGTTCTCTTCCTCTTTGGTTCGTCTTCAACGGGAAGAATTGCATCAGTTTTAAAGTCAACTTTTACATCAGTGACTTTTATTCTTTTTCCCCCCTTGAGAGTTTTATTGTGCAGTTTTTGTTTTAGGGATGCACATCATTTCTGTCATCATAAACATGTGTTTGTTCTTATTTGAACAGATTCACATACTTTACCTATCCCATAGGAATAGGTTCAAGCTAATTAGTGAGTTTTATGGAAAAAAACCCAAACATTATAAACATAGGGATGACTCAAATTAAATCACTTGCAGTCCAAACAATTTGTGTACTTGTTCATGTGTAAAGTATGACATTTTTTATAGATATAATTCAAAGTAGCCACATCATACCAATTTGTGTTTTTGCTTTTTGTTTATAACCACTGTGGTTATGCAGTTCTTTAAAAAAAAAGGTATTTACACCACGCAGGATTTTTCACACTTTTCCACATTACAGCCACGTTGAATGCAGATAAACTGCATTTCATTGGGATTTCATGTGACAAACCAGCAGAAAGCAAACCACAACTGTGACATGGAGAGAAAATGACACATGGCTCTCGATATTTTCTACAAATTAAAATCTGAAAACAGATCTGGGCTCTATTTGTAATTGACCCTGGAGAGACAGCACTGTGTAGAGCCTTTCACTGCAACCAGCTTTTCACCTAAAGAGGCTGACGTCTTTACCTTTATTTTTGTCTAAATGGATAGAAAGCAAACATCGGTTTTCAAGTCTTTGTACGGTTTCTTACTGTTGAAATCTGAACTATGCCTGGCTGCAGTCTTTATGCTCCAAAAGGAATAAAATGCAATTGCTTTGTGAAAAAAAACTAAAACAGAAAGACTTCTAAAACCTGCATATTTTAAAATTAAATGTACATTGAAAAACATTAGTTTATTCCTTATCATTATGAGCCAAATTTGTTAAAGATCCATTTTAGAAGGTCTAAAGAGCCGCAGGTTGGAGACCCATGAACTAAGCCGTCCAGTCACAGCTTTGACTGCATCTTTATGTACGTTGAAGTCAACCTG
The DNA here is from genome assembly GCF_003331165.1 of Xiphophorus hellerii. Taxonomy (NCBI): domain Eukaryota; kingdom Metazoa; phylum Chordata; class Actinopteri; order Cyprinodontiformes; family Poeciliidae; genus Xiphophorus; species Xiphophorus hellerii. The sequence continues at coordinate 20,715,047 of NC_045690.1, forward strand.
AAGTCTTTCAGCAATGTTCCTTCCAGCATTGACCTCTATTTAGTGTCATCCATCTTCTTATTGCCTCCAATCAGTTTCCCTCTCTGTACAACAGGAAGCACCAAAGCATGATGCTGCCACTGCTGTTTTTCACTGTGGGGGTTGCTATGGTGACATGCAGTGTTAGCTTTGACATAACTCTTTCCACCTAGAGCTTTGTGCATTTTGTCAATTTGACCTCTTGTGTCCCTCTTCCAAAAATGCCTTTCTTCTTTTTATTTTTCCATAAATGTCAGACTGGAGCAGCGCTCAGCTAACAGCCAACAGTCAACAGATTCTCCCACCTGAGCTGTGGACCTGTGCAGCTCCTCCATAGTTACCTTGTTCCTCTTAGCATTCTCTCCCATCAGGGCTCTGCAACCTTCACAGCCTAAAGCGTCGTTTCCTCTCTCAGGCCAGCCAACCAAAACTTGTTTAGAGCTGCAAATGTCGCAAAACTATTTGGGGAAAAAGACGACTTGTAATTTTTAATGAACACATCTACTCCTGAAAATTAATGTTTTAAGAACCAACATTTTATCTATATTTTTTACTGATCTAAAATAAAGATAAACATAAAATGTAGCAAAAAAGAGGATAGATCTTTTCTTTCTGCGAGGTGGAAAATGATGTAAAAGTTTTATCACATAATTTTCCAACAAACAGATTTTAAAAGCGTATTACTGGCACTTTTAGTGTCATTCTCTGTAGAGATTCAAATCAAATATTCCAAGAAGAAACCTAAAAAAAAAAACCACCAGCTAAATCCTGCATTTTTTTATTATATGCAGGTTTTATGTATTTAAAAATGTTAGTTAGTTTTGTATAACTTTTAGTTATGAAGAGTGATTATAGAAGACGCCTGGTTTAGGTGGACGCCCATGTTTTGGTAGGTTTTCATTCTTAACATAGTACTTCCAGTTTTGGATACTTCAGTGCTACGTGAAATCTCCAAAACCTGAAATGTAACTTTTCTTAACCTAACCCGGATTTAAACAACGTTGATTCTGACCCGCCTGCTGTATTCCTCAAAACTCCGAGGCCTTCGCAGAGCAGGCTTCATGTTGAAGTTAAATTACACACAGGTGTACTATTTGACTCTGTTTTCTTTAAGGCTGTCCAATTAAATGGGGGTTAAATGCAAACGCTCACCGCTGTTTTCAGATTTTTGTCTTTTTCCTTTCACTTCAGCTATGCACTATTTTGTGTTGATCACAATAACATGAAATCCCGACAGAACGCATTAAAGTTGGTTTTTCTGTGACAACATGCGGAAGAGCTTGAGAGAAATAAATGTGTTTTCATAATTTGATCGCTTTTGCTATTTTAAGAATAATATCATTGATTCATCACATTTTCTATTAAATTACTATTTTCAACCTTTCCATGATCTGAAATTGACCTTTTTTTTTTTTAACCACACATAAATGGTGGAGTTTTGTGTCCATGTTTTGTTAAAAATTGAGAGGCTGAAACAACGTGCTCCGTATGCCCTCGTGCGAGCTGCGGTCGGGATGCATTCTTCCCCGTGCCCTAATGGCCGACTTCTGCTGTCACACATCCGTCTTCCCTGCTCGTGTTTCAGCTCGGCGCTGATATAAGCGTATCGGCTTTCCCCAGTTTACCGCGCCATCGCTCGCTTCTCGTCTCCCCGCCTTCCTAGCCTTTTGTTGTTTGACTAGCTGTCAGTCGAACAAGTTGCGCTTGCCAGCCGAGTGTCAGTCTCTTCCGTGTCTTGAGCGTAGCTTCCAGTGCAAGCTAAGACAACATTAGAAAAATTCTAACGAGTCCTCGGGTTTTGACGGAGGGTGTGGGGACTTCTTGTTCACGTTCCCTCCCTCAGCCCGCATATCTTTTCCACAAATATGCAATCTCACAACACACCTGTCCGATAGCTGCAGGGCGTCATGGCTGCCCTCGAAGACTCTTATCGTGACCTTATCTGGTAGCGCCGACCAAGCCACGTTGGCATTTGACAGCCGCCCCCTTAATGCGGGAGTTTTCATCTGCGCCAAACTAAAACGGCTGCTGCTTTTTTTTTTTTTTTCTTTTTTCTTTTTTGCCCGGGGACGTGCGGTGATGGATGAACAACCGTGGCTTGCAGACTGATGAAATTGTAAGCGCCCAACCTGTCCTTTTTTCGTAATGAAGTGCTCGGCGTGGATGTGTTTGTTTCTGGCCTGACAGCTTGCAACATGCACGCCCAAAATTGCCGGTAGCTAGGCAACAAAGCCACCTTCAACTGAATTCCCCGCACATCTTGATCACCATAAATCAGCAAAGTATGCGGCCTCAATATGAAGCGTTTCACCTCGGTGGTTCCACTTTGACAAACCTGCAATCTGCGCTCGGCTCTCCCTGTGTTTTCCAATGCAAACACAGTCGGTGATTAATGTGCATTAAAATCTACCACAGTGAGGGTGCATGTATGCACAAAGACATCCTGGGTTTGTCTCTGCTGATTTCTTTTCTTTCCCCCCGCTCTCCACCTCTCAAAATCCCGAGTTCGAGAGGTTTTGCTCACCTGTCTGCTCGACGTTGTTGTTTTAAGACATTAGGAAAACACTCTGGCTGTCGTCAGCTTCTTTTAAAAGTGCTCACTGAGCAGAAGCACGCATGGAGCTCTGTGTTCAGCCAGTGTCAACATTCTCTGCTCTGTGTTACCCTGCAAAAACCGAAGGCTGCCTTGTTTCTGATTGCATGTGAAGAAGTAAAGATAACCATATGACACTGAAGTCAGACTCAACATAATTAATTATAAACACGTGTCGGCCCCCATTTTCAAAACTACATCTTGTAGACCATAAAGCCGAGCAGCAACGGCTTTTGAGCACCTTTTTTGAAAATGTATTTGTCACGCGGCCTTTAGATGAGGTTGAATTCTAATGTTTTGAGTCAAAGGAGGCCATTTCTATTCGGTTTTTTTATTTATTTTTTTTGTTCTTAGAAGAAAAAGTTGACCTTAAAACGGCATCCAACCCTCTTCTACTAGCAAACGAATCATTAGCTGTTGGCAATAGTTGGACTTCGGTTAGAGGATGGTGGCGATGGCCAGCCTCTGCAGTCTGCACGTCGCCCCTTCCCAATGCGATGTGGTTCACGTACGGTCAGACACTGCGACCGTGAGCAACGGTCCGTGACCACTGGATGCGGGGAGAGGTGCTTTCCAAGTCAAATCAGCTCCTGCATGGGGCGGACTGTTGACACTGCGACGCGGAGGCACTGTTTATGCTGCAACACGGGTCGGATAGACAAAAAAAAAAGAGAGGGAAAAAAAAAGTGAAACACCTCTCCAGTTCCCTCAGCAGCACCATAGTAGGAACAGAAAGGGAGCAGGTGAGCAGCTTTATCAAGAGATCAATCTGCGCCTCCACACCGCAGCGCAGTTTGTTTAAATCCTCGGCTTCCACTGCAGGACTAGACGGGGCTTGCTAGACTCGCAGACGAATAATTTATTACTCCACACTTTTCCCCCCTTTCGGAATCTGTAGAAAGCGTTTCTTTTTTGTTTTTTTGTTTTGTTTCGTTTCTTTGTCTTTCTGCAAACTTGTCATATATGAACTTTTCTTGCTTAACGAACGCAGCGGGCCGGTCCCGCAGAAACGGGCCCTGGCTTGACCCCTTATCTGCCTCATGCCCTGTCGATTGGCCCCGTACGGTGGCGTTTAAGTTTGGCGTTCCTTCCACACAACGCAAAACCCCATACAAACATTTTAAAGCTCAAAATAAGCTGAAACTTATTCTCTCATGAATACAAACGGAGGTTTAAACGGACAACACGACATTGTAATTAACAAACGATGGTGGAGCTTTTTTAGGGTCCGTTTTTTGTAAACTGGCACTAAAGTAATTGTAATTTCCTTTTTATGTAAAATATATAGTTAAGCCCAATATTATTCATAACCCTGGCAGATTTAAGCTCGGAATATTTTTTTTGCCGATTTGATTAACATTGACTGGAAGTTATATTGACGTTTGCGAGTCGCGCAGTTATTGTCCAAACTTGAATCTGATAGAAAGTGAAAAAGACGTTATTGGACACTAAACGTTTTGGCTGAATGAAAATAATTTTACATCTGAATTATTTTGGTATTTGGCTGTAGTTCCAATAGTTCTAGGAATAATAAAAAAAATCTATATAGTCATTGCCCTGATGTAACCACAATTTTTTTACACTTTCTGCACAACAGGCACAATGCAGATTTATTATTACTTTCAACCGAGATAAAGAGCATGAATAGATGTAATGAGGTCAGAAGACACTCCTGCATGTGCTGTTTTTCTGGCTTTAAGTTGCAGTATGTTGCGATGAACTCGGCGCACTCAAATTCTTTCTGATGGACTGCCCAATGAGGCATGACGCATGGAAATCAAAAACGCAGACTTTGAGGGCCTGCTCGCTGTTTTCGTTTGGTTTTTGTTTATGAAAAGCAGCTTCCTAATCATGTAAATCAGACCAGAGTGCCAGAATACCCCGAATTTAGCAGAGATGGAATAAAATCAAATGCTGAAAAACATTTTTCTTTTCTTTTTTCCCGCGATGGCGTGTGTACCGTACGTCTTCCGTGTTAATACCCCCAATCCCTCAAAACAAGCAGGAATGCCCCGGGGGGGAAAAAATCGGTAAACAGCCAAACAATTTAATAAGATACATTCAATTTCACTGTGCAACATTTGTCAATTGTTAATGCTCTGCAACATAATTCCAATTCTGTCCTAATGTGCATGGAGACTCCCACGCATTCTGCAACGCTAATTGCACTTCATTCAACGTACCTTAACCTAAATAAATAAGACTTCTGTGTGGAGCTCTTTCTTTGGCTACACTTTTAGTGAAGTGGGAAAAAGCAATGCTCCATTTATAAAATCATAAACAACAACAACAAAAAAGCATACAAACTTAAAAAAAAAAAAAAAAAAAGCAATAGTAATTTACAAGCACCCTGAAACACTCATGCAAAGTGTTTTTCTTTAGGTTGATTGTATATTTCTGAAGTCGTACATTACCCCGTTTTTGCCCAAAGAGTGTGCAGTAAAGAATCTGAGAGGAATAGTGTTGATGGGTGGAGAGTGGCGGTCACGCACTTGTCCCTTCAGAACACCTGCTCTCCGAGTCCTTTTAGACAACCAGTTTGTTGTGTCGACCGTTTTACTCCTTCGGCCTTCGGTCGCACCGTGTTGAGTTTGGAGTGCGGCGGGGAGGGGGGGAGGTCGAGGGAGAGCGTCCCGCACTCGGCGGCGGTCCTCAGTCCTTCATAGAAGGGCGACTGCAAGAGCGAAACGACAAGACTCGAAGTCCGTTGTCCTGTCCCGTCCACTCACCCTCACATCCACCCCCACCCTCCCCGCCTCCACTGTTCCCCCCTCAGACTCTGTCCGTCTCTAGTCCTCGGAGGGAACGCTCAAAGCACCGACGCGGCGACCGGGTGGATGGCGTCGCGGCTCGCCGCTATGTTCTTGAAGGCCAGAGAGCCGGCGAGGTCACAGCTGTGGGGAGATAGAGCACTGCCACTGGCCGGCTGCCATGTGGGTCCGGTCACATAGGCCGACGTGGTGGCGCTGTACCCCATGTAGGGTGACACTTGGGTGGGAGGGTGGTAGGGAGGGATGCTGGGCGCTGTGACATAGCTGTTCGCTGTGGGCAATCCACTCGGCGTCTGGAAATGAGAAGGGAAAAGTCCAGATTAAATCTGCAACGTGGATCAAAAAGGTCAAATTTAATCCGGTTGTTTTTTGTTGTTGTTGTCCTCAACTGACCCCTGTTTATGAGTCGCTTTCTTAGAATAAATGAAACGAATGTCATTTGTTGGCAACACTTTTCTGAATTTTGGTGACTTTAAGATTTGAGGAAGTTTGAGAAAGTTATATATCCCACACACATGCACACATACACACATAAATACACATACACTGTGGCTTTAGAAGTGAGCTGTAGCAATAAGTGAAAGTAATATCGGTTGAATTATAAACAGCAGACCTAAATCCCTAACTTCACAGCCACCACATAAAAATCCCACTGTCCCAATTTTGATGAAAGTATGAATGATCAATTATGCGCGCTCACGCTCCTGCCACACATTAAAGGAGCATAACAACCATACATGGTTGGCTGCCCTGTTTTTTCTTTTCTTTTCTTTTTTTTTTTGCTCTGAAAATGGACGTTTCTCTGTCAGCGTCCACATACCACACCAGCCGATGGAGTACAGGCTTGTTGGGGGACGCCACAAAACAGATGTCATGATAGATTTGTGGGGGGCAGGGGGTGGAGGGGGGGGAAGAAGAGGAAATATGATAGAAAATGAGGAAAGGGAGGGCTACGGCGCAGGAACGAGCTCTGCTGCTCTGGCACAGGAACAGGATTCAACTGGAGGATTTCACATTTTGATCATGGAGACAGAATTTCTCCTCATGGGTGGCCTAGCTAGTGCTAGCACAAATATGTTATTAGTTTTTACAACTGGGATTTTTCCCTGCACTTACATGCCTGTCTGACATGGTTAAAAAAAATAATAATATATATGCATCATTCAAAATCTATCTTTTAGCCATTACGCACGGGTACGTTAAAGGTGTCGGAGGAACGCGGAGGTCCTGAAAAGGTCGTTTGAAAACGCCGAAGATTTTCCCGTCATACTTTTCCAAGGGTTTGAAATCCTTGTTAATGCTAATCCTTCAGAATGCTGAAGTGACCTTAATTTAGTCCAGGTGTACGAATCAAAGAGTGACATAGTGCCCCTCCTGCCCCCCCACTCCTCCATTCCAAATCTATTGCTGCACACTGCCGGTCAGCCGGCTGAAAGAATGCTAACATTCTTTTGCCATATATACAAGAGAGTCGGCTGCTTTAAAAAAAAAAGAGCAATGGAAACAGTAATGGCATGACAATTAAATGAGAGCCCTAATCCACAATTAATAAAGTACATTTTTAAGATTTTAAAAAATATATACATATATTGGTAAGATAAGAGCGTGTTGTCTGTGAAGCAGCAGACTTCAGAGTGGCTACCTGAGCAGATAGGCAGACTAATTAGCCAGCTGTTAGCCACATTTTATATTTGTTGCTCTTGAATTAGCAGTATGGCAGAAGGTTAAATTTAATGTATGTTTATTCTATAATTTTACTTAGTCTGTGTACCAAAATTGCAATAGATCTTTTTTTTTTTTTTTTTTTTTTTTTTTTTTACATTAAATCATGAAAACTTTAGTAATCAATATGCTACGTTCACAGTAAAAACAACAGTTGCTTTTCTGTTTGAAATAAATGCTGTTGAAATTACGCTACACTCTTTTTAAAATGCCTTTTGTGTGACTTTGGTGTTTTTGTTCCTCAACTTTGTCACGACATGAGAACGTCACACAGGCCTCCTAGTTTTACTTCACAACATTTTTTTTAATCATCATAAGCCACGAAAATAGAGGGAGATTTTTCCTTTTTCTTTCTTCTTTTTTTTTTGTCGCTTTTTTAGCTCATAGCAGGCTACAAAATCCCATCTGCGGATCGGTGCCAAGTGTATGTCTTATACAATTTTCTCAAAGGTAAAGTACAACACAGCAGCTGCACACACACAGAACACGGTCCATCCTGATTGCATCATTTTTGCTGGCTGTCTGCTTCTCAACCTCCAGCCCCTCCTTCCTTTTCTGCACATTTTTAAAGTAGATCAACTGCTGCATGTTTGGCTCACGTGATGTCATAATAAATGAATTGCTTTATTACCTTTTTTTTTATTAATTACGTGGACGTAATTGGCTAGAAAGACGCATCGGATTAAAAGCAGATCAAAATGAACTTGAATAAAATGAAATCATTTTTAAATGTGCTTAATGTATTGGCTCAAGCGTTTATTACGTGGCTGTGAAGCCAGATTTCTGTTTATCTTTATGCCCGATTAAGATTTAAACGCCTTCCATTAATCCCACTGTTTATTATTTAAATCAGGGTTGCGGATTCAGCGTTTCTCAGCTTTTTTTTTTTTTTTAAGGAGGGAGGCATGGGAAAGCATGAGGCCTGCTTCCCTTTAAGGCAGCTAAGCAGCATCCACTCCGACTGCTGCGCTTCCCGGCGTGATTTCAACTCCAACACAGCTCGGTGATGCTGCCCATGTTTCCATGGATACCGCTGTCCCTCCCTGTTATCGGAGCGGAGCCTCCAGGCTACCCGTTTCCAACCGCAGCGTCTGGCCCTGCAGACGCACGACCTGCTGGCCTCCTCTGTGTTTTTAGTTTAATCTAGCCTGCTGATGCTCGAGCTAAAAATAAACTGGAATAGTCCTTTAAACGGGTTAACTCTTGGCTGCCAAAGCCAGGAAAATGGGGGGAAAAATAAATAAATAAATAAATAAATGAATGAATCAGGCCCGCATCTTAAGGGAATGTTTGTAATTTGAAAACGTAGGAGCTGTACATGTTTGCATGACTCTCCACTAGCTGCAAGTATTTTTTGCTTTCTTTTCCCCTTCTATTTAAACGTATTCTTCTTAATGCTTGAATTTAATTTCCTACTTAAGTATTTTTTTGTGTGTGATATCTGTCTACCAAATCGTTTCGGGAACGCGCTCAAAGCGACATCTCCAGATAGATTTATTGCACGTTGAGCCTGAAATTTCCCCACTGATAAAGTGGGACGATCGATCACGCCTCATGGACATCTCTCGAGATTTTTTGCTCTTACTTGTCAAGTACAGAGGAAAACCATTCATGGGCCCACGCCAGTGCGCCGTCACGAAAAACGAGCTTTTTCGCAATTTACGCAAAAATTATGATCCGCGTGTTTGCGTCCAAAACTTAGAAAGGCAAATGAAATTCTACATTTTTTTTTGTTTGTTTTATTAAAATGTATGGTAAAATTTAAAAATAAACAGCTTACTTTAAAAATATATGTGATTTACCTTTGCCCTGTGTCCAAAATAAGTCATTTACTTTAATATCTTGAGGCCTATTTTTCGTCAGTGTTAAATTATAAATGCGCTGTTGCGTTTGAAGTTGAAATAGAGCTTTGATTTCCCTGCTATCTTGAAATTACCGTGACAGCGGAATTTATTCAACACAAAGTGAATATGTAATATATATATATATATATATATTAAAATCACTTTTAAACAAAATCATGAAATGAAAATATAAAGAATGTTTCTGAAAACATAATGGGTCCAACTTTATGGGCACCACTGTTGCAAATCTGATATATATTTTTATTTTTTTAAATGTTGTCCAACAGGCATTAAAAAAAAGTTTTTACTCTCCATGTTTTTAAAACCTGGTAATAGTCACGAGGACATCGGCGTCCTCGTGGACCTATTGACTTGCATGTAAGTGTTTTTGTGGGGGGGGTGACAGTTAAGGGGTTAATAGCTTAAACATTCACGGCTGCTTTAAGTCGCTCACATTAAATCAATTACTCTGCGCTCGAATAATTTACCAGAAAACCCAAAAAAATCTGACTTATGATTTTTCAGGAGGTTTTGTTTTATGAGTGGAAAAACGTTGCAATTTAATTCAAACCCATAATGTTATTTTATGAAACCTCTTTGACTTGTCAGTTGCTAAATAAATAATCCCCCCCAAAAAAGAAATGACCAAGCAGCAGGACCGACGGAATAATGCTGCTTGTAAAATGAAAATAATAATAATACTGAAGCGCACCATTAATGTGCTAACCTGCAATGCATGTTGGTGGTTTTTGAAAGGGGGGGAGGAAGGGGGGGACTTCAAGCCATATAATTATTTTGAAAAAAGAAAAAAATCAAGACTGCTATAAATTGATGGGAAAAATCTGAGTTAAAAAAAAGTGACTGATTAAAAAAAAAAATTTTTTTAAAAAGAGAGAGGGAGACATGTCCACATTTTTACCTGTGTGAATTTCGCTTCGTGGGGTTCTAAATGCGCCTTATCCACGCCATTGACTAGAGACGAGCTTGCTGGTGGGAAATTACTCCTGTTTATAGCGCTCCATTCTTCTAGTTTGGCGCTGGAAAAGGATGGACTGTCACTAACTGGGGGAAGAGGTAGAAGAGAAAAAGAAGAACAGGGAAGTCAGGAAGGAAATTCTGGGGAGAAGGAGAGGAGAAAAAGAGCGGCCCTGGTCGCTGCTGCTCTCGCACTCATCAGCCGAGGGTTAGTAGACAATAACCCTGTGACTTTTTTTTTTTTTTTGGCACTGAAGCGTGTGGCCATTTCTACGCAGCAATGCTACCATAAATCTACACGCTTTTGTTTGCGCAAAAAAAAAAAAAAAACACAAACATAATAATAATAATAATAATAGCCTTTAAATACGATTTAATCTGAAACCAGTTTTTGTGTGTTTTGAAAATTAATATTCATAGATTTAAAATTCTGCTGCTTCATGAATCAATTTAACATGATCTAGATTGTTTGAGAGCGTTTTAAGAAAGACAAATAAAATGGGAGCTCCTTTTTCTGGTTGTTTTTTTCCTCTTTTTTACGTGTAAAGGTCATGCGTTTAGGCTGGAGTGTTTGGGTTTATATATATAAATATATAAATATATATATATATATATATATATATAACGCTCACATGAATATGCAGGCTGTATAACTGGACTCTACGGTGAGTCAGTCCATCCAATCTTTGTGGGTGACTGAAATTTACTTCCTTCCCTTTCGTGCGTAATGGACAATCCTCCCAGTGTTTACCGCCGAGAGCTGCAACCCCATAAAACATTTAAACAAAATTCACGCTTTAGAAGCTAAAATAAAAGTCGGCCTTGACTATAAGTCAACCTCAGCAGTTTTGCATTTGTTGCTCGCAGGTCAAACGCCGGCGCGTACTTTTGAGTCCGTGCGCATGAAAATAAAAAACAAATGAACCTACGCGTCTCTTTTGACCCCCAACTTTTACAAGGTCTCAAGCCACTTTTTTTTTTTTTTTTTTTTTTTTAAAGTTGCGCAAAAAGCGAGATCAGCGCGAAAACCTTAAAAACCTGCAGCCACAAGACATCTGCAAGTGATTTTGGAAATGCATAAATTGTTTAGAAAGGCAGCCTTTCAAAAACACAATCCTCCCCCTGTGAGTTCTCGCAGATATCTGCCTCGCGTTTGTCTCGTTTGAGCCGCTTAAGTTACAGATAGACGTTGTTAATATGACGGCGGTGGAAGTGGAGAGGAGCCCGGAACCCTGACAGCACTTCCCCTCCTGCCCCTGGTAAACAAGCTGCTGAGCCCGAGCCCACCATTAACACTGATTTATGCCGGATCCTGTTTCACTGTTTCCAAAACATCTGCGGTCGTGTTGAAGGGGGTTGTGGAGTGGAAGGGGGGGGGGGGGGGGCAAAGTCATCTGGGCCTTTACCTGCATGTGTCACACAGACTGGACTACAAACACGAGGCCCTGGCTGTGCTGGGAAACGCGGCTCTGCGCCAAAGAAAGCCGAATGCCACCTAGGACCACAAGCCAACTCTAGATCAGCAAACTAACAGTATATTATCATTATTGTTATTTTATTATTATTATTATTATTAATCAACTACTACTCAGGAAACTATACACACGCCCACACTCAGACACACACTCACACACTACCCCCTGAAAGCTTGTTCAAATGTGATGTAGTGAGTAACAGTAACAGGCCTGTGCGCAGCCTTGCTTACTTTGTTGCTCTGTGATAGATCGAATCCCCAGAATATCTGTGACCGAATGCGAGGAGGGCCATATCCTGTGCATGGCCATGTGTCCGGGAAGGGTGGGCATGCCGGGGGGATTGGGCACTTTAGACGCCGGGTAGGAGTACAAGTGGTTGTAAGGTAACGACGGCTGAGGCGGCGGGTGAGGCGCCTGCTTGCCGGACTCGTACTGACTCTGCTGCGCCAGATTCCCGATCTTGTTCCGCAGGATCCGGCTGATGGAGCTCACGGAGGGCAGGTTGAACTTGTCGCACACGCCGTCCGCTAGCAGCCTGTCCCGGATCTCCCAGGCGAAAATCCCCGGGTCCCGTTGCTTGTAAGTCCGTATGTGCTTGACGACGGTGGGCGTGGTGACCCGCGGCTTGCTGCCGCCGATGGCCCCCGGCAGGATGGAGCCGGTCTCGTTGTAGCGGGCCAGGATCTTGCTCACGCAGCCGTGGGAGACGCGGAGCTGGCGGCTGATGTCGCACGGTCGGATCCCGAGCTGCGCCAGCTCCACGATGCGGAGGCGGATGGCGTTCGGGAGAGGCCGGCCGTTCACGAAGACACCGCCGAGCTGGTTCACCTCACCGAAGGCAGGTTCTAGTGTCGAAAACAGGCAGAGGAGAGGGCTGTGAGACATGACGCTAATGGCCGAAACACAGACACACACACACACACCCTCTTTCTCACACACACACACACACACACACACACGTCTCACACATCTGACATGATGGAAGCGATTTGACACAATCTGATTTCTGGGTGAACTAATGAAGCAGATGGAAGCTTTTTACTCTGCTTATAAACTTTTTTATAGCTGTTTTTAAAAAGCCCACAAAGGAGCATTTTATGCTTTCGTCTCAGAAAAATTTTCGCTTTGATTTGGAAGCTAATCAGTACGAGTTATGAGAGATGTTTGTTGGTATTAACACGGTCCAAACGCCTCGCGGACGCCCCCCGAAAAACTCGTGCACAACTGTCGACGAACAGTTTTCCGCCTAAAACAACTGAAAAAAAAAAAAGAAAAGAAAAATCTCGCTGGATTTTCTCACCTTCCTATTAAAACCGATTGCTGCATCCTCCCCGTTAAGACGGGAGAGAAAAGGACAGTTGAACTCACCCATCGTGTTGAAGCCGCAAAGGAAGTACACGGTGTCCGCTCTGTGCCGCCTCCGTGGATCCTGCCGCGCGTCCAGCGTGTCCGCACTCGGGTGAAAAAAAATAAATAAATACAACCCACTTCTTGTGCGACAAAATGAAGAAGAGGGGACAAAATTCTCTTTCTGTTTCCCGAAGGCGCCGGAGACAGGCTTACATTTCAATCTGTTGAAATCAGGGAGGCCGGGCTTCCCGGAGCGTCTGCGCCCGCTCATTGGCCCGCCTCTCCAATCCGCTTTCGGGATCGCGCTGCGCTGTCTGCCATTGGTGAGGGGGGAGACGTTTGACATGACAGTTTCATCTCTCGCCTCCTCCCCGTTCCTGAGCCCCCCTCCCCATCTTCCCCTCACACACACACACACACCTTTAAAAGATGGGGACAGCCAACGTGCATGTGTTTGTTATCGAGACAGATAGGGTGGGTTTTACGCAGAATCAAGATTCTACATCAGATCCTTCGCTCACTGAAGAGTGATGGGCAGCAAAAAAATAATAATAAATAAATAAATAAGGCTCCTGTTGGGATATCCCATCTGCAATAAAAATGAAAAAAAACCCCTAATGGTTACATGTAATATTATACATCGGTTGCACATTAAATTTTTCATTGTAATTAGTAATAGTGAGTTCTTTAAATGAGCATGTTTCATATATATAGATATATGAAACATGCTCACTTTGAACACGGGTGATTCTTGCAATATATCCCAATCCTGTTGCACGTTTCCATTTTTTCACAGCAAAAACATTGCAGGAGTTTTCTTGTTGAGTGTGGTTACCAAAAGACGGACGTGTTGCGTTTTCTTTACTTATTTTATTTTTTTTTTGAGAGAGAGAGAGAGAGAGAGAGAAACAAATCGACCGAATTTTAATTCAGAGTTAGATTCTGACAATTTAACCATATCTAAGACGCCAAATCGCGCACTAAGTGAGTAAAATTTGGCTTGATGCTCTAATATAAACAGAGAATCGCTTGGATCGTGGCTGCGCGCACAGAACGGATCAAGTGTTCCCAAATAATCCAATTGCGCTTGAAGGCTTGTGGGCTTGCAGACCCTTTTTTTTTTTTTTTTTTTTTTTTTTTTAGCTTTAAAGCGGTTATTGAGATTCGGCGTTTGCACGCAAATGCATCAGGCAGTAACAGTTTCTAGCGGTTTCGTTAACACGCATTGGGCGGATAGAAAGCCCACTGGCAGCCAGTAGGAGAGATTTGTTGCCTCCCTACAAGAGAAGCAAACACGCCATAACTTTGCACCTCCACTTTCTCCCCATTATGACACATGCTTTGGGTTATCATAAGTTCTTTTCTAACAAAGGTCTGACCTTCATCTCCCACTCTAAAGGGATCAATGTGCATGTAAACATCAAACGGCGCTTTGTGCAATTAGGAATATTGTTGGGGGGGGGAAAAAAAAAAAAAAAAAAGCTCTGCAGACAATAAACAAGCGAGGCGGCTGCGAGGGGCCAAAAGGTACACACAGATAATTCCTCAGTATTTGTTCCAGCACGTACAGCTCTGAGGTTTAGCTGCCGGACGGGAAAAGCGTTTTTTTTGTGTGTGTGTGTTTTGTTTACCTTCTCCAGTCTCAGTGATGATGAGCGCCTGATTCCCCCAGAAGTGTGAATAAATATACCCGGCTAGGTAATTAGCGCGAATATTGTTTACCGTAACAAAAACCAAGTAAGACTTCCCCCCCATCCCCCCCCTCCTCTTAAGCTTACCACCGCGGCACGCTTTGCGCCCCACCTGCCCACCCTCGTCAGCGCCAACGCGTCAGTCAGTCAGTCAGTCAGGTCGGGGGACGAGATGTTGACGGTTTGCGAAACGCGATCGACCACGTTTCTATGCATCGGTAGCCCGTGTTGGCTGGAATAACAGGGGGTCAGCGGTGAAGGGTCAGAGGTCTCTGCAGGCTGTTCCATCTTCAGCGCTTTCACAGCGGACGGAAACGCACCTTACTTTTTTTCTCTGCCCCACTTCCCTTCCCTTCTCACCCACAAGACAAATGTCTGAGCTGCAGATTCATGACACTGCGCGGGTAACAGAGGTCAACGCTCACCTGATAAATGATTAATAACAGGGCCTAATACTACTTAAATGTTTATCCTTATAAGCTGACTATTGTTCTCCTTATTTATACTTTTGTAACTGGTCAAAACAACCCATAAATAGCTTATATATATATATATATATATATATATATATATATATATATATATATATATATGATATGAATGATGCAATTTAAATGTGTATAAAATGGATAGAATTTTCTATAATTTCATGCATGTTTGTCTCAGGGTTAGATTATTTTGTTTTACCCTCAAGTAAATTATATTAAGTTTAAATTTTCCGTCTTTTTGTCACATATTATATATGATTGATATATGTTCAGTCATATATGTATGTATGTATGCATATATATATATATCATATTCCCTCTCTCCTCAACGGATAAGGTGATCTGTACCTGCACGTCTTCTTTCTGATAAATGAGAATTATTTCATTCACTAAAGCTCAATGATAAATAATCTTACGATTTATGTTGTTTTTTTCGTTTTTCGACTCTCCTCCTGTTCACTGTAAATTACACCAACTTCTCCCTATTGAATGCATTTCTGTATTTTTCCTTTTGTTTTGACACAATCCAGTGGCCGTGCCTGTAATTGGACTCCGTTCACATTTAGAGCTTGTCATCGACGCCTTGTGGTCTCAACTATCCTTAAATGTGCCACGATGGGAATTGAACGCACCTTAAATTCCCCTTCGCGAGGATGCCACTTTCTTGCGCGAACCTGTCGCAATAAAATACCTGCTCAGTCCACGCGCTACCTGCTCTGATCATCAACAGAGCGGAGGAAACCCACAGAAGCGTTTTGTCAGGCTTGTTTACCTGCGCGCTGCTGCCATAGCTACTGTTAAAACCGCCGCAGCTCTCGGCTGAAACTCTCCCGCATTATGCATATCATTCCTTCTGTTATAAAGTCTCTTATCACATTTCTTTATTATGATTTATCGCTTCTTCTTTTTTTTTTTTTTTTTTTTTTTTTGTCGAACAAGTGGGGACACGAGGACGTCGGAGGATTTCCTCGCTCCCTGCTTCGGGGCTGTTTTTGTTAATCAACCCAAACCGTAAAAAACAAAAAAAACTGCTCTAAACAATTTCCAAACCCTCCTGCTGCGTTTCATTTCGATCGCTGCTTATCGAAACTGCTCCCCCCCATCCATCCATCCATCCTGCGCTGTTTGAAGGGGTTGACTTGGAGCTCATCCATCATGTCAGCGGGAAATGAAGACAGAAATTTTTTTGACGAACTGGTTTATGGACCAAAGCAAATTTCTAACGGTTTCTTATGGAACGAGTTTTGGTCGTGGGTGCCAAGCATTTGTTTGTGGAAAGATGCAGAACTCGACGCGTCCCAACCAAACTGCTTATAATTCACACACACACACCCACCCACACCCACACACACACATATATATATATATATATATATATATATATATATATATATATATATACCAGATTCATTCGAAAATCGGAGAATTTGAGAAACAAAATTATAATAAATTTAAAAAAAAACAACACAGTGCGGAATACTCCGCATCTGTAAGAAACGGAACCAGGGAAACGGCGAGGATGATGCAAGAAAATGAATTCCGTGCGTTCCTGGTGTCATCATCCATTAAGTTAATTAAGTCTTTCACCCAATAAATCAGGAACGGTTCACGCGCTTTCAACACCAAATATTTGACTCCTCTCAGCCAATCAGATTTCGACACTATCTTTAAGGCGCTGATGACCATAAATGCCTGATAAGTGACTCTATGAACGTGTATTACAGCCCAAAAGTATAAACGAATAACACAGGAAATCAGACTAATAATTAATATGTTATGCCTAGAAATAAATTCGGTTTCATAATGGAAATAATAATAATAATGATAATAATAATAATACTAATATTCACCCATCGTCCACACGCGCTTATTCTTGTGAGGTCGCGCGGTTGTTTATTGGTATTAATGCTTTTCAAAGTCTTATTTTCCGTCTGCATTATATTAACTCTTAAAGCGACTCAGTTAAAACCACTAATACATACATAACCTAAATAAATAAATCTGTCAGAGGTTATAAAATCGTTAAAAACAGTTTTTTTTTTAAAGAAAATCTTGTAGTCTAGCAAAATTTTGTTCTGTCACATTTTATTATTATTGTTTATCATTATTATTTTTATTATTATTCCCTTAATTTGCATTAAAAACCTTGTTTTTTGTTTATTTTGGTTTTTTGTTGTTGTTTTTAGTAATGATGTTCCATTGTTAATTAACTTGTACAAGCCTACACATTTTTCTTTACATTTTATTTTATTTTTAACTGATTTAATTGTTTGTTTGTTTATATATTTATCCCTTGTGATTATTATTATTATTATTATTTTTTTTTACCATATACTATTTTTTCCCCGTGATTTAATTAATTCAGCATAAATCCCCTTTCATTATATTAGAACAGCCTGGAAAAGCAACGCACAGATGAAGCCATTTGTTCGATCCAGAGTCCGCAGAGCCGCTTGGTTTCTACGTGGAGAAAAAGCGGCTGAAAGAGGGAGAGAAAAAATGGCTCCCAGTTGGCGGTTTAATGTTCCCAGTGTGATCCTGTGGGAAATCCAAGTCACCACTAATGGGTTCTTATGGGGACGCGCAGTGATTTCTTGTTTCAGAGGGGCTGGAGGTCTGTCATCTCAGAGTCTACTAACTGTCCCCCAAAAAAAAACCAAAAAAAAACCTGACAGCTCAGACAGACCGGCCGTGTTTCTGTCTATGGATGCAGTTTGGTGCCTCGAAGTCACGTCGATTTCGTGTTTGTTTATTTATTTGAAGAGGAAAATATTGATTTCACCTCTATCCGTTTGGTATTAGTCAAACAGACCCGTGCGGATCCTTAATGTGTTGACGCTACTGCTTTTAAAAAAATGATTCTTTAGATAATTGCGCCTTTAAAATAACGCGCACTGACGACTCTGACTTATGCCGCTAAAAAAAAACAAAAAAAAACGCGCCTGTGACACTTTTAAGGTCTTTGTGCAGGTTAGCACTTCTCTTGGCCCGGCCGGCTTGGTAACTTTAGTGCGGCCTTAATGAGGACGAACGCGGGTTAACGACCTATGTAGTCCCGTTTCAGAGGCCAGGGCCCGGGCTGCATCGGAGAGGGCCCGAGAAGAAACAATATTTACGACACTTTCGCGCATACATCACTTTGACGTCTGTTCCTGTTGCACCTGGCATCCATTAGTAATAAATATTTCATCCCGCTTTAATTTGAAGCCGAAAGACACCGAGGGGAAAAAAATGGGGAGCTCCTCGTTTACTGCGCTTTCACGCGGCGCTTGTTTGTGCAGAAAAGTGCAAATGGGGTGTTGATACAGAACACACCGCCCCTCGTGAACTAAGGACACGGGGAACCGTTGACTCATTCCTGAACGAGACATATATTAAATTTCCTCATCCATTATGATACCCCCGTTTAGGCGCAGAAATATGCTAGTAATTAGTCAGGTTTGGGCGCAGCGGCGTCAATTTGTTTTTTTCACGCGGGCGTATTGGATAAGTAACAGTGGACTGAGTGTTTAATATCCGCAAACACTAACAGAGGCCGCAGCGAAGCCTGGTTTAAGTATGTTTCTGTGAACTTTGACAAAGTATCTTCAGAGAGATTTCTTCTTCTTCTATAATATCCAGCCTCTGTTAAATCAATCCTTTTTTTTAAAATGGTGTCATTTATAGCCTATATTACATTAAGAAACAGCATATTTAGTAAAAAAAAAAATAAATGAAAAAATAAGATGCGTCCAGAAGCGAACCTGTAGACACTGAGCATCTCTTCTTCTCTTCTTTTTTTTTTGCGACAAAAATGAACTAAGCTTAGCACTTTTTTTCAGTTTCCCCTCTGTGTTCTGGTTGCAGAGCGCCGCTGATGCCACTGATTCAGCGCCAACGTCACTCTATAAAAGCCAACCAGATCGGCTCGTTTTACAGCACAGTGGCGCCACCGTGTGGACAATAAAGGAACTATTTAAGGAAACCTAAGAAATCTGCTCATTCTGTGGTCTGTGTTCAGTCCCCGGAGAAAACACTTTGTTGAACCACATTTGACGCAGTTGCAGCTGCACGTCTACGCGTGTCTGTGCCACCGTTGCACATTTGCAGACTGACATTTTCTGCCCACTGTTCCTAGCTAAAGTCAGGTTCGATGGAGAGCCTTCGTGCGCAACGGTTTTCAAGGCTTTGAAAAGTATCTGGTGGACTTTGACTGGGCCGTTGTAACGAATACTTTGATCCAAACATTTCTGTTCAATCTCTGGCTTTATGTTTAGAGTTGTTGTGCTGCTGGAAGGGAATTCTCCACTGCAGTCCTTTAAAGCCGTTTGTCCTGTATTAGCGCCATCCATCCTTCAACAAAAATCAGCTTCCCAATCTTTACTCGAGTGTGTTCAGATTGGTACATTTACATTTAGGTTGAAAAGTTCAATTTCTGTCTCATCTGGCCTGTTTGCTGTGTTCCCTAGGACTAGCTGGCTTGTGTTGTACTTCAGATGGCCCTCCTTTTGGGTTTGCCTCAACAATGGTCATTATTTCCATTCTAAAATAAAGGCCACATTTATGGAGGGCAACAATAACAGTTATCGTGTCAACAGATTCCTCGGTCTGAGCCGGAGCATCTCCGGTCGCTGATCAATGCTGTCCTTCTGCAGCCTGTCAGCGTAAGTGGACGACCATGTCTTGATAGCTTTGCAGTTGTGCCATATAAAAAAATGTAGTAGTTTATTTAGTAACATAACCCTACTGTCAACATCTCCACAACGTGACCCCTAACCCTTAAACGGAGTTTACATTGCACACAACCAGACTCTGCTTAAAATTAAATAACTTCGTACTGGACGTTTGGTTGCATTGTATTTTAATGAGTGTAAACCAGGTTGAAGATAAATGCACACCACATCTGACACTATGTCAGATTTGTGGTTGTAGTGTTAAGTTCAAGGGATGCGAATCTTTTTACGAGGCTTTGTATACAAAATTAAATGGCTTTTTTATATTGTGTTATTTTATGTTTTTGGGCAACATGAATTTAGGGTTTTTTGTTGTTGTTGTTGTTGTCAGAAGTTGGACGGAGAGCTCTTAGGGCTTCAGACTACAATGATCAGTGTTGTATCAGCTGCATTAGTGACTAACGCATTCCTGGAGAGATTGGGTGAATTCATGACTGCAGGACTTTCCTGGTGGCTAAAAGTGTGTGTCTCGGGACCAATTTAGTAAATTAGAATATTATTAACAGTTTGTTTATTTTAGTAACTGAGTCCACTAATTGAAACACATTGTATAGATTAATCGCAAAAAACCCCCAACAGACTGTTGTTTTTTCTGTTATAGCCTATGAAACCAGACACTTAAGAGCAGATATAGTCTGACTTTGTCATTCAGCTGCATATTTAAAATGTACATATTGAGAGAAATCAATAGAACAGAATATTCCACCAAATTAATGCAGAAATATAGACTAAATATAAAGTGTGTTTAAAACCTGCTTAATGGCTATATTCAAAATGTACTTTTAACACTATGTGTTTTCACTGGAACTCATTGTTATTTGCATGTCAGGCTCCACAGGGAAAAGAAGTTCAAACATTATGGAGATATTCATTATCAGGTCTGATCAATTATTGGGTTTGACTGGACACTGACATAGAATACCATACAGGATTTTATTTTACTTCTCCCTAACAAGGGGGTTCTAAAATAAAGGTGCTCTAGGAGAGGAGCTCTAAATATTTGTCCTGTAGGGGGCGACAAAGTATGACACATAGCTTGGAGTAAAGGAGTTTTGGTGCTGGATTTCATTTTTCATTTTTTTCTTTTCACACACCAGGTTGTGTTTGGAACATAACCGCTTAAATAAAAACTAAATTTCTCTCTCCGTCTTCCTGTGGTCTCGCTGCAGAGAGTCTAGAGAATGTCTTACTGCAAAAGTATTCACACCCCTTGAACTTTTACAACCACACACCTCAATGTATTTGGGTGAGTTTGTGTGTGTGTGTGTGTGTGTGTGTGTGATTGACCAACAACTAAGTAGCAGTACTGAAAAGCGTGGCATGTATTTCTATTCACACCACTTTACTCTAATGAACTGTAATAAAAAATCCAGTTGCCATCAGATGTTGCCTAATTAGTAGATAGAGTCCAGCTGTGTGTAATTCAGCATCAGTATAAATGCAGCTGTTCTGTGAAGAGATCCCCTTAAGTTTGTTAGGAAATATTAAAGGATAAATAGCATCACGATGATCAAGGAACACAGCGATAGTTATTTAGGGATAACTACGTTAGAAGTTTAGTTAAACTGACAGAAAACCGCTTGATCTCTCTGGAGCAGCTGCAGGCGGTAAAATCTGCCAATAGAGCAGCTATTAGTCATGTACCTCACAAACCAGATCTTTATGGAAGAAAGACAAAAAAGGATTTTGTTAAAAGAGGGAATAAAAAGTCCCGGTCTGCTCAGTGAAAAGCAAAACTAACCTTTTTGAGACTGCGTTATTGAGAGGACAAAGTATATTTGGTGAGGAATCACGGAGTGGGAGTGAGTTTGTTCAGGAGGGACAGGGAAGTGCAGGGCAATCCTGGAAGAAAACCACTTAGAGGCTGCAGAAATAGATCAATATTTATGTCAAAACTACAGCTAGTCAAATGAGTTTTGGGGCCCAATAGTCAAAAACTGATAATCACAGTTTTTGTTTTTCCAATCTGACCAAACTTTTTAAGGACAGGCACATTTTTTATCTTTGGAAGCGCAAATCCGGCAGACACATTCACCCCTCCTCCAAAAGGAAACACTAAACATACGATCCAATCAAAGTCAAATTCGTTCAACTTATTTGCGCTCCTGGTTTTTAATTTTTTTTAAAATTTTAGTTCTTTACCAAAAAACGGAGAGGAGAAGAAGGAGGGGGAAAAAAATACCGCGGACTCACATAGGCCGTCTTGTGTTCTTCTGCAGCGTTTAAACAAACCTGACTTTTTGACTCGCCCTCGGTGAGAGCACCAACATGCAGCTGCTGCACCGTCACGCAGCCTCACAAGACTCCAGTTTACTGCAGAGAGAGAGAGAGAGAGAGTGATGTGGCAGCCAAGTAATTATCCAATCACCCCCACCACAACTACACTGCTCACCACCCCGCCTTTCCCAAAATGCTAATGGTAGATTTACAGGAGACGGAGAGGGCAGAGGGCATCAGTGGCAGGTGCAGCTGCTGGAGCGAGATGCAGTACGCTGAGGGCTAACAGAGGAGGCATTGTGGCTCTTTAGGTGATGGATGCGCCGTCGGACCGGGATCGGATAAAGCGCTGCTGAATAATCTGTGCATCGTCGGCACTCGGTGGCCACCATGTGAAGGTCAGACACTTGAGTGATGATGGAAAGCACCGGGAGGGAACCTGGATTCAAATGAGCTGGATTAAATTTACAGTCAATAAATAAATAAATAAATGCAATTATAGTGAGAGGTCTGATGCTGGGTTCTTAAAAGGATATTTAAAGCCAAAAAACAACTAGAATATAGAAAATACAGAGGCTTTTACTGTTGATATTACTTCTGGTTTATCTCTGTGTTGACTGCCTGGCCTCAAAAAACAACAAATCTACACAGAGGTAGGTTTCTGAAATCTGATCAGAAACGTTATGAGTTTTTTTATTCACTTTAAATGTAAAAGAAATTTTCTCGGAAACTAACGTTTTACTGTAGCTTCCTTCGGTATTCTATACTGCTATAAAAGAAATGGTTAGTCTAATAAATAAATCAGTTTTGGATATGGCAGATGACATTTCTTGATTGGTCATTGTAACATTTGCCCAATCAACAGGTCATCCCCAACAGAATGAGGCCATGTTATGATAACGGCATCATCTTTCTTAATATGCATGAAAAATCTTCTAGATTAGTAAGGATACAATCTTACAACTACTTGCATTAAACAAGTTTTCAGGAAGCAGAGGATCATCCTTATCATAATCTTTGCTAGTTAGGAGAATCATGACTAACAAGCACCTTTCAGTGTTTCTTTCATAAAGGCGTCTGGTTTATTTTCAATGTTAAGAAAAACAAACAAAAAAAAAAGGTGGTCTGGTAATTTAGGTCATCAAACGTTCCCCAACTTTTAAAACTCAATCTAGGTCACATGTAAACCTTTCCCATGGCAACCGCAGCTAAGATGTGCTAGTCTTTAGCATTGACTCTGAGGGTGAAGAAGCTCATCTTCCCAGCAAGATTGACTTTAGCATTAGCGCTCTGGCTAAGCTAATTAGAATAACACTTGACTTGAACAAACATTTTCACATAGCCTAGAAATGTTAAGACAGGATTTGTTTCCAGTAAAATGTAGCTACCGTCAGATCTAAAACCAGCCTGATATTTAAAACAAACTTTATTTTTTGTAGTGCACCTTCAGCTAATGACTTTGGCTATAAAGTTGAGCGTAAGTTTATGTGGCTCTGGCTGTTTAAGTGAGCTCAACGAAAACCTCCTCCTCAATGTGAAACCTGCTGTGCACATCCATCATCCAAGGTGGGAGCCAAACAGCAAAGCAATAGTTTTGATTGGAGCCGTATACATTCAAAAACTAAA